>NC_044009.1:4013750-4322500 GCF_900496995.4 Aquila chrysaetos chrysaetos | reverse complement strand
GACAATTTGAAGGCTTTCCGCTCTGCTCTCAGCCGAGAGGCTCCTTCCCTCGAGCCAATCAATGGCAGCCTTTCAGCCCCAGTGGGGCTTGGCAAACATTAGATCAATAAGTTATTAGCACCATTCTGTCAGCTGTAATGTGGAGATTGATCGGGGCCGGGGCTCCTGCATGCTGCCTGGCACTTCCCCAGCCTGATAAAGATGACAGATTAAGGGAATAAGAAAAAGGAATTAAGGAGTCTGGCTGTCAAAGCTGTCACGGACTGGAGGAGCGCTGTTTTTTTCAGGGGCTGAATGAGTGCAATCGGACATTTAAATGGTGCTAAGGGTACAGCACCACCAGCAGCTCTGTTGGAAATCACTATCTTCAGCGTTCACTTTTCTACAGAAAAGCTGGGAGGCTTGTAGAAGGAGCAGCCAGAGGAGGTGGAGTAGCTGTCCTGGGTGTTGGAGGGAATACCAGGTTGCTGGCACAGACCACGCACGGAAGATTCGGCACCTAGGAGCCCACAGGGAAATGCGAGTGCTGTCCCTGCCACGTTGCCTTACTCGCCTTTTGGCATGGTGGGATGTTGGGCGGCATTCCCCAGGACTGCCGGAGGTATCTGTGTCAGAAGAATAATGCCAGTTTTTATAGCTTTTTATCACAGATAGATAAATTGAGGCCAAACGACCTTTGCCCGAGAGGTTTGTGGTCCCTCAAGGAAAACCTGGTCCTTATTGGAACTGTGCTTAAGTCTTCTGATTTAACAAGCTTCCCCCTTCTCCTGTCTTACCTACTAGAACGTGCTCCTTTCTAGAGCTAGAAAGTGAGTCTCCAAAAGGCCTGGTCTTCCAGGCTACCCTCCCAGCCTCATTCTTTAAATCCTTTCTGGAAGAGAGTGGGGATTCACAAGTTTGCAATTGCTAAAAAGCCTCTCTGCAGCGTATAAAATTAATTCAGATCTCTCTCTTAAGTGCAGTATATCCTCGCCATGAGTGTTTTTCATACTATGAATATTTACCACCTTTCTATGGCTTGGTGCATGCTGTAAAAATGAATTTTGTAAGAACATGGGAGACAAGGGGATGCTGGTGCACCTTCTCTGGTAAACAGCCTCATTACAGGCAGGAGGATGGCTCCAGCATGACCTGCACCTCCCTGTGTTTCACTCCTTGGGAACTGAAATACTGGACAGTCCTTTTAGGTGCTTAGCTCCATCTAGGCAAATCGAGCGAGCACAAGGAGGTGGGAAGTAGCAGGATACTGTTTGCATGGTAGGAGGAAAGGCAGATGGCCTGGTGGTAAGAGCTGAGAAAGGCGATGCAGGCTGCTCCTCGTGCCTAGGAAAGGATGGTTGATATGTTACGCATTGGGAATCCTTCTACTCAACTACTGTCTTGTTGCGTGCTCCCGCAGCTTTCACATATGCTGCGGTTAACTCACATTTAGGAAGGAGTTAGTGACACTAGGCCTACCTTTGGGGTGCTCCTTTCTGTGCAATCCATTGAGATCAGTGGGTGATGGTCACGGACTCTTGCCTATTGGAGTCCTTCTCTGCTATTGAGAGGAGTGACTGCACGACCAGTCTGCCAAAGTTAAGTCTCTCAAAGTGAGCGGGAAAGAGAAAAGCCTTTGGTTACTTGATAGCGCATCCTCCTTGCTTTGTAGTAAGAGACTATTAGGCTGTCCCATTCCTCCCTCCTCTTTGTTACCTGTTTTTCTTCCTGTTTCCAAGAGCCTCTTGTTACAGGGAACTTGAAGCGTGGTGCTTAGGGAACGTTTGGAGATACCTTCTTCTACGCTAGGGACGGTCCTGAGCCTGGAGTGTCCAGCTTGCTCTGCTGCTTGTACTATTTGTACTGCTAAGATTGGTGCAGCAGCTAGCGAGAGGATGCTTCCTGCCCTGGAGAGCTTGCGGTCTGAATCTAAATGACAATCAACAAATAGATATAGATGTGGAGACATAAAGCAACAACGAGATAACCCAGTGCAATAGCTGAGGTTTGAAGCCTGGTGCCTGACATGTCCCTAAAGCCATTAAGTTGACCTGCTGGGAGTAGGATGCCGCTTTTATTTTGCAGCTGGTTCAACATCCCCTTTGCGGAGATCCAGCAATATTTCCCCCTTCCTTGCTAGAACTAACTCTGCCCCAAGAGCTGGCATGCACTTGTATTGTTCTAGGATCCCAAGTCCCAGAAACCCACTGCTTCCCTTCCCCCAGCTTCCCCAATAATTTTTTTTTTCCATTCTTGTTGCCCTCAGTGAAATTATGGCCCGTTATTCCCATGACCTTGTGCTTCACTCTCCCTTTGTTCCATTGATTCCTGCTGGCAAGGGATGGGGCCGATGTGCAGCCAGATTCCACGCTGCTGCGTGCAGCCTACTGCGTGGCCCCTCGTCCGCCAGCCTTTGTTGAGAGCAGCTCTGGGCCTGCTGGGACTCGGCAAGCTGGTGCAGCTTCTTACAAAGGCACAAGCCCATCGCTGGGGAAGTAAGTCTCCAGGGTCCCTGCAAACCTGTCACATTCGGCACAGGAACAGACTGAGCAGCAGGGCTGGAGCACCAGAGTTGTTTGAGCAGAGCAGCTCCTCTGGTGGTAGCCTGTTTGTGCCAAAGGAAAGGGGAGAGCTGAATAAACTGAGATGCTGCCAAGACATTTCAGACTGGTCAGTGGGAATTGTCATCTCCAGGGTTTAAGTTTGATGGCGGAGTTAAGAGCAAGGGAGCATGTTTTCCTCCTGTTTTCCTCCTCTTAAAATAATGTGAAAGGAGGTGAAAAAAGACTCTCTTCTCGTTAGATGTTGGCTATCTGAGCCTGGGTGATTTCCCATGTAAGTTGGCTCAGTTCTTTGTTTACTCAGGACTTCTGGGTCCAAGAAGCTTTCAGAGCAAACCCAATGATATGGATAGGGAGCGTGAGATAGGTCTTGATCTCTTCCCCTTGTTCTGTAGCATAACACGGCGCAGAAAAACTTGGTGCGGTCCTCAGCCATAATTGGGAGTCTCTCTCTAGTCCACCCATTTAACAACACTGGGAGGGCAAAAATTTTGTGACTACCTCATGATTGTTCATTTCCCTTCTCCAGGTCAAACCCTGTGCTTAGTCACTGGGACACGGGCTCGGTTCTCACCGCGCCGTTGATGCGCGTGTGTCCTTGGTGCAACTTCTCTGCTGCAGATTCCCTTGTAAAGAGTGGAGGTAAAGTCCCTCCCTCTTTGGGGAAGCCTAGAGATAGGTTTTTCTAATCTTTCCAGCTGACTTAGGCTCTCAAGTCCTCTCTTCAAAGCTGATAATGAGGCTTGGGATTGTTAGACATGTTGGTGAACATGACTGTTAAGTCACCCAGCTCTGCTGGGTGCTGGGAGGGTGAGGATTAGAGGCAGTGCAGGGGTGCAAAGCACTGTTACTTCCAGGTGACATTTACACCCATGGCCTCTAATCAGTGTGTCTCAGGTCCAAAGAGGGCTGTGAGCCATTGCCCAGGCTTCTACACAAGCTTGTTTTATGGTATCGCACCCACATCCTTTCTCTTTATGGTTGCAAAGTCATCGGGTGATACTTCTGTATGGAGGCAGAAGTGCTGTCCTCCTCCAGCTGACCTACTTTCCTGGCCTGTCTATTCATGTTTCACTGTAGAAATGCGGCAGGTGAGTGCTGGACTTCGTCCTCCCATGAAAGGGGGAGAAAAAACCACTTTGATTTCTAGATCTTTGGGGAAAATATTTGACTTTGTTTCCAAAAACCTCTCTGGATCACTTTCTGCGCTGCCTTGTCAGACTAGCAGGAGCCTTGAATGTAATGCAGGATCTGGGGACCTGGATGGGAGACCTGGGGGGGTGGGGGTTGTGTGGTCAGGGCTGTGTTGCGCTGCTGGCACTAAGTGATCAGTATGCTTGGGGCTTCCTCTAGCACTCCTGACTTGTATTATTGCCTGGCCTATCTTCAGAACATTAAGGTTCTACTGATAATGTCTTTCATTTTCAGCTTTAATATTAAAAAACTGCCCTGATTTGGCTGCTTTCAACTGAAATGCTTTGTAGACGGCAGGAAAGAGGAGGCAAAAACAGGGATTTGGGGAACAAAAAAAAAAAACCAAGAAAAAAAAAAAGCCCCCCACAACCATCCCTGCCCATCCTCTGTCTAAGGTGGAGTGTTGTCTTCTGCAGGTGCATGGGCTGAGCAAACAGCTATCATTTGGCTTTTTGGTCAATCAGTAGCAATGTAGTTTAAATGCACAACGTGTCTTTGTGAGGGTGGTAAGACATCCAGAAGCTACACTGCCAACTCATTTGCAAAACATATTTGGTTTTGCTGCTGCTGCTGCAGTCAGGGGGAGATGGACTGTGGATGCTCCCATCCCGTTGCCTTCAACCACTGTCCTGGCTCTGTGTGTGCGAGTGCAAAGAATGTTTGGATGAATGGCATGGGGACATAAAGGGATGACTTTAGAGTATAGGGTCCTGTAAAAGGGCGCATGTTTAGCAGGTGTAAGTGGTATGACAAAGCTGTGTGTATGGTTGAAGTTGTAGAGAGGAGAGAATTGGTGTTGTAATACAAATACATTGTTGTTTAGGTTGTACCCCAGAATCTGTGAGTTTACTAACTAACTAATGAAAACGTGACCTGCCTCTTCCCTGCTTTGCAGCTAAGCAAGCTAAGAGAGGGGTATGACTTCTTATAACACTGGGCTGGAATTCGAAAGGTTGCGGTTCAGTCTTGTGCTCTGCTGCTGACTCAGTAAATTTGGGGCAGATTGTTAGATCTTTGTGCCTCCATACTGGCTACTGATGATAATTATTCCTTTTTCCTTGCTAACTGTATATCTTTGTTGATTTAGTTCCCATACTTCTGGGGACCGAGGCAGTCTCTGACACATCCCAGGACTTTGCCTTAAATGAAGAAGGAGGGGAAAAAAAAAAAAAAAAAAAAAAAAAAAAAAAAAAAAAAGAGGAAAATTTTCATTCTGTGATCTAACTGACTGCCATAAAAACTGCTGGGGGGCAACCTAAATACAAACTCAGTGTGTGGGATTTGGTGCTTTGGTACAACGTGAACCTGAGATGCTGGAAGGAAAATGCTGCAGATCATCCTAGAGATTAATACATTCATGTGGGATCTCTCTGGAGGGCCAAGTTCAAATCTCGACTGCAAGATATCCGGGACCTTTCCCTGTGGCATGCCGCCGACGGCAGACTGTTACGCCCGACTGTTCACGCAGCTGCCAGCTCGCTTGCGTGTGTGCCGAGAAGTGGGTGGGCAGTTTTGGAGACCGGTGGGGCCTGGGTCTGGTGGATTTGGTGCTGCTTCAGAGTTACTGCACGATCTCGGTCTTCCCCTGCACAAGTGCAGCTGGTTGGGAGGGAGATGGGACTTGCAACCTGTCCTGCTGACGTGTCTGGGAATAGCAGGGCATGGCGCTAGTCAGAGCGAATGTCTGCTGGCAGATGGGCGCACGGGGGTGGGAGTGGAATAGCAAGAGAGAAAGAGTGATGGGAGGGTAATGAGGTGCCTTGGCAGAGTTGTGAAATGAAGGAATCTTTACTGCTCATATTCTAACTGCTGTCGCATGTAACTGGTGCTTCTGTCACCAGTTCTTCCATGGAGTCTCTTCTGCCTGAAGTACATAAGAACAAGCCCTGTTGGGTTTTGCTGCCTCCTGTCCAGGCTGGGAGGGGAGAGCAGAGCGACGGGACTTTTGTTGTTTCAAAGCCACAAATCCCGGATGAGAACACTTCTGAGGAGGATATATGATCTTGGCCTCCAGCGCTGAGGGTTTGCAGCATCAGACTAACATTTCCAGGAAAATCAACATGAAGAATGAAGCGTTCCGTGGGGAGGGAGCTTGTGACTCTATTTGTGCTGTGTGGCCAGGTACTTCCTAGCTTCAATGGTGGCTTGGCAAGCTAATACTGTCTGTGGTTTTGGAGAAGTTACTTAAAGGGTAAACTGAGGCAGGAGGATTGATAAAATTCAAATTATATTGAAGGGCTGATTCAACACCTGGGATATCAAGTGCTGAGAAAACTGAAGCACTGCCGTCACTGGCTGACTCTATCCTTTCCCATCTGCTTTCCAATTGCCACTGTTTCATTGTATTTACTTTGCTTTTGGTTATGGATGGTTGCAAGCCTCTGCAGTTGTCTCCGAGTGCCAGTTTTGTTAACAGCCTGGGTGACAGGGTCATGGCAAGATAAGATCGGAGGCAGCTTGTGCTCTTTAAAACCTTGAAATGCCACTTGTAACTTTGCAGAGTTCCAGAATTGCTCTTTGGATAAAGGCATTGCCTGGCAGGCTCTGCCCTCGGCACGTTAACTGTCTGCTCTCGGCACTGCTCAGCCTGTGGCAGCCACAGATCTGTGCTCTGGATCTCTTGATAAATACAATGCCAAGGCAGGAACCTGGGCTCGCTTAGCTGAATTCAAAGTAACGTGGAGTGATTCTGAGTATGAGGGACAGTCGCTTGGCTTAAAATGTCCCCTGGAACATAAATAATTTTGTTGTTCTTATAAATAGCACCAAGGGGCTTTGTAACCTTTCTTAACCAACACACTTTGGGCAAATTGCAGAAGCTTTGCATGCATGTTGATTCACAGGCAGATGCAACGTATACTCACTCAAATATGGTGCTTGTTTGTGAGATTTTTTTTTTTTTTCTTTTAAGATGCTGCATCTTTAACAAGCCCTTGATAGATGAGAATTTGATGCTTGCAGTGACAAACAGTCTCTTCCTTCCTGCCCATATGCAACATCATGCTTTCAGTTTCCCCAGCATTATTATGGGAGGATATTGATTTTAAATCTGTTCGGGGACGCTGTAATTGTATATTAGATATTTTGTGTTGGTTTGTAGGGCTGCAGTAATGCAAAAGGCTTGAGTGTTTCCGTACAATCTAGAGGGGGAAGATTGCTAAGGACCTTGAGGTTTTGAAGGAGGAGGGGGGGGGGGAGGGGGGGGGGAAGAGAGAGATTGAGAGAGAGAGAGAGAGAGATACTGTGGTAGGAAGATTCAGAGATCTGTTGTGCTTTTTTTTTGTGTGTGTGTTGTTTTTTTCCTCCCCTTTTCTCTCCCCCAGTTGCTTTGCATCAGGGCATGAAAGGAGTGGAAACACCAGGGGGACAAAAGGCAACAGAACAAATGATGAAACTCAGTAAGGAAATCAACTGGATTCA
This sequence comes from Aquila chrysaetos chrysaetos, assembly GCF_900496995.4. NCBI lineage: Eukaryota > Metazoa > Chordata > Aves > Accipitriformes > Accipitridae > Aquila > Aquila chrysaetos. Next base: position 4,315,346 of record NC_044009.1, on the reverse strand, counting down.
GAATTTATAGCTTTAAAACGTTGCATTGATCAGTGTGTGAATAGTCATTATGTGCTTTTGGACTGCGTGATTAGGAAAGCAGATCAAGGCTCTCAAGATGATGATTTTTCTTACTTTCATTTTTTTTCCTCTGCTTGTAATATATGTGTGCGTGTGTGTGTCTGTGTGTGTGTGAGAGAGAAGCAAAATACCAAAGTCTCTCTGGTTGCTTCTGCAAAGAGGAAAGTACAACCTTATCTGATACTCAGGTTTCTCATCTCTCTTCTAGATGAAATTTTAGGCAAGAGAAGAGTATGTTCTCCCAACAGCAGCAGTGAGTGTCCTTTAGAAAGCAAGAAAGCCAGAAGTGAGTCCCCAAAGGGTAAGTGCTGCTTCTCCCTCCCCCATCCCCTTCCCCTTTCTTCTCCTTTCTTAAGAGTGGAACTTAATTGAAATTAAGGAGGGAGGGAAGGGAGGGTTGCAAGAGGCTGTGGTGTGGGAGCTGTTAAGTATCCGGCACTGAGGGTGCATGAAGGAGGCTACCAGTGCACCGTGCTTTCTTTATCTAATCGGAGGGAAGCTTGCAGTGTGAGAAGGGGATTGCCTCTTAATTAGAATAATTGCTTTATGATTAAAAAAGGCAAGCTGCAGCTTTTGAGGTGGATTTTAGGGGTGTTTCTACTTTTCAGGCAGAATGTCTTGATTACATGTTTAATATAAAAGATACACACAGGCTTATCATGCTGGCATCTGTTCCTTTAAAGGGAAAAAAAAGGAGCCTAGCAGGGAGAAGAGGGCTGCCTAGTTCTTTCTTATGCATTTATGGCACTGTTCCTATAGAGATGGAATCTGCAGAAGGTTTCTCTTTATAGGGATTTTTTTTTTTTCATCTCCTGATTTGTCTTAAGGTTCTTTCCTATAAACATGATTTTTAAACTTTCTTTATGACTGGCAAAGTGGAATGGGTAATGGAGCCTGCAGTTAATGAGTTTGTCTCAAGGTTGCTTAAATGAGGTTTTGCAGGCCGTTCACTTAAAGGCTTTGTTGTTAAGTTCAAACTAATTAGCTGTCAGTAATACCCATCTTGATCACTGTGCCTAACTGCAGTCTTTGGCCACTAAAAAAAAATAAAAAAATAAAAGCAGACTAGCTGTCTGAAGCTAGGTCCTGTTTCATGGGTTTGGAGTCCAGCAGCTGAGACTCTCCAAGGTGTATATTCTCAATAACCAATTCAGGGAATCTCAAAAGGGGACTTTTTGCAGCAGTTTGTCCTGAAGCCTTCTTAAACTACATACCTTATATTATGCTATATAAAGATATATTGTAGGGACCTGTACTGCATCCTAATTTCACGTAATGTTCCTGTATATTGTCTCTTCTTGACTCCTTGTCCCCAAATTATGATCTGAAAGGCAGCATACTGAGAGGATGTTGAATGCTAGTGTCGCTTAATATATAATATTGCTAACACTACCCAAGAACATACTAAATCTTTTCTTTCGTGTAACCCTCTCCTGCCTGTTAACTCTTTAATACAAGTCGAAGTGCTTTAGCTTTTTACTGGGCTTTTCTGAAAGGTATAAAGAGGAACCCTATATACTGCTACTCTTTACCTGTTTTCTTTGATTTTTTTTTCATCTGCCCTATTCCTGTTATCCTTGAAATGCTTCTAGTAGATGTGCGCAGGTAAGTTCCAGCAGGATGCTTCTATAGATTCTGAAATGCGTTTGTTATATAGGGGCATGAGACTCCTGTAACACACTTGATACGCCTACTGTCATCTTTGCTGTTTCTGCTGAGTCTTTATCCTTTGTAATTCCAAGACGGTGCATGCTTAGGAACTGAATCCAGGTAGCAGCAACCTATGTGGCCTGGCTGAGAATGGGCTAAACTTTAATCAAGCCATCTGTAACCAAACTATTGCATTTGGATTCACCCTAATAAAGTGGCTGAACTTGCACAAATTGATGTTTTTGCCATGGGAGCAGCAGGGTCAAACGATCCTGTTCTGTTTCTTTCCTCTGGCCTTCCCACCATTTTTGTTTAGTTGAGTGGGTTGAGTGCAGCGTGAGGCAGATAAGCAGCCCTTGGCTTTGCAGTACGCGCTCGGGGTCTAAATACTGCTCCTTAACTCTGAATGACTCGGGAATTCCCCCAGCTCGTTAAGAGAGGGCTTCCTAGGAAGCCCTGAATAAAAGCAAACTTTCATTTTCCACTCCCACTTTTTTCTCAGAAAGCCTTCCCTGCCCTTTAAAAGAGTGTGCGACAGAATGGAAATTCTGAGCTGGGCCTTTTACTAATCTCCCATGTTACCTGATATTTATTATATTAGATCATTGGGGAACCCCTGTTCTCTCCAACATGGTGGCAAGCGTTTTAAGCCTAGGCTGTGCTTACCATCAGAATAGCGAGGGGCTGAATAGGGGCAGAGACTTTGGTGCTTTTGGGGCCTTTATCTATGAAAAGGGGGTCAAAGTAGGGGCTATAGCCAGTGTTTCTGTGTCTTAAGCCACAAACAGTGAGAGCACCTTGCAGCTGAGAACTCCCAGGAGACTTCCCATCCTGCTGGCGGTCAGGCAGCGCTCCGGTGGCGTGGGTACCACGGAGGGCTGGGAGAGAAATGATCCCTGTGTTCCCAGCTTCTGTACTAAGGAACTGGTTGGAAACAGAAGGATCTGCATTGTGTGACAAGCCATTTTCAAGCACAGTGGACCCTAGTGGCTAGTTACCTGGAATTTGGGAACTGCTGCTGTAGAGTAGTGCTGTAAAGTGTGAGATTGTGCTAGAGCCCCAAGCTTGGCTGGGACCCAGATGCTGTGCGTGCAGTTTGTGATTTAGGAGTTGGAAGGAAAACAAGGACCAATCGGAGTTTTGTAGCCTGTGCAGCCCCACGCTGTCCTCGGGTAGGAGCCAGGTCTGCGGCGTCTCCCCGGGACGCACCCTTCCTTTTTCTCCGGCCCAGCGGTGTGCCTTGTGCGGGTGCTGGTCCCCCGCCTTTTGCGCTCTCCTGTGGTGGTGGTGCACAGCTCAAGGTGGGCACCGTCCCCCTCTCCGTTGCACGCTGGCCCTGCATGCAGCTCTTGCTCAGGGCACAGCTGCATTGTCTCTGAACCAGGCTTTTGAAGAGGAGAAGTGACCCCGTGCCCGCGGCACATCTCGTGCTGCTGTGGCCGTGCCTGACAAGGCAAGGAGAACAGAGGCAGCCAAGTAAATCACTCCTTCTCTCTGACTGAGTGAAAAAACACCTGTAGGGCTGGAAACCCTTCCAGCGGGGAAGCAGTAACCTTCCCTTCCCCCCTCCCCAATGCTCGCAGTGTTCACACCGGAGATCAAAAGAGAGCCCTATCTCAGTGGAAACAGGGCCGCGCCAGCACTGCTGTCAAACAGAGCAGAACGTTCTCGCGTCTAATATGGAAATGCGAGCATATCAGAGGCTTGGAGCGAGGGTTGTGCTGGCAGGTCACGGAGGAAGCTTTCTCCCCGGGAGACAATTCCCCAAGTAAAACCCTCGCTCCTGCGGCAACGGCGTGTCTGGAGATCTGCTTCTCCGATACCTTGAGATATGAAATAAAACTGAATGGTTGCAAAAAGAGAAAATCAGTAAGAGTATTTTGGTTCCTGTTTGAACTGCTGAAAAATAAATCTGGTAGAAGCCTCATCATTTGGGAAGATTTGAAACTAGACTGGACCAAGTGCTGGAAAACACACGTAGGGAACAATATTGCACTCACCCCCTGGGGCGGGCTGATGAGCTCATACCCTGCTCCTTCTGCCATTCTTTTTTCTTTGCTATTGTAGGTCATTTAAAACAAAACAAAATCCTACTGCATCTTTGGTTAACGAAGTAGACCAGAACCGGAGCTGGACTACAGCTAAGCAATTCAGATCTAGCCTTTGTCAATTTGTTCCTCTTCGTGGGGGGGAAATATCCATATGTTGATTGGTTTGGCAGCGGTCCAGTTAGGCCAAATGAAGAAACAATATTTGGCCCCATTCTTGCTAATAACTTCTCTGCCCCCCAAACCCGTACTGCTGAATATGGTAGGAGTGGGCACGGATCCTCTCTGCCCTGGCAAGCGACGGCTCAGGCAGCAAAGACCCTAAAGCTACTAAGACCCGGCTTTGAACCTGGGGTGAGATGCTTTTGCAACAGGCTCCTTCAGCTTTTACTGTGGTTCAGTAAAGGGAGCCTCGGCCTGTCGTGGGTTTGTTGTAGCAAAGGAGAGAAGACGGCCAGGCTGGGTGCTCCTGTCTTGTCTGGGATTGCTTGGGGAGGACAAGCCTTATAAAAGCTGGGTGGAAAGGTTGTGCAGCAATGACGCATCCTTCAGGCTGGACAGAAAACCTGCATCTTCCGACAGCCTGGATTCCCTGTGGCTCCTACCATCGGGACCCTGCAGTGTTGGCGTAGGGTGGGAGAGACGGGCTCCCCTTGGCTTGGCAAACAGGGAGGCGTACCGGAGAGCATGAAGGCCCAACAGATGCTCGCCTCGGCTGTGCCTTCCCAGTGACCGTGCCAGGGTCCATTTCACACCTGGCGGCTGGAAGAGATTTGGCGAGATCAGTCTCCTGCATTACCCCCTGGTAATGACAAAAGCAGACAGCAAAGCTTCAGCAAAGCTGGAATTATCGCTGGCTGAGTCATGTGAAATCTTCCAAGTTTTAAGTGTGGAAATCCAGCCTTTCCCTGGACTCCTCCTTCCTCTTAGCTTCCCCTTGCCACCCCCATTCTCCCTCCCCTCCTTGCACCTGAAATCTGCTCTGCGGCTGATCGGATAGAGTTTATGGTAATTAAGTGTTATTAAATCCCCTCCCCTATTCCCCCCCCTTCCTTCTCTAATGACACAGCTGTGGGGGAAAAAAAAAAAAAAAAAAATCGGTGTTTTTCTAAATCGGGTCTGTGGCATGCGGCTTTGCTCCTTAGACCTTTGGTTAAGAGCATCAGAAGGGAACTGAAACAGTTGGTGCACTTCTGCGTTCCTGGGGGAGGTGGCAGGAGCGGCAAGAGAGCGGAGGAGGATGTGAGAAGCTGGCCTGCGGAGCGACTCGTCGGGAAGGGGACGTGGAAGGGAATTCTGTCCCCCAGCCCCCTGCTCCTTCCACTGGCGTCTTGCGGGCTTGGCTACCTGCGGCAGGGAGTGGGAGGGAGCAGGCATGGCATGGTTGTCATCTTGTGCAGCCTCCCTCTTTCAGGTCTGGTTTCTAAGTGAGATGCACGCAGTACAGGGTGGGGACCCAGCTCCTGGTACTAGCTAGCTTGAAGCAGGCCATGAACCTGTGATTTACACAGGAAGCCTGTGGTCCCGGAGATGCAGATACATGTCACTGGGGTAGAGATCAGTGGTTGCAGATATGGCCACAAATTGCTATGCTGATTGAGAATCCTTGCCGAGCTGGACGGCTGACCTCAAGTCATTTCCCCTTTGCAGAGGAAGACTGCCTCGGGAGCCGGTGATGCAACCCTTTTTTATTGAAACTTTGTGCAGCTCAGGCTTTATTATTATCATTAGCCCTTCCTACGTTTTGGGGAGGAGGTGGCTTCATTACGACGTGCCACCAAAATCTCCAAAATCTGAGCCCCTGTATGCTTGGTTGTGTAACGAGTTTAGTGGCAGGCAGCACTTGCCGCTAGTGGCCTCTTATTCTGGCCAAGGCAGAAGTGAACCAGTCCCTAAGCTACTGTGGCAGGGCCACGTTTTACAGGGCCTCTTGTCTCTTGGACTGTATTTGCTTGCCACAGGCTGTCTTTTCTGACAGTTGTCTTGGGGGCCTTTTCTCACCCGAGAGAGATGCACAGCTCTTTTCCCAGCAAGATGTCCGGTGCCGGCGTATTTGTCACAGTGCTGATGCTGGTGTAAAGTAAGCGGCCTGTGCTCAGAGCCACCACCTCGAATTTGGAGCCAGTCTGGCAGCAGAGTCACCTGCCACGAGCCCTGAGGGACTCTGCAAAATGAGGTGGATGAAGGAGCACGAATCTGGGGCACACGGTAGGGTGGTCTTGTCATTCACTGAACGCAGCGGTGGTCTTGTGACTGCAGCATGGGGGGAGCCCTTCCCGCTCCCTCCCTTCCCTTCTCCCTGTTTAGATTGTTACTGGGAGTTCCTCTCCGAGTAATGAAAAGGTTTTGCCTGTGGGGAAGATCCGAGATAAAATAGTGTTAGAGCAGCCACCGCCAAGGCAGAGAAGTTAATTACTCTCTCGAGTTGTGCTTACAGTAAACACAAAGCCTCTGTGGTTTTATCTCCCTGATTGTTAGACTGGGTTCCCTACTGCCCAGGGAGCAGGCAGGGCCTTCCTCAAAGCGTCTCCCTCTTGGGCTGTGCAGTCGTTCTGGGAAGATGGAGAGGTAGGCACGTTGGGCGTAATTTTAATGGCCTCGGGGTGCTTAGCCATATGTACAGATCTGAAACAACCTGCTTTTGTGACTTCCCTCCAAGAGCTGGGCAGGTGGACTGTCATCATTGTCTGTCGTGCGGTTGTCAGCATCACCTACGCTGGGCGCTTGAACATCTCTCGTGTTTTGTGTCCTTGTGGGTGTTCAGAAAGGCGGGGGAAAGAGGTGCGTGTCGGATCAGGTATTAGTTGAAAAAAAGAACTCGCGTCCCCTAAGATGAAAGGGTGAGAACTCGGTGAACTCTTTTCATCCTGCCTGTCCTCTTTGCTACCTTGGGGTAGAGAGCTCGTTGGTAATTTTGTGTTATTATAATGCAACGCTTGTTGCTTTAGGGGGGAAAAAAACAAAAAGTTGTTAATGAGTTTTTTGGGTGCTGTGGCAATTGGAGCTGTAGACTTTCCTGTATATAAGTGTGCCCGTGTTTGGAGGTTTAGCAGGTTGTAGGTGCGTCTTGACCAGATATAATGGTACATCTTGGAGCAGAAGGGCGGCTGCATTTGGCAGCTTGGTACATCAAGTTCAGTGGGTATACTAGAGAGTTGTGCAAAATTGTGGTAATATCCCTCTACCTCCCTTTCTCTTTCTTTTGCACTCTCCCTATACTTATGTGATTTTGCACTGTCTTTCTTTCTGGAAAAAAGACCAAATCTTTCTGCTCTTCAGAAAACTCCCACACGCCTCTGCTTGAGGACTCGGTGACTCAGATGACCCCAGAGGAGCACTATAGACGCATGATGTCAGCACTGAATGAACACGGCACGTTTGAAGAGCAGCAGCAACAACGTCTCTACCAGCTGGCCAACAGCATGGCAGTGCCCAGCCATGGAGGTACAGGCTCTTACAAACAGGAGAAGGGACTCGCTTTGCCATTTGGTAAAAGTCTCGTAATATGTCCCTAACCCCCGTGTGCACTTGAGGAGGATTTATGGGCTGCAATGTTGCCTGTTCATCGTGCAAGGGATACAGGTGGTGCTAAAGAGTATCCTACAGACCGTTTCTCCCACCATCTCTGTGGGGGCATCTACCCTCAGCCGTTTATAAATGCTAATACCTTCTGTAGCTATCTGTGGGGGCTACGCATTTGTTTACCGGAATAGATTAGCTGCAACATCACTACTGTGTGTTTTGCAATGGCGGTGGGGGGGGGGGTCCTTTCCTTCCTTTGTTTCAAGAGCTCATGTCAATCTGAAAATTCAGAATCTGTGGTATGTGTCTCGGGTCATAGTGTGGAGCAAGGGAAGCGAGTGCTGGCATAATGCAGGGGGGTTGTGAGATGTAGGCAGTGCCAGATGCTCCTGCCATTTAGTGATGGGATCTGAAACAGCAAGACGTTGTTGCAGGATTTACTTAAGCATTGATAGTGCTAGGTTTAGAAAGTTTCTGCAATAGTTGCTACACACAGACATAGCATAAATTGGTGTTAAAGACCTTTCACCTTAATGAGAATTAAATGTCTTATGATTTTACGGACAATTAAAATATGCAGATGAAGCTAAGTTGCAATGAAGACAGCTTAGCAGGCAAATGCTGAAGTCAGTGGAACAGGTTCATCCATGGTGTCATGTATTGAAAGCAATTATGTTTACATCACTAAGGATTGATCTGGTCCTTCACTTAGCCGAAACCAGATATGCTGTGGAAAAGCGAGGGAAAGGGTTGCTGAAAGGGAGAGAACTTCTTCCATACCCAGTGCATGCTCACTTGGTGAGGGCTTCCTCAGAGCATTGCCTTAAGGACCCTGTAGCTTCCAGCACTAAAAAATTGTCCCCAGACCTTCCCAGGATGATGTGGTCTTCTGAGGTTGAGCTGGGCACTAGGGATAGCTGAGCCGCCACCCCGGGTCCTTCTTTATTTAAGGCCTGTTGTGTGCACTGCAGATTGTGCCTCTGTACCTGTCTGTCTGCTGTTTCTAGGCTTTAGCAGCACAGAAGTATTTCTGCACCGATATCCACGTTCAGGGGAAGATGCTGCCATTCTGCTCTTTAAAGGGAGGCTGGCGCTTGTACAGTTATGTTAATGCAAGGAGGGGAAAATCTAAAACCTGGTCCTGAAGCAGCTTCCTCATTAAGAGATACCGTTGTCCACTGCTGCTGCCTTGTCCTGGGGCTGGAGTGGTCTCCTGAGCGGGTAAGGGTCCTGCAGCACCAGGATCTAATGGGGCCTGTGTGAATTGAAGGATTGCCGTTAGGTTTTGTTAGGTTTTGCCTCGGTTGTGGACGAAGCTGGCTGTATCCAGCTCGGCTGCAGCACCCTGCGCTGTGCCTAAAGGGGGCACTAGGCAGTTACAGGTTCTGCCCTGGGAACCGCTTGGCAGAGCGCGGGAGCCACAAGCATCCCTCCGCAGGCTAAAGGCCCCTCAGCCCACTTCACCTTCCCTCAGGCAAGCAAAGCCTGCTGGCGCTGGCTCGGCTTGGTCCGGAGTGAAGCCGGGCATTGTACCCGGCTCCTCTGATGCGGGAGCGAGGGAAGTAACTCCGCTGTCTGGATGGGGCAAAGGCAGGGAGATGGAAGAGGTGATGCCGTTCCAGTCTTGGAAGCGGAGGGTTGAAGCCTCACTGAAAAGCAGTGTTACGCAGGAATCCGTAGCCCCTCTGCCGCTTTCTACCCAAGGCGTGGGGTGCTGACACGTACCTGCCTGGGTGATCCAGGGGAGGAGCGCGAGCAACATCGGCGAAGCATCCAGCAAGAGCTGGAGCAGAATCTCCAGTCTAGAGTGTGAATCCCCAGGGCTCCTTGTTAGGTTAATGAAGAGGCTGTCTTCTTTTCCACTCTGTTTGATTTGATTGGCTTCTCTGGGGGCAAGAAGGCGATTCCTTTCGCTGCGGAGTAAGGATTTGCTTATCAGCAAAGCCGTGGCGTAAACCTGTGCTGAGGCACACCGTCGTGAATAGGGCACACGCTTCTGGGTGTGGTGTTCAGCTGTCCCAGACGTTTACAGAGATGCAGAGCTCCTGCGAGCATGGTACATAGGTACAGGTCAAAGCCACGCACCGTAGGGCTGGAGTTTCCACACGTACATGCAGTGAACACAGGCATGGTACGCGAAAGGACAGCATATAACGTGTATCGTGCACAGAAGGGTAACGCACGCAGTCACGCAAATGCTGAATATTCGACCATGACATGCAGGTCTGCGTAGACCGTGTTGAATACAACAGAGCATGGACTCGGCACAAAAACGTGTTACGTGTACCGGTATTGTAGCAGACGGTCGTGATAGACCACTTAACCCGGGCACCGGATGGCTGCTGGACATGCGGAACATGTACATCCAGGCAGAGCGTGTGCTGCAGAACAGCTGGTATCGCCCCCTTCTCCCCCCATGTAATGAGCAAAGTAGCTCATTACATTAAAAGCCTGACGTATTTTTTATGATTATGATTAAATTGTCTCATCAGCATTTGTTAGGTGAGGGGTCACACTGAGGTTTTGGGGTGGGCAGGGGGAGAAAAGGAGTCTGCACAGACTCTCTGGTGTAACATTGACAAGACAAAACTTCGTGTATTTTGGATTGTCTCCACACCACAGGGCTCTGGTTGGGCTATAAATTATTAGTGCCAGTACAAAGCGCAGTTTATCTGCGGGCTCACATGGAGGCACCAATAACATTAATAATTTAAAAAATGTTAATAATTTAGAAATCTTTTTTTTTTAATTGCTTTTCAACCCCCCTCCTCCGCCCCCATTCTCCCAGTGGCATTCATCCCACATTCTGAATTCAGTCTGTCTGCGTGCCTGGAACCTCCATCCGCCAGCGTCCCACTGTCAATCAATCTGATTTCCCAACTGTCAGAGTGCAGGATTGTAAATAACAGATCCTCGGGGGGGGGGCCTGTGTGAGGGGGTAGGGGCGCAGGGGAGGGAAGGAGGGGAGAGAAAGAGGAGAGGAGAGGGTGTGCGTGTGGGGGGTTGTTGCGGTCATTCAGGATCAATGCGGCTTCTGGAATTGGCTGCGTGCCAGACTTCTAAATTACAGGCACTGTGGCAATAAGGAGTGACCTGGGTTTTTCAGATAATTAATTTATAAACATTGAAGGTGCACGGTGCCTGGCTCGCAGAATTCTCTAGGCTTTTTACGTGCGATCTGATGGGGTTTGTTGTTTCGCTATTTTGTACGTACTTTTGCACTTCAAAATTGTACGTCATTTTAATGTTTGTCCCCGCAGCTGGGGGCGTGGGGATGGGGATTGTGTGCGCGTGAATGCAGCTAGAAATGTTCAGGTACCAACGTCCTCCTTACTGCCAGCAAAAATAGCAGCTGTATTAGCGTTTCCACTCCCACTTGCAGTCCCACCATGGGGCTTCAGCCCCGACCATCATCAAATTATTTGATGAAGCGATTGGTGAAGCTCAAGCTGGGCTGGGCATGTCTTGGGGCTAATAGGAATATGGATGGCTGGGATTTCCAGAACCAAAGGAAACCAGCATGGTGGTATAAAGGAAGGCAAGGAGATGGAAAGCGTATGGTTACCAGGGTCATGCAACACTCTTATATTAACCTAGCTTTATGATCAGTTGTGGGGGGAGGACTAATATGCTGCTGGATGTGGAGCGGATTGAAATCTCAATATGAGAGTTGATCCTGACCGGGGTGTGTTCATTAAGATAAATCTTCCTCTCCTCCTCTCCCCAGCTGTGTTTTGGTTTCTTTTTGCAGAGTGGTACACAGTGAGTGTAGGAAGGAGGTTTCCTCTTAAGTGTGCATCTGTGTGTGTGCGTGTTTCCTATGTATCGTGTGAATGGCAGCAGAGGTTTTGTTGTGGGATATAAGCAAGTTGCGTATAGGGTGTTTTCAAATAGGTGTAGGAACTAAGGGACTCCTGATGCTTAACTGTGAGAGAGTAGCCTCTGTCAGTGCAGCTGGTATGGGTATCACTAGACCTTCTCATAGGTCTGTCCAGCTGCATTGTTCCCTGAGAAGGCCAGCGCAATAGCAAGCCAGCTGTACTTGCATCGCCTGCTCTTCCTTGGAGTACGCTGTGATCCCCGTTAACGTGTGCTTGTGGCGTATCTGTTGTCCATCGCACGGCACTTGCGCGGGCAGCTTGTCTACACTGACACCCACCCTGGAAAGACTATACCTGTGTACAACCTGTCATTGCACAATCCGCCTGTGTAATAGGTAGAGGGTTCCGCAACGCTAATGCGGCAGTGCAGGTTTAACGAGGGGTGCATTTCTTTCCGACCTGCAGCCGATGGTCTGATGAAAGTGTCGTCCCTCAGGCTGGAAGGGGCCCCATTCTGTACCCCATCCTCATCTGCTCCGTGGCCCAGCCCTTTACTTCCCTGCAGCAGAGCTGCGCTAGGTGGGTACGGACCTGCCAGGGCCAGCTGTCACCCCTTGCCCAGGTTGGGGGGCTCCTGGTGGCCGGCTGGGGGGGGGCACCACGCTTAGGAAAACAGCCCTTGGCGCTCCGCGGTGCTGCGGCCCCGCTGCTAGGCTGTACCTGGTAGCAGAGATGGGTGCTCCCCGGCCAGGTGAGTTGGGGGGGGGGGGAGGCCGAGGGGGTAGGAGCCACCCGGGGAAACGGCCCCCCATCCCCTGCTTTCGGCAGCAGCGGGAGATGCTGGGGCGGAGCAGGCTTGACAGCGGAAGATGCTGGGCTGTGGTTTGGCAGGAGGGACACCCAAACCAGAGCGCTGCCCGCGGCCAACCCTGCGGCCCCCGGGGTTTGGGGGGGGGGGGGGGGGGCCCTGCGGATGGCCGCGGGCCGGGGCCGGCTGCTCCCGGCCGGTGCTAGGGCCGGGGCTGGCTTCTCGGTAGCAGGTCGGGTCAGCTCCCCTCCCCGCTGGGCACGGCGGGGCCGGGGCAGGTGCCGGGGCCGCCGCCGCTCTCCCGGGGGACCGGGAGGTGCCGCCCCCGGTGTGCGGGCGAGCCGCGGCCCGGGGCTACTCGCCCAGGGAGAGGAGGGGGGCAGGCGGGTGGCTCGGGAAAGCCTCCCTCTCCTTTTTGTCTTCCCCCCCCCCCCCCCCCATCCATCCTTCCCTCCCTTTTTCCCTCCCTCCTTCCCTCCCTCCCTCCAACAGGAAGGCAATTAAACAGCAATCCACCCCCTCCCGTAGTTGCACAATTTCCTCCGCTGCCAAACTCCCTTGGCGGCGGAGGCGGATCCCGCTAAGAGCCCGCTCTGCCGTGTGAGTACCCGGGGCAGCCCGGGGCAGGGGAACCGCAGGGCCCGCCGCCTTCCCCCGCCTCCCCGGAGCTTGACAGCTTGCCCGCACCGCGGAGACGGGGGATGGCGGGGGGGGGGGGGGAAAGGACGGGAACGACGAGCAAATGAGCAGGCTGTCGCCCGAGGGGCTGCGGGGAGGGACGGGACGGGACGGGACGGCAGCAGCCCTGTCGCCCGCGGGGAGCCGGGAGCGGCCCCGGAGCAGCCGTGCCGCCCGGCGGCTGCGGCGGTGCGCGGCTGCGGGCGGGGAGCCCGGAGCAACCCCCGCGGCGGAGGGAGGGTGGGCGGGCGGTGGGTGCCTCCGTCCGTCCCCGGGTCCTGGGTGGCGGGGCTGGGGGTGTGTGTGTGCGTGGGGGGGGGGGGGGGTTGGAGTCGGGGCCCGTACCGGGCGGCAGCTCATCCCTTCCCTCTTCCCCAGATCTCCTCCGGGCGCGGCAAGAGGTGGCGGCGGCGGCAGCGGCGCGCAACCCCGGCGCGATGGAAGCGCACATCCCCTCGGCCAGCAACTCTTCCAGCCAGCGGAGGAAGCAGGGCCTCCCCCAGCACAGGGACACCCACTTCCCCGAGAGGTACCGCGGGGGGGGGGGCGGCTCCGCCGGGGACGGGGAAGGGCCGGCTGTGTCTTCACCCACGCCCCGGGGCGGGGTTTGCTCCAGCCGGGGAGCGGGGGGGGGGGGCTCTCGGACCGGTGGGCACCCTCAGAAGCGGTCTGGAAAGGTGTGTGCTTGGGTGCCGTAAGGGTCCGGGGCAGGGGGGTGCGCCTGGGCGAGGGTAGCGATGCTCACGGGGGCGGGCAGATTTGATTTGCCCCGGTAACGCGTTAACGTCTCCCTTGGGGCGCCGTGCAGGTGCAAAAGCGTGGTTCTGCGTGCGCGCCTGCCGCACGCTGGGGTGTCCGTACGCAAAGCGGGGGTGATTCGTGCTTGTGCACGTTCGCATCCAGGTTGGAGACTGGCTGGCTGGTGGGAGCCATCCCAATCCTGCCTCGGATCTCCAGAGCAGATGCTAGACTCTAAGCTGTTCTTTGGCACAGAGCAAGTTAAGACGGTCGAGTTTGCGTTTTACGGCATCCCTAGGTAATCAGAGAGAATGAATGCTCGGGGATGGACTAGAAAGAGAAGACATTTTTAAGGAAGAAGGAGGTATGGCTTGCCTTTTATCACTGATAGGAGTGCTGGAAAGCTGATTTCCCTCCCCCACGCCAGGAAATTCTAGCTCATTTATCTTGCTCTGTGCCATAAGCCATTCCCTCTGCAATCAAGAACTTCAGAAGGAAATTAAATTAAAGCTGCGTGCGTTTTTGACAAGGATAGCAGAGGCGGGAGAGGGCCTGGCAGCCAGGGGGATGCAAAGGCTTTGGGTATCACGGCTCAAACCGTGAAAGGGTCTAGTATCTAGACTTTCTTGGCTTTCATCTTGGGGTGGGGACAGGCAGCAGGCTGCAATATTAGTTCTAGAGCATGCATATGTATGTGTTGAGTTCAAAGTCACCCCCCCCCATTTATAGTCTTGGAGATCCTGTCTGTTTTCCCTTCTTTCTGACCAGTGGGTTTGCAATATGTAGGGGCTGGGCAGACCTGGTAAACCTTTCTCCTACAGGGTGTACTTTGGCTAACCCACGTAATAAAATCCAGCCCAGTCCATGTGGATTGTAGGCAGACCTGTGAGGAATGCAGAGATAGACGAGTTTCAGTGCATCCAGTCATCAGGAAAATTTTTCCAGCTATGTGTGGCCTGGAGAAGTGCCAGGCCAGCCGGAGGCCTGGCTGAAAAGGCACGTACGGAAGGGTGGAGGTTGCTTATGGGGAGGTGCTGCACGTAGGAGGGGCAAATTGAAAATGAATTAGATATGTATCAAATCCAGAGGTACTTGCCACTGCCAGGCAGGTGTTCTACCTACTGGAGCTGGGCTAGGCCAAGAAGTGTTAAATCGTTTGGGAAGAGGGTGTTATCTGGCAGTTTAAGGAGAGGACTGGAGTTAGGGCCAGTGTTCCTCCCCAGTTATGGGAGGGAGAGAGAGGTTACTTGCTAGGTCAGGGGACAGAGACTGAAGGCCAGGAGTTAACGGTTGGAGAAGACCACTACTTCTCATCTCAATTCAGTTCTCCAAGTAGCCCTGCCAAGAGTTGCATTGGCATCAGTGAGAGGGAAATCCTGGTGAGGTGAGGTGGGGGAAAGGAACACATAGGGGCACAACCTGCCTTTGATGTTGAGAGAAATACCTGTGGGACCTTGGATTGAGTTTGCAGGAGTCGCTCTGTGTCTCAGTTTCCCCTGCTGCACAGTGACAGTGGTTCTCATTTTGAAATCAGGTTGCACTTCACGTTTGAGAAGGCCTTTGAGCACCTCGGTTCAAAGAGCAGTATAATGTGGCATGTTGCGTGGAGCAAGGATATTTGCACCTGCTTGTAAAGGTCTAGTTATTTGCCTATAAGCAGGACCAGCCTGTGGTTGTGTTGGTGGGAACGAAACAAAGAAGCTGTCTTTTTCTCTGTGCTATGTACTCTGGAGCCTTGTTTCTGTCCAAGAGTTTGCAGACTCAAACGTGGCTCATAGCACGTTATCGGCTCCGGTTTGGTTTTCCCGCACGGCTCCCGTGTCAGACCGTACGTACAGGACCTGCTCTAAATGTCTGGGCGTGCTAGTTCTCCAAGGAGCTTTGAGACAGACCACGTGAAACATCACCATGGTGGGCCTGGCTGGGCACGTCCCGTGCTTCCTTCTTCCACCGTGCCAAGGCATGGTAGACCAGACTGCCTGGTTTTTCTGCAGCTATCTGCTCCCCCAAGGAGGGTGTGATATGGCCCTGTGTGGCCTGCCTCCTTGGCCAGGCTCTCAGGTGTGATAATCCTCGGTTAGCAGAGCTGGGGAGTCCTGCTGGGAAAAGGGAAGCTACAACTATGCCCCATAGTCATGGCTTGGTAAGTCTGCTTGACATTAGTTCACACGATCGTTATTTTCTCCTTAGAGGTCTGCAGCCACCTGAGTGTCACTAAAGGTCAGCATGTATCACTCTGCTCCCACTCAGAAATGGCCTGGTTGGAGCTGTCACGTGCAAACTGTTTCTTGCTGTTTTGCCAAAGCACCGCAGACATTTTTAGGTATGCCAGGAGAAGCGGTGGCCATGTATTGTAAAGCAGTAAAGCACTGTATGGGTTAATTTCTCCCTTCCGTTCTCCCTGTTGCTGTTAGCCTTGGGTTTTGTACTTGGCTGCCACGGTCTTTGTCAACAGGGTAAATCAAAGCAGCCTCTGTGCACCTTCATAATAAAGGTATAGAAATTTTAAAAGGTTCAGGTAGGCACTGACAGAGGAGAAGGCAATGGAGAAAGCTGGCTCACGTACATGGGCAAACTGTAGGTAGATTTACGGCATCTCCTTTCCCAGGAGCAGAAGTAATAATGCATGATGCAGGGGGATGTGAACTGTTTGGCATGGTGTTAAAATTCCATTTCAGCTTCCTGTCGGGAGATCTGTGGGGATCAGGTCAGCTCTCAAGTGCAGCAGCTTTGTGGGCAAGAATAATTAGCCACCCCAGACTTCAGCCATTAAGCCTGGCAAAGCAAGGGGGAAAAACCCATACTGGTGACCCAGTTTTATTTATCAGGGCAGTGCTGCTGTTTTTGCAAAGACAGGAATGCAGAGACCTTTGCCTGCTAGTGGGAGTTATATATACAGTTTTCCAGTTCTCAGGCGTGAAGAGGTGGGTGATGAGTCTGAGCTAGGGAACACTTGGGAAGATAGGTATGTTCAGACATTTGTCAACTAGTTAGCATACATCTTTGCTGGTCAGAAACAGGCTGGTATGTTTAATGATACTAACCACAAGGCAGGCAGGTGGGTACTGGCTCTGAAGGGGATAATACACACATGTGTGCACACAGACACCCTGAATATGGATTTTCTTGGACCAGGTTCCAAGGTCCTTTTAGCGGAGCAGTGGTCCCTTCACCTCTTTGCTCCAGCTTCCTCATCTGTTGAAAAGAGTTAGTAAAAGTGGTATGTCTTGCCAAAAGTAGACGTAGGCTGCAGGCTTGAGAATCCATTTGGTTTCATGGTTTTGGTTTCCTAGATCCTTCTCTAGATTGATTCAGACTTGGATTATAGAGCGCCAGGACCTGGTGGTTTGTTTGGAAAGATGCTTGAGTTCAGTGTTATAAAAAGACTTGGAAGAGGAAAGGGTACAACTAGAAGGTGTCATTGTAACTACTCCAGCCTGGAGTACTTCCCATCTCCAAACTGCTGTGTCTCCTGCAAAAGCGGCAGGTGGCTGTGCCCTGCAGAGATGCAGAGTCGCTTGGATCCTACTCCTTGGATCTTGTCTCCAAAATTTGTTGGCAGTGTACTTGGTTTTGCTGGGGTCGTTCGTTTAGCCTGGCATGTTCTTACCCAAGGTGCTCATCTCCTGGTACATGCTGCAGAACTCGCTCCTGATAGTACTCCTGAACCGAGCAGGCTGCTTCTCACAGAGCAGGCTAGTGTGTGTGAAGCCTAGGGAATGCTTGCATTCCCCCCCACTTTAAGGAAAAACTTTTATACCCTGCAAACGGAAGGCATTGCACGGGTGCTCAGACGAGGCTGGACACGCTGCTTAACGGTGTGATCAGTCTGGTGAAGCTTGTTGGCTAAATAGGATGCACCAGTTCTGTGTTACGAGTTGCTAAGAGCTTGTTCACATGCGTGCGGTATATGGCAGGGCGTCTGTGTGGGAGAACCTGCCCCTCTCTCACAGGAGGGGGAGAAGGCAGATTATAGTCAGAGAAAGGGCAAGTGTTGAGGCAGGTACTTTGGTAATAGCATTTGGCCATCTCTGGTACTGTCTATAAGAAGCATTAGGGACACAATTCATTTTCTAGGACCGCAGGCAATTATGGGGTGAAGGCAGGAGGAATGCCAAGGAGCAAGAAATACTGCCTGTGTGAGGTGTCATCAGCATCCTGATCTGCTGGGGTCCTGGGAAGCCGAGCCCTTTGGCTAGAGTGTTCTGGGAGCGGGAGCCGCGGAGTCTCAAAGATGCACTCGTTGCCCTTCTGTTGCAGAAAGCTGACAAACATTGTGCATCAGCCAGAGGCCTTTCTCTGTGCAAAGATGTGCCTGAAATACCCAGCAAGGATTTTTGGATTGCGTTCTTCCCATCTGCTGTTGCTACTGTTTTTTCTTTCACCACCTAATTCCTCCCCCCTGCGTCGCAGAGGCTTTCCTTTTCACTCCTGTGCACCTTGGGCACGTTCTGTCTCGTACTCTTACCTACCCCAGCCTCGCATCGCCCTCTCTGCTCTGAATGCTGTATCCCTCTTCCTCTGATAGTTGCACTGGGAGGATTCCTCACCAGATCCCAGCTGGCTGAATGTTATGCAGAGCAAAGGCCAAAGAGCTTGACCTGATTTAACTAATTTGATTTTAGCACCAGTTTGGATTTTGAGGGAGTGATTTCCCCTGGCAGCATAAACCAGACCCCCTCTGTGTCCAGGCCTTGTACTGGCGCTGCCCTTCTAGGGCAGCAACATGTCTCTTTCTGCCTGGAAATCCCAAACACCATTTTTAGAAAGCCCTTTCATTTTATTTATTTTCCCTTCCTGGCACAGACGGTGTCTGCGGATGGCGAACCAGCAAGGAGCTGTGTGCTGCTTGCCTATTACCTCAGGTTTAAAGTGTCTCTTCCTATCAAATGCAAAGCAGAAGAAAGCAGAGCTTTCATGCATTCTTTTTTTCACCCCCCCTCTTCCATCCGTTCTAAATTTATTTCCATGCCTTGCCGGTTTCAATCTGCATTTCCTGACCCTCTCACATCTCCAGTCACAGCCTGTGCTCCGAGCCTTCCTTTTAAGCTTGGAGTGAGTCAGGGGGGAGCGCTGCTCTGGGCTTGGGAGGATATGATGGGGTTAAAGTGAAAGGCTTGGTTTTAACAGTATAATGTGTAACCCCATAATGACTTTAAATATTGATTATTTGAAGGCCATTAGTGCTTATTGTTAAAGAAAAGTCGATACTTTTTAAGCCTTGTGAACCATTTGTCTCCTGTTAAAGGACATATCAAATTTAGCAGCATGCAGTGCAAATCCCCTAATACCCTGCTCACAAGCCTCCAGCTGGCATATTAGGGAAAAAAAAAAAGGGGGGTGAGGGGAGGAATATGCAGTAACACAGAATTGCTCTCTGCAAGGTAAGGACGAGGCTTATCAGATGTAATTGCCAAGGGCTAAATTCACATTCTCAGAGTATGGGACTGTAATTCAGCCCTTACCTGGAGATGGAAGAAAAGGAGGCAGGAAATTAATGGGGGCTTGAAGGCTGGTATGTACCTGAGAAAGGATGCAAGGATTTGTGTTTTGGTGCACGTCTGCCTAAAAGCACGGTAGTCTTTGTTAGGGTCTCTGGGACTTTTTACTCCGGGGTTGCCAGTTCATTTCCAAGCTTGCTTGGAAGTAATTGGCTGTATCTGTACCAGGCAGCCTGGGAGGGCTTCCCAGCTCTGTGCCAGGACACGACCTGGTCGTACTCCCTCCCTCGTGTGCCAGGTTTCCGTGCCAAGGATCAGGCAGATGGGCTGGAAGGGAGCAGTGGCAGGCTCCAACAGGTTCCCCGCCTGGACTGCCAGGAGGCTGGGCTTGTGGGACGGCGGAAAGCATCTGCCCTTTGTGGTAAGGCAGGCAGTGTGAAGCACTGCTCCTCGGGGGCTCTGCAGCATGAGCTAGGGAGCATCAGTCTACCTGCAGGGAGAAGAGTCCCTCGTCCCCTGAATATTTATGAGCATACCTGCTTTCCTTTGAAGTTATCTTCTGCTTCGGACTGATGCTGAGCCCTTGGGGGGGTGGCAGGAGAGGTGCAATGACTCCTTCTTGTTTGGCCGCATGCAGCCTCCTCTCTGACTTCAGGCTACGTACTCCTTGGGTGTAACAGGGCCGGTCGCGGGACCTTTGGCTGGTCTTGTTTATCTGGCCTCACCCAGCAGCTTTGCCCTACGCGCGTGGTTGGTGGAGAGCTCCAGCGTTGCTGAGAGAACAACTCCGGGGTCTCCGTGTGGTCTGCTGTGTCAGGCAGGCATGATGACAGCAAGTGTAAATGTGTCTCCCTGATTTTTCTAAACCTTTGGACTCATCCCCAGCATGCGTCGTGCGTGTAACATAAGCAGCGACTGACCTCTCACGTTCGAAGTTGCTCCTGATGCGTTTCTTGCGGCCCCTCTTGCAACTACTTCCAGCTCCTTCTGAGCCGCTGCAGGCTGCTGTGCTCAGCCGTCTGCGTGGCGGCGTGATCACGTCCCACAGCGATTGCTTTGTCCCGCCATCCTCCCTTCCTCAGCCAGGACACCGCTCGCTGGCCAGTCCAAAGTACGAGCTGATCCCTGGCCCCAAAAGGCAGGAGAGCTACACGGAGCCGATGAGAGGACAGAGGGAATGAACTGCAGGGTCTCGAGCAGATGTGAATTCCTTAGGGATCAAAGTTAGCCGCTGGAGTGCAACATTAAAGCATAAAAATAGCCTCTGATTAACATTGGGCTGCCACCAAAGAGAGAACCTTTTATTTTCCAGTGGCAGGTCCTGATCCCCATCAAACGGTATGCTTCCTGGGCACAGATTATCTCTTCTTGGCTAAAATCAAGAAGCTCTCTTTGTTTTTAGCGTTTCCTTCTGAACTCTCTGTGTGCAGCCTGCACCTGGGGCTTCTCTGCATTGTTCTCTCTCCTACAGGATCCCCTTTTCTGCCTCTATAAAAGGCAGGGAGGGCACGGCCACTGCTTGCCTGGCCATGGAATGGTTAAAAGCGACTTGATTTCCTAAATTGCTTCTTATAAAACGAACAGCACGTCTGCCAGGCTCGTCTCCCCATGATTACAGCTAATTACGATCGAACGGACACCTCCTAGCCCCCGTCATGCCGCTTTAATTGTCCGTTATTCATCTGCAGGCTGTCCGGGGTGGCAAAGCACTTGGCAGCCCAGCGACCGAGGCCTCGGCTAATTGTGAGGCCTCGGGGATTAGGGCAGGTGATTACACACTTCATGGTGTAATTACATAAGCATCGCTTGGCTGCTGCCCCAGCTCTGAGCCGAAGGTCACGCGCTGCGTTACCTGAGATTAATTGGAGCTGCCACTGAAGTGCGAGGTGCTGGCGGAGCGGTTATACGATTAGCATTAACATTTCAACAGCGACGGATCGATCTGTGGCTCTCCTCCAGACACAGCGAGCTGTGCAATTAGTTTAGAGGAGAGCTAGGGGAGGAAGGAGGAGGGAAGGAGAGACGGAGGCAGCCAGGGGAAGGGGAGAAGGGGAGTAGAGGCAGACGGGAAGGGTGGAGGCAGAGACAGGCAGGTGGACAAGGGGTAGGGAGAAGGAGGAATTTCGGAGGGGAGTCTCGGCCCGTTCTGCGCTGTGGATCAGCGTGTGGCAGTGTTTTGTGGTGGCTGTTGCGCAGAATGAGGATAAAACTACACCGGGAAGATCTAGGGGAAGGACAGGAATCCTCTCCTTGCCCACCTCATCCCCAAAGAGTCTTTGTCTGGCTTTTCATGAGCCGTGGTGGCAATCCATCCCCAACCGTGTGGGATGGGGACATGGATGGCTGGGATTCTCACGTTATCCCACGCTTGCACATCATCCCCCCCACTGAAAGGGGGAGCGTGGTTGTGCGTATGGTCTGTTTGTTGCAAAGTCACACGCACCTTCTTGCTCCCTTTCTCTTGCCCTCCAGTCTCTCCTGAAGCCGATTTTATAGGGAGATATTGTAAAATGAAAATAAACGGCACAGCACTTGGCTTTGCCTCTAGATGCCCTGGTGAAGGTAATAATGTTGTAAGTGGCCATCAAAAGGAATTAAGAGACGTGCAGCCGGAAAGCAGAGATTTGCTTGCAGGCTCCCAGGGCAGATTTGACTAATGGAAGAGACCTTGGCTCTTATTCCCTTCCTGCCATTTTCCCCCCCGCCCCCTCCCTGCGAGCAAGCAAGTGCTACCTACCTTGCTTCCAGGCGTTTTCCTCTTCCCCACCCCTCAAAGCTGCCTCTTCCAGCTTACTTGCCACCTTACATGTGCTCTACCCGTTCTGGCCAGCATCACCCACCCCTTCTCCAGTAGTACTCCTTTCCACCGACTCCATGGCGCTTCCTGCTCACATCCCGCTCCTCATCTCTCCTCTCTCTGTGTTTTTTCTCTGCCTGACTTACAGCTCTTCTCTCCAGAATTAAAGATATCCCCTTGTCCCAGCTAGGACAGTGATTTTTTTGCAAGGCATGCCAGTGATGCCTTCAGATCTTCCCAGACCCACTGTCCAGTTCCCAAAATATAGAATGCTTTTTCAGTTGTAAGGTAGTTGAGATAGAAACCCAAGCTTGCTAACGGGACCGGCAGATGCAGCACCTTCAGCCTTGCCTTTGCTAGCCCTGGGCAGCCAAAATCCAGCTGAAAGGCCGTGGAAGCAAACATATCAAGGTGGGAAGTATGAGGGACCTATGGAGTCCTGGCTGCTTTTTTCCTCTTCTGGTTCTGCTTCTTGTCTTTTCTCTCTCCTTTTAAAAGTTTCACGTATGGGTGAACAGGCATCTTTCTATCTCAGAGCAGCCTCTGGTACAGAATGCAGGTCATCTGCAGAAAGGATGTTATTCCTGAGCCAGGGCCCTCTGGGCGCTGTGGATGGAGCCTCTAGGTTTTCAACATGTATTTATTTTCTGATTTCTGCAGGGAGATATCCCACCCACCGCCTCTGCTTTCACCCCAGAATGCGCCCCATATTGCTCTGGGGCCCCACTTGAGACCTCCTTTTCTCGGGGTGCCTTCGGCTCTGTGCCAGACACCAGGTGAGTGCTTAAGAGGTGCTTAACGTCAGCCGGGAGAAGCGGGTCGAGTGACAAACTGTCCTTTAGCCAAACAGCCCAGACACGTTTTCTGTGTTTCCCTGGTACTGTTGTGCTGACTTCACCTTTGTTTTGCAGTGATAGGAGCAGGTTGCCTTGGCTGCTCTCTCTGTTAATCCCCGCCAGCCTCCCTGGTCCCATGTTTCAGCGGCAGACTGCACTGCCTTGGGAGCGAGGGAATAGATGGGCTCTAGAACAGAAAGGCAGCTCTCAGCTGCCCTTTCCTGCTCCGTTAGCCCTCTGGGGAGCTGGCCCTGAGTTAGCAAAGAGTCAATGCTGAGATTAATAACCCCACAGTATTGTTCTCCCTGTCCCCAGGTTACGGGTTCCTACAGCCGGCACAAGCAGAGATGTTTGCGCGGCAGCAAGAGATGCTACGAAAGCAAAACCTGGCAAGGTAAAGAGTGTAGAGGGCTAGCCTGCCTGGGCTCGGGTTGGATTTTTCCTTCCCTTTCCTGGCAGCAGGCAGAGTAATGCGGGGTGCCGTGTCGGATGAGTTGCGCGCAGGCAAAGGAGCGGTGTCCAAGTGAGACCGACGGAAACAGCGTGGGGGTGTGGAGGCGACACCTTGATCCTGCAAGCTCTGGTTCCGCAACGGCTGGGGGTTAGCAAGTTGCTCACAGTTCCCTCCTCCCCACCACCGACGCTCCCTCTCTGCCTCTCCCGATTTAGGTTGGAGATGTCGGCTGAGATCATCCGCCAGAAAGAGCTGGAGAACCTCCACAGGCAAAGGCTACTGGCTGGTGACCCCCTGAGCCTGCATCCCGGCTTGCCCCCAGACCACCCGGCCCTGCGTAACGTGCACGACATCCCCGAGGGCCACCCGCTGCGGGAAGAGCTCTCCCGGAGGAACGCCATGCTGGTGCTGCGACACAACAACACTCCCCTGCTGTCCCTCAACCCCAGCGTCCCCAGCAGCGCCACGCCGCCCAAGGAGCAGCCCCGGCGGGGCAGCCGAAAATCGGCACACCACCGCGCTGAGCCGCAGGGGCTGAGCGAGGCCAAGGAGGTGGCAGAGCCCCGGGCGCGGGATGGGGCACCAGACTGTAACGACGAGGAGATGAAGGACTCTGAGAGCGACGCGGATGTGAGCGACGAGAAGCCGGAGAGCCTGAAGGCTGAGAGCAGCAGCTCGGCGGCTGAGCTTAAGGAGTGCAAAGAGACAGGCAAAGTCTGTGAAGGGGCCAAGGAGCTGGGTGAAGCGGCTGCCAGTCAAAATGCCCCCTGCAGCTCTTCGAGCGCCGAGTCCCCCAGCCATTTGCTTGGCCCAGGCATCAACAAAAATGAGGTGAAATATCTCCCGCCAGCCTCCATCCCACCACCTCAGCCGCTGCCCTTCGGATTCCCTTACACGATGAGCCCGTACTTCCATGCAGGTGAGTGCGCGAGGGCCCGTCGCTGAGTTACGGGCTGGAGCAGTGACATGTTTTGCAGTGTGCTGAGAGCGGGACTCTTCCCCCCTCCTGTTCTGTAGTGTGGTTGTGGTTCTTTTTTCTCTGTAGGGAACCGAGCGTCGTCTTTTAATTAGTATAAAGGACTCCATTTGCAATGAAGGAAGTTAAGGGTCATAAAGAGGGCCAGCAGGGACAAAGTGAGTCCCAGGCACGGGAGAAGGGAGATCGCAGTATGGTGGACTAAGGGATCTTGCAATTGCTTGGGCCTTCTTTGGAAGCCATGTTTCAGGACAGATGCCAGTAAACTAGAGGGGGCTTCAGGGAGAGGCAACAAAAATGATGAATGGCTGCAAGGTGCTGCCGTACAAAATAAAGGGCCAGATGTATTGTATCTGGAAGGGTAGCCTGAAAGGCTGTGAAGGCTGTTGGGCTGCGTTCATGAGATTTCCAGGGAGCGGGGACCGGTTGGATACAGCAGGACAAAGGAGTGGAAGGAGAGCTTCCCAGGGTGACTTGGATCTGTCCTGCGTGGGCAGAGGCTGCAGGCTGGTAGCGAGGCTGGGGCTGTTCTGCAGGGAGAGGCGCGCTGGGGATGTGCAGGGCTTGGAGGGTGGCTGGCTGGTTCCCACGTGCTTGGTTCTCCCGCTGTGCATTGCCATGGTTTGAGGCGAGGGAAAAGAAGGATTAAGGCTGCAGCATTTTCCTCCCTGCTGAGTGTCAGATCTGGGACATTTCCAGAGTAGCATGTGAGACAACACCTTTGGGATGGGGTGTCAAAGAGTTCTCCAGCAGTGACTTACACGTCTTGGCTGCCCCGTGCCCTTGGAGGTGTCAGTTACCGCTGCTGTGCTCCTTTTCCAGGGCAGAGGTAGATGTGCTCTTTCCTCTGCCTGTAGTGTATTTCTCAGTCTCACAGGCACTGGTATAGCTGGATTGGTGCCTGTTGGATGGGACAGGCAGGCAGGGAAGTCATTGCCAGCTCTGTGGTCCCCAGCGGCGCAGTCCCTTGGGCAGCAAAGGCAGGTACAGCTGGAGCCAGAAGGGAGCAGCAAGTACAGGGGGTACAAAGTGGGGTTTCAAACCCTGGTAGCTGCTCTGCCCGGGGGTCTCCTGTGGGCAGAGCAGGGCAGCAGCCCCGCTAGCCTAGCCAAGAGCCAAAACCTGCCTCAGCTAATTACTTGGCTGAGCAATTAGCAGGAGGTAGGACCTCCTGCCACACGGCGGAGGGAGAAAGGGGGGGCATGGCATGTGGGTCGCCGAGGCTGCCTGTTTTCTATGCAAAGAGCTGCTGCGGTTGTGAACGCGGCTGCCCATCACTCATTAGAGCTGCCTTCCAACCAGGAAGGAGGAAGCGATTTTTCTATGACAGGCAGGTGGCCAACATGATAAATATTCCTGCTGCCTTGGGCTGCTGAGGCTTCCTTGCAGGAGCCTTTTTCTCCTGGCCATTAAAAAGGGAAACGCACGGCTCTGTGGTGCTCTTCGCTTGTGTGAGGCTCTGCAGGGAGGCCTGGATTGTAGATGGGTTTCCTCCCTCCCCCAGCAATGTGCGAGTTACTGTAATAGGCCATTTATTATTATCACTTCAAATTTATATCACGATCGTGTCTTGAGGCCTCGGCAAAGATCAGGGCTGTGTTTCACTGCCCGGTTTTCAGGCACTTCTGATTTGTGGAGCCTGTTCCAGGGCTGTAGGTCTTTTCCTGAGGGCTCTTTTGCTTTCGGCTAGCTTCACACGTTGTCGCGGCTGTTCATATTGCCCGTTTGTGGGACAGCAGCACCGACCCGGTTGTGCTAGGCACTGTACAACTGCATAGCGAAAGCTCTCACCTGAAACAGCCTTGGGAAGATGGGGCATCTTGTTCGATGCAGCACAGCAGGTCGATAGGGGAGCTGGGAGTTCAGCAACTGAAATATTGAGGGCTATATTGATCCAAATGCTGCGGGGATCGTGGGGTGTGCTGGGGTAACGTGTGTCAATGAAAAATGTGTTACTTTGGCCCTCGGGGAACGCAAACCACCTGAAGACAGGCAGACGGAACTGCACCCACCTCTCCCCCGGTGCCAGATAATTTCTGTAATCCTTTTTTGCACAAGGACTGCTCTTCTGGCCTGGCTGGTCACGACGTTGTGCTGTACACTGGAGGCTGCTATTGTAAAGTAACCACCTAAACAAGGCAGGTAACGTGGCAGGCTGAAAGGAAGAGCCAGAGGGAGGAGAGGAGAGAAGTGGCTGGCTGAAAATGACCACTGAGTTTCAGGCCATTCCTCTGGTCTTCCAGCAAGGGGAGAGGCTCCTCCTTTGGAGGCAGAGAGCTGTTTTCTGTCCCTACTGGGAAGAATATCGATGAGGCAGCCAGAGCTGGGTCGATTCCCTGAGCTGCCTTCTGGGGTTCTGGCGGCTGCTCGATGACCTCATCTCGTCAAGGTTTCAGCAGCCTTGCTCCCCTCCTCCTCCCACCGCCCTCCTCCAGCCCCGTCCTTTGGAAAAGGTGAAGGATGGAGTGTGCAGGAGGCTAAAATCCTTCTATCGATCTGTAGTCTGGAGAGCAATTAACGCAAGCCTTCCAGTGCCGCTCCGTGACCCGAGCCCTCTCCGGTGCGCGGGAAGGCGGGGGGGCATGGACAGGGAGAAATGGGAGAGGGGTTGGAGAGTGGGAGCAAAACTGATTAAACCCATAGGTGGGCTGACTTCCAAGTGGGTTTGCTTTGTGCACTGGTCTGCCAGTTGGCACCTGAATTGTCTCCTGCGGTGTCAGGAGCAAAAACTCGCGTGTCTCCGTGCAGCAGAGAGAGCCCCATTGCAGCCTGGCTGCTGGATTTGCAGCAGAGGTTTCCCTTACTGGGATGGCCAGAGGGGTTGCTCTCCCTGACCTGTTCAGCCTTTGGCTTCTCTTCTGAAGCAGCTGGATATCAGGAGGAGGGAGGGAAATTATAAATGGATTGCGGCATGGGTGGTGAGGGCTTTTACGTGGACACCTGTCTACAAGACGCTGGCCTGGGACGATGGATTCTTTTCAGTCTCTACACGCTGGGCCCCATCTGGTGAAATGCTCTGTAATCCATTACCAGTCTCTCGGACCATCATTTATCATAGAGCAAGACAGAGGAGGCCTGGCAGGGAATAGATGCTGCCCTTTATGCATCCTCGCAGTCCAGCAGGATCCAGTGACATGTCATTATTATAATAGAAGGTGCGTCCCTTCTAGCCACTTGGCACCTATTTGTTATCATTCCCTAAACTGCCAGAGCAGTGGTGAGTGGGTGCAGCCATGCACAGAGACGGAGCAGACGGTGCGGTATCTTCCTGAGGAGCGATGGGAGGAAGGACAGGAGCCCTTCTGCTCCAGGGACTGTAAAATTAGAAAGGGCCAGTCACTGGACGCAGTGTGCTGAGGGCCGGTCCTGTGCTAGTTGCAAATTAGATACGCGCCGAGGCCAGAGGGACCAGTGTCGTCCTGCAGAAGTCCGTCCTGGGGTTAGTCCTGCGTCTGGTGACTTCAGACCGGTGACAGAGCTGAGGTGGGAGCAAAAGGGCGAGGGGGGACACACCTGAACACCAGGCTCCGCGACCCTGACTTCAGGGGTGCTGAGTACACAGAATGGTGACTGAGTCTTTGGAGCTACTAGGGCTGAGGTCTTCTGCAGGCACCGTGAGATTTTGGGCTTTTCTGCAGGCAACGGGGTGTTTTGCCTCTAACTTCAGTGGAAATAGGTTTCCACCCTCTAGCTTTTAAGTTTTGTGGCACAGAAATTGCTAATAGGCCAGAACCCGAAGTATTGGTATTTACCTTCCCCCTCCCAAGAATATTTCCACCAGTCAGTCCCTGTTTCCCTGGTATAAATGGGAAGGGAAAACAAACTCTCCGAGATAAATATTTTGGCCGTATTAGATTTCTCTGTGTGTGGGTACGTGGAAAATATTTCTTGTTCCCATACAGCGGGCCTGTCTTGCCCTCAGACTTGGACACAGCAGGCTTACTGTGCGCATCTGTGTGCGTCTTGACCTCTCCCTTCCTTTCTTCTGGGGGCACGAAGAGACAAAGGAAAGAAAACCACAGAGGAGAGAGGCTTCTGTAGGAGAAGCAGTTGCTAGCCCAGCTCTGCTGGCGATGTCGGTAACCCTGCAAATGATCTCGCGTTCGGTGCGGTTCCAGGATTGCCAGCACGTGTGCAGGAGAGGGACCGTAGGGAAGCCTTAACGCCTTTCCCCTCGTCCCTGCTAGGTGGGAATGCAGCATCTGGGCTAAATCTCTCCCCTCCGCTGGTGGGGACCTGGCAAAGTGTGCGTGACTGGCGGGGACTGACCAGCCTCTCTCCGTGCAGGCTGAGGTTATACCCTGAGGATGGGTCTGGCTGGCTGGTGACTGGAGAATTCATTCCCAAGCGCTGTGTTGCTGCAATTCAATCCTTGGCTTGCTTTTGGAATAAGGAAGTACCTAATTTTAAAGCAGTTGGCTGTTACAGTCAGATCCCCTCAGAGACGCTTGCTCTGGCTGCAGATGGAGGTGTCTCGCCCGAGCATTGACTGTGCCTGGAATAATTGAGTTCAGTTTCGCTTCCTCTATTTACCAAGCTGCAGCCACTCTTCCAAAGTGGAGAAAGGGAATTACCCCCCACCCTGAGAAAGAAAAACCCCCCCCCGAAATAGCAAAAAAAAAAAAAAAAAAAGGGGGGGGGGAAGCCCTCAGCCATTGGAGTGTTTTGTGAAATTTAACATAAGCAGCTGTGAGTTTGTCTCCTGGAAAATGGAATGCAATAGGAATGAGAATGAGGGCTCGTGTCCATCTGTCTGTCTGTCTGGTAGCTGGCGGTGGTGAGGGGAAGGGAAGCGCTCGCTGGCTCTTTGGCAGCGGCCTCTGCCTCCACCTCCTGTGCTGACAGGCGCCTAGCTCGCAGGAAAGCCGGTCGTTTTCTCTGCAGCTGCTATCAGACGCACAAAAGTATTTGAAGCTTTTTCTAGCTGGAAAAAGAAGGGGTGTGAAGAGAGTGAGGAGCTGCCTGGCCTCCAGCGGGGCACGGGCTGGCGAGGCGGGGGGAAACGAGCTCTCCACGCTCGGCACGGCACTTCCAGGCAGAGCCGTCCCGGGGAGCGGCAAGCGGAGCGTGTTGCAAGCCTGGTACTTAGGCTGGAGGGGAGAGGGCCCCGTGCCTGCAAGAAGACTGTGGTAGAGATTACGGATGTGCAGGAGGCGTGAAAAGTCCGGTTGTTGCCCACAGCGAGCGCCCCGAGGGTCCCGGGCTGGTGAGAAGCGCTGGCGAGGAGGCCTTCAAAGACGTGCCAGAATCCCCGAGGCACGGGGAAAGAGAGAGAGAGAGGGACAGTCCTGTCCCCGCTCCAGAGGGACAGGTAGAGCCGGCAGAGGCAGCAGGCCTTGGAGGGCTCCCGTCTCTCCAGCCAAGACGTTCTGGCACCGGGGATTGGCGCCTGTCCGTTTGCACTGGCCCGCGCGCGTAAGGAGAGATGCGGACTCATCCCCGTTCGCTGCGGGGCGTTTGGGAGCGGAGGCTGGCGGTCCTCGGACGATCGCCGCGCTAGGAGACGTGCGTCGACTACCCGGTGCTGCGCGGGCGGGTGCGGGCTGCGGTTTTGGTTGAAGCAGACGTTGCTGTCTCCTTCCCCGAGAGGAGGCGGCACGGCGGGAGGGGAAGTGGTGGTGCAGCTACGGGAACGGTGCGGAGGGCGAGGCTGGGAAGGGAAGCGGGAAGTTGGGAGCGGAAATGTAGTGGAAATGATTACATAGCGTCTGACTGCTTCTTGTGCAGACTGCTGCTGTTTTAAAAGCATCTTATTGGCATTATAACTTCCTCTGTAAATCCTGTCCTTTTCCTGTTACCTTGGACTGTGCCGGTGGCTTTGCCAACTAGCTAGTGGAGGCTCAGCGTGCGGCTTTGCTGTTTGCTCTTTCTGCGCCTCTTGCCTCTGACCTGGTGCGTTCCCCCAGGGAACCAGCCGCTCCTCCTTCTCCGGGCTTGTGCTCCCCACCACGATTTTCTTGCATCCCGCTTTATCTTGTCAGTAGTTGCAGAAGTGCTATCCGACCTGCTGCGGACAGGAGCGAAGGAGTCGCAGCAAGGGGTTACGTCCATGGTGCTGATCAAATGCCTGGGGAAAAACCTTCAGCCTACAGGACAGATAGTTTTGTCGTGATAGACCCTCGGGAGAAGTATTTTTTTCTGGTAATTTCTTGCTTCGTGCCCTGAAGCATAACAGTTTATACCCCTCGTAAATGCTTTCTCTACCCACCGTAATCATGGATGCTCACATGCCTGTAAATGTCCTCTTGATCTCTCGGTCTAGATGATATCATGCAGCAGTGAGTTCCGCAGGTTGATAATGCCTTCCCCCCCACCCTCACCCTGAAGTGGTGTTTTCTGGAACTAGGTTTCTTCATTACTTGTTTCTGTGTTTTTCCCTTTTACGTGCTACAAGTAGGTAAGAGTTACCTGGCTGGTGTTTCTCTCGCCTTTTCTTATTCTCTGTGCCTCTCCTCCAGCTCCTCTCTCGGCTCCAGCCCGGTTTTCTCCCCGCGTGCACGTCCCGTGCTGTCAGGCACTGGCGATGCAGGGCGGCAGGGGGGCTCTCTTCCACCCTTTTGGAACCCATCACCTTCGTCTCTGCTGACAGGGCTGGGACCTGAACCGCTGTTGCGTTTCGGAGAATTGACATATCGGCTTGAACTGAGCTGTGCTGTCTTCAGAGTGTCGCGGGGGCTGGCAGGGGTCATCCCGTCACCCGTCAGATGCTCGGCCAGGAGAGATGCCCGGCTCCTGCGGTGGCGGAGCGGAGGGCGGTGTACTCTGAGGCAGCGGCTGCGTTGGGGCAGACGGATCCGATGGATATTTCGGGAGCTGGGGTGGATTGAAAACGAAGGCTTTGAAAGAGCAAGACGTTCGTTCTCCAGTGATTCACACTCCGGGCAAGGCAGTGGGCCACCAGGGAGAGGTGCCGGGGCCTGTTATCATTCGGAGCACGTAGCCAGGAGAAGGGTTGGGGGAAAGAAACCCACAGGGCAGTCAGAGTTTTCCGCTTTGCGGTGCGTGTGGAGAAACACTCCTTCAGGGTTTTTTCTTTTCTCTCCCCTCCCCCCATTTCTTCCCCGCAGCTGAAGAACATTAAACACATGAAATGCATTAGCCAGGATTTTTCCTTTCCCCTGCCCCCCTTTCTAAGCAGGGGACCTCCAGGAGGAAGAGGCCTATGAATTGACCCTGCCCAATGCTTTAATTGACAGGTCATTAAAGATGAATGTGTGGCTAGAGAAAAATATTCAGATTGCAGTCTAGTTGTTGTCCATGTGGGATTTTAATGATTTATGTTTCTTTCTCCTCCCCTCCTTCCTACCCCCCCTAACTCCAAACAATCCAGGCACCATGGGAGGTCTGTTTCTGGATGGTGAGGAAAGCCCTGCGCTAGAAGACATCAGCAAATGGACGGTGGAGGACGTATGCAGCTTTGTGTCCAACTTGTCTGGCTGCACCGAGTACACTCAGGTAAATCTCTTTTAACGGCCTCAAGATCATCACGGGAGGAACGTCCTCCCTGCAGGTCCCGATTCTCTCTCTCCCTCCCCTCTGTGCCTATTTTACTTGCACTGTCCCTCCTAGAAGGTATATGTCAGAGCCGTGCAGGGCCTGAAGCTCTTTGATATGTTTGGTTTTTTTTTTTTTTTTTTTTTTTACTAGTGGATTGTTAAGTAGCTACTTGGTGCCAGTGAAGACGCCGAGAAGGTGTGCGATGGGGCTTGCACATGGAGAGCAATAAGGAGAGTACAGTGGGAGAGGATGGGAGTAGGGGCGAGGTTAGGAGCGAGCATCTGAGTTGCAGGGTTGATCGTGATTAGTGGCTTAGCGTCGCTTCTCTCGCGCTGTCCAGCTCATGCTTTTAGAAGCTGCCCTGTGCTCTATCGCGGGGCTGACCACAGCGGTGGCTTTGTGTGGAGCGGCTGCACTGAGGGGTGGGCTGTCAGGTAGTCCCCGGGATGGGGGTGGGCAGCTCGGTGTACCAGCCAACCTGGCAGAAGGTGCTGCGTTCTCTTGCTGCGCCCAGAGTATTTAGGGGACAGAGTGGGGTTGCGAGACACCCTGCCCGCACAAGCGTCAAAGTAACTTCTGTGTTTACACTGTAGAGTGATGGCGACTGTGATTTTCAAGCTCGTTACAGCAGAGTTGAAACGTCCATCAGTAACGGGGGCTTCATAAAGCCTGCTCAGTGTGAGATCATGAGGTGCAATACAAAAAGCAACCCTGTGTTTTTTGGTTCTGCATCTGCTCGAGTCCATTATAAATGCCCCATTGAGAGAATGCACCAACTGCGAAGGCACAGATTCCTGAGCTGTCTGGGACGGCCTTGTGAAGAGGATATAGTGTGCTTAGAAGGGAGGGACTGAGAGTAGCAGAGATAGAGAGGCAAAGGGCCAAAGTTCAGGACAATCCAGCCTTTCAGCAGAGAGACATCCTAGGCTGAGAACAGGTCTTGAAGGGGAGGAAGGAGAGCAGGAGTCGAACTTTCCGGACGTGCCACTTCAAGAGAGGAGCTGCCCTGACTGACAGCAAAGGAGCGCAAAGCTGCGCTTTGCCATCCAGGCTGGCTGAAATCCGCTTTCTAAAAATCTGCCGCCTCCCCCCTCTTTGGCCCTTGCTGTCTCTCCCTCTGTTAGTTGTGGTAGGCAAGCGTCCTCTCCCAGAACTTATGCCCACCCCCAGCCATGTTAAAAAGCTAAAGGTAAAGCTCAGCACCCCTCCTTCTGCTGGGACCGCCTGTCAGGAGAGCAGCGTGCGTATCTGGCTCTCGGGAAGTGATTCCCTTTAGGTTATGCTGATTTGGCAGTGTGCCGCGGGGAGAGGTGCGTGCTTTTGCATCCCTCCAGAGGGGATGGGGAAGTGGAAACCTGGAATTGCCCCACGCCTCCCCCTTCTTGCTCAGGTAACAGGATAATGTGCTTTCGATCTCAAGTCTGTACTTTGTTGTCCCCTAACCGTGATAATCCCATCACAACATGCTTTGTTAAAACCACCTGGAAAACCAGTGCTTCTTTGGAGCAAACAGCTGTGCATGCATGCGACAGGCGGTATTTAGGAAAGTGAATGCTTGTTACGGAGATGGGGTACGTGTACCGTTCCCCAAGAAAAATGACAGAGGTTTGGGTTGCGCTTGGGAGAGGAGCAGGGTGACTGAGTGTGTGGAAGAGAAGAAGGGTCAGTGTCTGATTATGGAGAGAGGGAGGGAAAGGACACTGGTTAAAAAAAGATGGTGGACGGATGGGTGTTTATGGGAGCGAGAAGCAGCAGGTCTGCGTGCGTAGAGCGGAATTTAGGAGCTGGGTTTAGTGAGGATGGGGGGATGGGTTCAGGAGTATCCATGTGTGGGCAGCAGTATGCGTTGGAGAGAGCTCAAGCAAAAGGCTCTAAAACTAAAATAATACAGCTACTCGCATTCTCTGGTACCCCCCACCCCAAACAGCGTGCTCTTGCAGTGATGGCATTGCAGTTTGTCTGCATTCCTACGCTGGGGAATGAAGATCAGAGTTGCCTGGAAGCTTCTGAATTAGGCCGGGAGGAAATGTGCAGAAATCTTTAACGCAACCACTTTGCAGAAGGATCATCCATTTACACCTTCCATGCCAGCTCCCGGTATACCAGTGGGGAAGAAATCAATAGCTTGCCGAGACAAAGGTTCAGCAATCTTCTCAGTGCATTGCAAACAAAATGTTTTACGATAATGGGAGCCGCTGTAAACAGCCTCCTGTCGCGGCCTTGCTATGTTGCATTATGTAGGGGGTGCATGGCTTAAGGGATGATGCGTTTTTATGCACTATGGTTATATGCTTAACAGGTTTTTTACTATGTGAAAATGCCAGTGTTCAAGGGCGACCCAGCTCCGTGGCTCTAAACTGCAGAGCCGTCTGTGTTCTCTTCTCCAAAACCACAGCTGCCGGGGAGGTCTGGCACTGGTCTGCAGGCTTCTCCTGCCAGGAAAACCCAGCAAGAGTTTGGTGGTATGCTGTGCATTTAGAAACATGTTTCAGACAAACAAGAAAACTTCAGCAAAAACAAAAGTTGCCATGCCTGATTTCAGCCCTTGACAATATTCAGCTTTGTCCCTGCAGTGGATCATGACCGGTGGGATACCCAAGGGGGATGCTTTTCTCAAGTTAAGACTTTTTGTGGAGGGTTTTAGTGCCGAGCGAAGGGAGGCTTTTGGCTCCCAGCCACATTGGCTTCAGAGGAAGGAATAGAAATTGGTATAGTAAGTTTTGCTAGGTCAAAGACCAGAAACACATGCTACAGTCATGAGCAGCTTTGCTGGTGGAGTCCAGCAGTAAAAAAACACTTGCAACAGCTCAGCTGCCTTGGCTCTAATAGCCACTGCCACTCTCCAAAGGGTTGGCTCTGGGCTACGGTGTGCTGCTGAAAAAGAAGCCATTAAGAGTAAATTGAAACCCCCTCCCTTGCCATTGTGTTTAGTAATAATAATAACGCTATGTATAAACCATTGCGTGGAGAGGCAGCAGGATCAGGCCCCACAGACAGTTTGTTGGGGCGAGCATCCAATATGAGCTGGGTTGTGAAAAAAAACCCGCTACGGAGTGGAGGTGTGGTTTAGTAAGAAAAACCAGGCATCTGACTGACATCTCCCAGAACCAAGGGGAACCTGCTGGCTAAATTACCAAATGATGGCAGTTCACTCTTGAAGAATTGAGCCTGTACATCCAGAATAAACACCCAGGGGAGGCTGGTGTAAGTGTAGCCCTGCTCTACAGATGAAGAATGGAGCAATAAGACCACGTATCCAGACCTTAACCTTTATGACACAACACGTATTAGGTGGAAAACTCTTGCATGACCCTGTCATTTGAAATAGATAGAGGCAAAACAAAGTATTTTTTGCTGTCCTTAAGAATGTGTTAAAATGGTATAGTTTTGCATGGCTGGGTCTATTAGAATGTGTTCATATGAAACTGCCATTTTATTAGACTATACTAGCCCTGCTGTCATTTCTGTGATTATGTGTACGCACATCACCAGGTTCTGCTTCACTCAACTAACCAGGAGAGGGGTAAGAAAGAGACTTGCTGTATTGTTAATGGAGACTCTGTGAAAGGCCAGTGCAGTTGACTCAGTGGGATCATGCCACGTTTAGTGGTACCGCTTGGCTGCCTCGGTCAATACAGCGGCACTGCAGTGTTTCTGTTAGTCCACGTTGCTGGAAGTGTTGGGGGGAAAAAGAAAGGGCCTAGTGCTAAAACAGACCGGTGCGGAGGGCTCATCCTCCCTGATCCCAGTTGGCGTTCTGGGTAGCAGGAGTCACTGCCAAACAGCACGATGGACTGCATTCTCCAGGCTGCTCGCATGTTCTAGGAATGGTTGTACTATACGACAGACAAAGGAGGAGACAAAAAAAAAAAAAAAAAAAAAAAAAAAAAAAAAAAAAAAGGTGCAAAACGGAGTGTTGCACATGAATCCATCTAACCTGCAGAATGTGCTCCACAGATCTGTTTATGTATTTTGCCTGGAGACTGTTTTGGAAATTAGCAGCTTTGAGAAGGAAATGCATGAACAAGCAAGTTCCTCCTTTTCAATTGCATATGCCTCACTGAAGACTGCAAATACTTTTGAAGTCTACTGGGTCAACTTTTTCCAAATATCCACACAAGTGTGAGTGACCTAGGATTTGCCAAAATTTAGATTCTTATCTTTTCTCCTATGTCTTCTGCCCTTTTTGGAGTTGGGATAGGGCCCCTGGGCTTGTCACTCTTCTTTCTCAAATCTGCTATCATATGCTATCAGCTGGGCTTACTCATAATGTTGCACGCACTTAGGTCAGCTGTTTTGGCTGCTAAACCTGGGGATGTTCCCCAGAGAAAAAAAAAACTTCCATGCCCCATCCCAACATTAAAAAAAAAAAAAAAAAAAAAAAGTATTGCTTTATCTGAACTGGCCCAACCAGCCCCAATTCACATTCCCACGTGTGTCTCCTTTTGTTTGTTGGCTCCTAGCTGTGGACACAGGACTGTGTATACCTCTCGTGTATTAATACGGGCCTGCTTCACCACTGAGACTCTTAAGAGTCTACCTTTTCTACCAGTGCACTTCTGTGCAATGGCAAGACGAGCACATCAGATATGTCGCTGGCATTTTGAAGCCTGGACCTGTGTTCTGGTTTCTTGCAGGTATTCCGAGAGCAGGCTATTGATGGTGAGACCCTGCCCCTCCTGACGGAAGAGCACTTACTGAACAATATGGGGCTGAAACTCGGACCTGCACTGAAGATAAGGTCACAGGTAGGAAAACTTCCTATGTAGTAGCAAGTGGCACGCTTTAAAGTTGTCCCTAGCCAGAACAGGGCTGTCAAGAGACCTGGTTTATTGAATATAATTTATTAAGCAGTAATTGTTCATTTATTTATTTGTAATTCTGGTTTCAAGAAAGCTTCATCTGTCCTCCAAAATGCTCCATATCCTCATCTGGAGCCAGTCGCATAACTGCTTCAGGAACAAAACACGGACAGTATTCGGTGCCCAGGGGCAGAAACAAATGGTTGAGGACAAGTGGTGGGAGGGAGAGACAGGGATGCAGTGGGAAACTCCTAAAATGGACCAGCTCCTGCTAGAAAAGACATGTCAGGCTGTTCCCACAAATACCAGCCAGGAAAGAAGGAAAGCTGTGAACAGGTGAGGCAAGGTAGATGGTTTCAAATCAGTTGAACCTGAAAATAGTCATCCCAAAGTACCAAAAGAACTGGGTAAAGCCATCTCAGGAACCAGTTGTCTTTTTTTTCTAGACTGGATGCAAGTCCTTGCGCTGCTCATTTTCCTTGTAACTGGATGGCTCTTGGCGATTCTCCTTTTTAGCGAGGCTTGAGGCACAAATGCATTTAACACATCTCAGCATCATCTGTTGATTACCTTCCCTCCCCAGTGACTAATGGACCAGCTCTTTCCCTTCTCTGCTGTGCTAGTAATAGACTGCTGTAACATTTTTATCTCTTGCTAGTCATAGTTTACTGGTCTTGCTGATGGGCCGTGCCACCCCCTCCCACAGTGCACCCCCCCCCCCCCCCTTTTGCTATTCACTTGTATTTTGATACACTGGAAGTAGACATGGTATTTGCCTTTGTTGAGTTAGTCAAGTTCTCTCTTTTAGGGGACTGTATTTCCTCCTCAACAGATTAGTTTGCTGTTGTGCCCGTATAGTGATGTTTCTTCTTCTCAAAATACCTTTTTTTTTTTTTTTCTTTTTTTTTTCTTCCCCTCCTCTATGACTTGGCTCCCAAGTCTCTGCCTGTAGAGGTCTGCTTTCCTAACACTGCTTTGCTCTTCTCCTGCCTTCCCTAGCTGGCAGTCATGGTGACTTCCATTGCAGTTGCCTCCACTTCCCCTTGGTTGGACTCAAAATCTAGAAGAACATCTCTGCTAGCTTCTTTTTTTTTCCATTTAATGATCAGAAGATAGCTTCTGACACATGTCAAGAACAGGCTGTTCTATTGTATTCCCTAGGGGATTATGTCATGCAAATAGTTGTGACAGTAATGTGCATGTGCACATACATGGGTTGCACAGATAGTCACTATTCTGGCATGGTTTCCCTAACCCACAAGCCATACATTTGTTACATTATGTTAAAACAATGAGAGCAACTTTACTACTTTCCCTACAGCCCTCACTGTTTATGAGGGGTCTAATAAAAAGGTTCTGTGGGCAATTGTTCCCTGTGGGTCAATTCAGTAGGAAATAAAACTCTTACGTTTCTTAAAAAACAAAGCCAAATAGCTCACAGACATTCTTAGATCGGATTTGGTGGGGGGAATGTGAGATATGGGCTGAAACTAGAAAAACCCTGCTTCAATTTAATCAATAGTGTTTAAAGTTCTATAATAAGGCATGGTTGGGGGGGGGGGGAGTAAGTGGGGAGCAAAGTCCTGATGTTGCTAACTGAATAATGCTGCAGTTGTCTGGTTTGAACACAAGCTTGTGTTTTTGTTTAAGCTTAAATGTGAAACAGCTGTGTAGGTGCTGGAAAGTTGTGGGGCCTTTGGCCCTTGCTGGGAGGCGAGAACTGCTTCAGGAGAGTTTTCTTCAGTACTGCAGAAGAAGGGAGAGGCTGCAGGCTTATAGTTTCCTGTGCAGTTAACAGCAGCCACCCTGTAGCCAGATTTTTTTTTTTCCTCCCTCACCCTGTTGTCCCAGCCCCCCTGTAAGAGCAATTCCTGCTCTTCAGAAGTGGACATCGTGTACTGTCCTGCTGTACAGTACCCTGGGCTGGCTTAGCAAAAGGAGAGCAGAAAAGTTCTATCAAATTGTCTGTCCGGTGGTGCCTGTTAATGAAGTAACAGAATTGGTAGGAATCAATCAATCAGCCCTCTTCACCTGATACACCTTCACCTGAAGGCAGCTACAGGCAGGCGTGTTCCCAACATCTCGTGTAGCGGAGATGACCTACGAACTGCTGCTTACCCCCACTGTGTTTCGCTCACGAAGAGGATGAGCTGTGGTCCGTGAAAGACGAAGAGCACTATCCTAGTTGTCCATGCAGCTTTATCTAGCCAGGTACACAGGCTGCAAGTTTCCATAGTCCCCTCACGACACCGTGAGACCCGATTATTTCAGATCAGAGGCTGGACTTGGTTCAGCTTTGGGTTGCGGGCTTCCTTTCAGCCTGCACCTCCGCAAGGCCTTCAGTCTCGTTCTGGCCGAAGAACGCAGATGCACGCAAAACACGCCACAGGAAAAGGGCCTGCACTGCGTGCCCCAGCACATCTTTAGCCTGCAAGATGTGATCTAGGGTAGACCTTGCAGCTGCAGCTGTACTTCAGTGCCGTTTTGCCACCCTGCATTTATTTCCTCCCCCCCCCCTTTTTTTTTTAATAGGTCGCCAAGAGAGTGGGCAGAGTTCTGTACATGGCAGGCTTCCCCATGGCTTTCCCGCTGCAACCTCCCGGTTTACGGCCACCGGAGCGGGACCTGGCCCCAGCTGATCTCCGGCCATCCTCCACAGGCAGCGTGGCCTCCCCCTTCAGCAGCGGCCTGCCCTCCGCCAGCCGCGTCTCACCAAAGCAGGAAAACGGAAACCCCTCCATCATTGCTGGGATCAATGACACCACGAAACCTCCATCTTAACTGCAGGACAGCTCTTGACTGCTTCTGGAACTGAGATTCAGTTGAACAAACTGAAGGTAATGCTTTTGAGAGACCAGGAGAGCCTCCCTCAGCAGTGTGAGACACAGGAGTGAGGAAGGGAGGTTTTTAATTTTTTTGCTTTTTGTTTAAAAAAAAAAAAAAAAAAACAACAACCCACACAGAAATTTTGAAAACTGTAAAAAGGGAAGGAAAGAAAACTATCCAAAGATGTACTGAGAAAACACGAGTGAAGAGAAAATGATTCTGGAGGATGGCAGCAGCATTCCCATTCCCTTTCACACCCCTTCTCGCTCACCAGTCTGAGATGGAGAGCCGTGGACAGGGAACGAACGCTTTTCTTTGCCTTCAAAGAAACATGGCTTTCAGGAACTTCTGGGTGTGACTACAAGCAGGGACCGGGCACTGCTCCTCCCAATGGTACTCAGCACCCCTGAGCAAAAAAACCCATCAAAAATGAAACCAACCACCTTCCCAAATATCTCCTCCTCCCTGGAAACTGTACTCAGTTCCTCATTCAGGTGTCTATGCATCTCTAGCAACTTTAAAAACAATACCAAAGACAGACAAAAAAAAAAAAAAAAAGAGAAAAAAGAAAAAAAAAAAAAGGCAAGTTCCGGTCCATGTTTACTTCAGTGTGGATGGTACGGCACAGGCGGCTCAGTGCTGTCCTACAGGCTAGAGGCTGCCCTCTTCCCTGGCACGTTGTCCCTTTCAGCACACACAATGGACTCTGCCTGTGCTCCAGCCCTGCAGAGGTGGTTTTTTTTTTTTTTCCATTAGGTGTTTTGTTTTAAAGAGAAGAAGAAAAAAGTGTGTGCTTTGGTGGGATGAAGGGTCACAGGCCTCACTCCATTGTGGCCCCCTCCCTCCTTCACGTGTACAACAGACTCACTTATACATTTGGGGTGGGTTTTTTTGTTCGTAGGGTTGTTTTTGGTTCTTCTTAAAGCCTTGTTACAGAGGTGGATGTAGTTGCACATTCTGGCCTGCTGTGGACCACGAGACAGATACCTGTGCGTTCCCAGAGGAGGGGGAGGGATGCTGGGGGATTCAGGCTAGAAACAATGGGTAGAGTTTTTACTACTGTGAATGAGATGGTAACTCCTGGGGGTGACCTCCTGTGACTTGTACAGTTGTGAACAACAATCACATGTGGTACTTTTCTCTCTCTCTCTCTCTCCCCCTGCCCCCCTTTTTTTTGTTTAAACGTTGCACGTGCTACCGTTTTTCTTACAAAATAGCTTGGTGGTACATTAGCTTCTTTATATTGTAAAAAAAAAAAAAAAAAAGTCATTATCCATCACATCACGATAAAAATGCTTTCCAGCAATCAATTTAAATAAAAAAGAAAAACACTTAATTTACAAATGGTACCTAGCTTCCTGAGCTCCTTGCAAGTGACGGCTTTACCCAAGAAGTCTCCTTTCTTTGTGTGTACACTGGGGCCGTATGCCTTACCGCTGGTGGTGGTGATAACTCTTGGTGCAGTGGAGGTCCTCCATTTCTGGCCTAAAAGCCAATCTGAGGGTTGGTTCACAGCTGCCAAAAGGCAGACAGCACCTTGCCCAGCTAAGTTAGAGGAGGGAGAACAAGACACTCCTTTCTCTTTTGGAAGAAAAGGTAAGTAAGTAAGTTAAAGCCTTTTTCTTATAGCTGGGGCCTTACAATTCTCATCTTTGCAGTCATATCCCAGGCTCCCATATGTAATTAATTGCCTGAAGACACAGCCTTTACCAGCTGTAGGAAACCTCAGTCTCAAATGCTCCTGAACCCCTAATGAAGCAGCAGGTGCTCTAGCCCCCTCAGTGGGCTATAAATGATAATGACAATAATTATGATGTTGTTAATAAAACCCAAATTACTAATTTCTGAGGTTACTTCCTCCTCCTTATGGGACAAAGGGTATCTAGCTGCATGTCTAGGAAGGGCAGGTCTAGTAATTACTGTAACTGCAGTTGGGAAAAAGAAACCTTCTCTATCCCTATTCCTGCCGCTAAGCTCCAAAAAGACATAACAAACTCTGATTGAAGCAAACACCCCGCAACACTGTACCACAGCAGTAATTACCTGTGCAGTAATGATGTCTGGAAGCAGGAAAGGAGCAGCACTCGGCATAGGACAGGAAGACCATAATTACCTCTTTACATACACCGAGTTGTTATCATTTACACATGTGGGTGAGAGGGAGACCACTAACCAGGCTACAGTACATCTGGGTTTTTATCTGCAATAAGGCAGTGTTTCTGAGCTGTGGTTCTTCTGACTCCAGGAAAACAGAACTTAACTTAAAAAAAAAAAAAAAAAAAAGGAAAAAATTGTTCTTTTTAAATGTGTTTTTAAAAAAGCATCTGGTCCTCTTGTGGCGTGCAGGAGTAAGGATGCCTGGCAGGGGACACGTAGGCAGTGCAGAAGGCAAAGATGACCATGTCTGCAGTTAGCTTGGCCACCCCTAGCGCTGACAGCTACTGCCCTCACTGAATGGCGGCAGGGAAGAATAAAGATCATATTTAGTCCTGGCCCTCTGTCTTCTTTTCCAGAAATCTGCATTAACAAATAATAATGCTCTCAAAAGGCAACGTTAATTTTCAGGAGCGATGTTGTGAGATACGCCCTAAGAATACATAACTTTTCCTACCTCTCTCAGCAAATACCCTCTATTTCCAGTTTATTTTCCAAAGATCCTAAAGAAAGAAATATGTTTCCTAGCTGCCAGTCCTGCAAACTAACAGCGGTCTCGAGAGATAAGCTGTTTATATTTTCCCAGCAGATCACAAATTGCCCTTACCCAGCCTGAGCTACACAATGTCCTCCCACAAGTACCACTCCTACAGGAAGACATATAATGAGCTGCATCTAGAAGCTGCCCAGGTGATGCAGTGGTTGGCTTTGAGGTAATAAAGAAAGGCTGAGTGCCCAAGACAGCCTGCAGTCATCAGTACTGTTTTCAGGACTCTCAGAACAAAACGGTGTTCACCACCAGCATCAGCAGCTGGGACTGGCCCTAGAAAGAGGTGATTTTATGTCACTGTGGATAACAATAGGTCTGTTACAAAGCACAGGTTCAGACTTGTCCCTTGTTTTTGCTAAGCAAATGTATCCCGTGCAAACCCAACAGCCATCACAAAATGAAAATGTTTCCTATGTATGTGATTAGTTTTGCCTCTTCTTACTGCTTCCTGCCTGCACAACTGCCCATCTCCACCCCCGACTCTGTATCCTAAGGCACTTACTTAAAGTTAACTTCTTTCTTTAGCATACTTACAGCCAGCTTGATTGAACTGACTGAGCTGCTTCTGATGTTGCTGATAAAGGCTTCCATCTGCAGTGAAAATACAAAGCTCTGAAACGCTCTATGCAGTCCTTAAGAACTTCTTGGCAAAAAGGAGGGTTTGGTGAGGG
Organism: Aquila chrysaetos chrysaetos; assembly: GCF_900496995.4. NCBI lineage: Eukaryota > Metazoa > Chordata > Aves > Accipitriformes > Accipitridae > Aquila > Aquila chrysaetos. The sequence goes on along the minus strand of NC_044009.1, from coordinate 4,273,017 downwards.
CCCCAGAGCAAAATATGGGGCGACGCAGGTGGTTGGCTGAACAGACAGAAGGACCCTTCAACAAAAGAACTTGTCCTTCCCTTGGTCAGCTGACTTATGCTCCAGCAGGAGCCGAAACTGAACCCTATGCTATTTAAAGCAGCAGATTTTAATGAGGGCTTTTTATTACCTATACTGAGCCGTTTTACTGGCCTTGACATGACCGCAATTTTACCATTACCAAAACCATAACTGGTAGAAAAAGCTTGAAAGTCCAAGTAGCATCTCTGCTGTGTCACTGAGAAAGTCCTTGGTGGCACCTGGGGTGGCCTCCCACCCTCCATGCTCCCCAGCTCTTACCACCTCTTTGAGAACCAGCTACAGGTGCTGAAGGTTGGGTGATCCAGTACACAGCAGCTCTGTAAGGGATAAGCTTGGAGGGAGTGGCTGTGAGGGCGCTCAGTCCTCATCAGAGAAAGCTAAGTCCTCCACAATGTCCTCTTCTCCTTGAGCTAGCTGTTCGAGGTCAGATCGTGACATCCCACGAGTGCAGCTCCTCTGCTTCTGTGACCTTTGGGAAACCCGAGCAGGTTCCTTGCCTTCCTCTGTGGGTAGAAAGAGTGAGAGGCGTAAATCCTGCTTTACTGGGAGATGAGAGTGAGGCGAGTTGAGGCAACTCATTGCTAATTAATCCCAGACACTCATTAATTTGTTGGCGCCACTGCAGCTCCCAGATAGCAGTAGGAGAGCACTGCAGGGTGCTCGGCTCTGAGGCACTTGGGGCAATAGGAGAGGAGACCTAACCAACCTGTGCCTGAGGCAGAAACACAAAGAACTGGGGGGCACGAGACAGGCGGCACCTCCAACCTTCAGCCCTTGCAGCTCAGGTCAGTCTTCCTCACCAGAGGTGTCAGGCTGGGCATTAAGAGCTGACAGAAAGGAGCTGTCACAGATAACAGCAAGACTCCCAAATGCAAAACTAGCCCCAAGCTCCCTCCTTTTTGAAATGATATTTTAACAGTGGGGAGCACAAGCGAGAACCTGTTTTTGGGGGCTGTGCAGGACTGTACATGTCCCCATTCCCAGTGCCCTTCCCTCTCATTCCAGAAGTGTGGCTTGAGCTTCCTACACCTTGCTTCCAAAGAGGGCCCTGCAGACCATCTTCCTTAGGCAAAGCATCTGCTCAGCAACAATTCCTACCTCCGGTCTTATGCACACCAGGTTGCGGAGGGCGGCCTCCTCTCCCCCTCCTCGGCACTCGCCGGATCTGCTGCCAGGCTCTGCCAGTTCAGCCCACTCGCCAAAAAGGACAAAAAGCTACCGCTGGGTGCTCACCGCAGTTCACGTCTTTCAAAACCGCGCTGGTGACACCGGAGCACCACAGAAGTGCCTCTCCAGGGCACTGAGAGCACGTGCAGAGTTCTCCCCTAAGGCTCCGGCCTGCTGCACGGTGGAAGCTGTCGCGGACACGAGCTCCTCGCTGTTCCCTTGCGTGACCAGGCTGCGTGCATGTGTTTTGGTAAAAAGCACAACAGGAGCGCTCAGCACACAGAGCTTAAGACTTGGGAGGGGCGGATCTGCCTGCCTGATGTCTGAAAAAGTGCCATAGGCCAGGAGTACCAGGCCTGAACGTCACTGCCACTACACCAGTGTACCCAAGCTCTAAAAGTCTCTGCTGGCTCTATGCCGTGCTTCTACAGGCCACAGCGAAGGAAGCTGCCATTATTAGGGGTGAAGGAAGGGAGGATCAGAGTTCCTGCTCCCCCAGACACCAAGGAAGGGTGCTTTTCCTTCAGCTCGTCTGAGTACTCCAGTAGGCAGAGAGGGAAAAAACTCCCTCTTTATCCTTTACAGCATTGTCAGAACATGCATCAAATACCCATCTATTCTCGGCGCCGAGGTTTGGGTGTGCATGCCAAGCCACAGCCATCTGCCACGCTAAATCAGTCAGATTTTGCTCTCACTTGGACTCTTTCCCCCTTCCTGCTCTCCCTGCTCCCCAAACTAGTAAAGAAAGCCTGCACACAGGAGCTTTTGTGGCTGCTCCCCACAACCGCACATCACGCCCAATGGCACGCTGAGGAGCAGAGGCTTGGCACTCTAATACAAAGGCCTAAGCAAGTGGCACACAAAAACCAGCAAAGGAACACCGCAGCTGCCAGAGCCCCTGGCAGGCCCAGCTTCCGTCTGCTAAGTTAGCAGAGTGACTTGGCAGACGCAGGCAAGACCGAGCCGAACGCGGTTAGCTGCACTGTTGGGGTGCCGAGCAGGCTCTCTAGCTGGCTGTGGCTCTGTGCAAGGGACGGAAGGGGAAGATAACTCTCTCCTCAGCTGCAACAAAGCCTGGCTTGGCATCTAGCACAGCCCCGGTGACAGAGCTGGCAGGTTTCTCGGTAGCCATTTAGACGGCTGTTCTGGCCTGCTAGGAGCACGCTGAACTGGTAGCCCCTCACGCTGCTACCCACCGCTTTTACCGACTCTCTGGGCAGCAGCTACTAACCGGCAGAAGCGATCGGGACCAAGCACAGAGCGAATCCAGTGGTTCTAGCAGGGTCCGTACACGTACTGGCAAATACCACTGTTTCAGTGCAAAAACCCCAGAGGAATGCAGGACTTGGACAAGATCTCCTACCAGTCCTATCCTGGGAGGAGCTGTTGAGAAGCAGCAACTAAAGGGTTACACCTGTGCAGCACCCCATCCATACATACCCCAGGCACTGCTCAGATGAAAAGTGAAACCCCCATGCATGTGTAACCTGTGGAGAGCCTTGAAGCAAGGTTTCTGTACCCTGTTGGGGTGGGCTGTACTTCCAGAGTTTGTTTGAGCCTCTCTGCAGGAGGCCCCTGAAAAGAGATGAAAGGGACTGGTGGCTTGTTAGAGCAAGGCCTGCAAAGACCTTAACCCTTTCGCTCTCTTCTCAGTATAAACTCAGAACTGCCAGGTCTCCCTGTCCCGGGCGTGTGTGTGTGTCTGTGTGTAGAAGTCCCTCCTGACACCCTACAGCTCAGAACAGCAGCACAGCAAGAAAAGAGGAGACGGTTCCTTTGTAGGGGAGCCCCCAGAATGCAAAGGAGCCTTCGATTACCAGTGCCGTCAATAATTCCCTTCCCCTTTGCCCAACTGCAGTACTTACCATCTGAGTCACTGTCGTCTTCCAGTTCTTCCTCGTCCTCCTCAATTTCATACTTTCCTTCTTCTTCATCATCATCCTCGCCATAATCCTTGCTGCTTGCTTCTGAACTGTCATCTGATGCCTGCTTGGCTTTGGCTTTACCTGCAAATATTTCTACTACGTAAATGGAAACGTAAAGAGCAGCACGCGAGCATACACGCAGGCAGTATATGCAAAGGGCAAAGTACCGCCATCCTCGTTCATCCTCAGGAGTACAGTCATATACACACTAAAGGGGAAATTTACCATTTTTCTCCAAAAGCCAAGTCCCCTTGCACTAGAGGCCCAGAGACAGATGCATTTCATTTCAGAGGTACCTGCTAGAGGCCAGGAAGGCCAGGACACAGAGAGTCAGAGAAATCACCTCAGAAGCCCATAGCAGGGCTTTACTGCTAAAGCCCAGGATTTGCTGCTACCTAGTACTTATGGAGCACCACCGGCGCAGCACCCAAGCGTCTGTCATAAACCTGTCTGCCCTGCTCAGAGAGACATGAAAGCTAGGAGAGGATGACAGACAGAAGACTACAATGAGAAGAAATGGGCCTACTGAACAGACATGAGAAAGGAGAGGGAATAAGTCACAAAGCTGAGACCAGAGAAGGGCGGTTCCACTCAGAAATGGTGCCTGTGTATACCCACCTCCACCCCCCCATGGTTATATGCAACTGAAAACGGGTAGATTCTCTGGTTCAGGGCATCCTTGTAAACCTCTCTTGGCTTTATTCCCTCTGTTAGTCACAACAAAAAGGTCTAGGAACAGATACTGCTGCAAATTCCCTCTGCAGATGGCTAGCCAGGTCCAAGGGAGCCTGGGAGGAAGTATTAAGAGTCTCTGGGTGCTTGCCCTGTGGGAAAATCATCTGCCTCTGAGCCTCTGGAATGGGACTTCTCTTATTCATGTTGAGTTCGCTTCAGTGGAGGATTGCTTCTCCCCTCTCTCCCTCCTCCAGACAGTGTGAGTCACCAGGCATTTAAATGACAGAATACAAATTCTGTACAGAGGGAGCAGAAGAACCAGCTTCTTGCTACCACCCCTGAGCTAAGCCCAGCTCGGTGCTGCAGGTTGCCTGCTCTTGCTTACAAAACTGCTGAAGCAGCTATTTATTCACACTTCAGACTCTGCTTGGAAACCGGCCGTACGTCTTTCTCACATTGTGATTCTTGGGCCCCACCATGGCATCTATTTTTTGCCCCATCCTCCCTTCTCAGCAGCTGACCTATGTTACTCACTGAACTGGATACAGAGCCATTAATAAGCTGGCTGCTAGCATTCCCAGCTCCCCGTCATCACCCTGCTCGCTCTGCTTTCACCCATCTGTCAGCTCTGCCAGCATGCAGCCTCTGCGCAATTGCCCCCCAAGGGATCGGAAGCTACATCTCATGGACGGAGCTCTCTCGGGCGCCCGCAGCCATGCGGAGAGCACCCGCTCCGCAGGAGATGGATTGCAGTGCTATTCGCTGCACCACATCATATTGATGGGCACCTGAGCAGTTCAGGCAACAACCGAGGGGCACGCTCTCATCCATCAAGCAGCCCGAGCAAAAGCACCGACGGATCCAGCTACCAGCTCATCTGAGAGCATGCAGAGAAACCAGCTGTGGGCAGGAATCGGCTACTGGGCCCTCGGGTCATTCCTGCGCGCTACGACACAGGCAGCAGGCCACTAAGAGGAATTTACTGAACTTCTCCAGCCTCCTGCTCGCCTCCCCTAAGCGCAGCCCCTGCCTCCCCTTCCACCGATGTACACACGCACAGAGGTCCCAATACAGCCTTCACGCAGAACTCAAGCTTCCATCTCCTGAGGCAGGAGCGCATCAGCAAGACTCCAGAAGACAATGCTTAGGGTGGTCCGGTTAACCAGTGCTTTTCCCCTCTTCCTCCTCACTCTGCCTCTAGATCCTCAAGCTGACAGCCCACAGCAGGAATTTTGCCACTAAGAAGGACCATGATTATTCTGCTAGGAAATGAAAATGTCTGACCTCTCCTTCCACCCACCTGGCCCCCACCAGTCTGGCATTAAATTGATGTAATATGATTACGTGAGGGATAAATGAAGAAACCTGTTCAAGTTCATTAGAGGCACACCAACACCTAATGTGGACAGATCACTCATTACAGCCAGGCCCAGAGAGATGCTGCAGCCACACTCCCTTCTCGCCTTTAATTGCCTCATGACGAGGCAGTCCAGCACCTCTTTCTAAGCCATTAATAATTTCCAGGAGCAGCCGCCTTTCCTCCCAGAGATCTGTCAGCTGGTAAATGAGAGGAACACATGAACTTCCCCACCCCCACTAGTGACACACAGATTGATCAAATCCACGCTTTTTCCTCCCCATCTCCTGGCTCTTTCCACCCTTGCCTGGTCAGGGGGACCCGAAATGTGCAAACTTGTTTCTCTCCCCTCTTCAGACCTTGCAGAGACTCAAGCAAGGGAGTCTCTCCCGCCTGCCAAATGCCTTCTCCATTCCAGAGGGCAGCTTGTCTTGATGTGATGGAATTGTTTGCGTTCACCACCTCGCCCGTCCCCTCGGGGAGGATGCCGGGGTGTGCAATCCTGCTGAAATGAGCAGGCAGCTTTCAGCTCCACCTGCGCAAGGTAGGGGGAATCTCCCGTCAGATCCACAGGATTAAAAAACAATTGCAAATTCATCCCTTTCCTTCCTTTTCCTGTGCAGCCCTATCTGCTGCATGCATCAATACACTGCTTGCAATTTATTCCCTGGTGTGGCTGCACCACAGCCAGGTGTAGGACCCAAACAACGCAACCAGAAACAGCCAGCCAACAGGCAGTGTCACCTTGTTAGAAGGACCACTGTGCTGGGATCCTGGACACATGAACTCGAAGTCCTGTCTCAAAACCCCCACCTCGTCTCGGCTGAGGTCTTCCAGTGCAACGCAAGAGGCACTGACAGGGAGCTAACCAGCACTCCTAACTCCCAGGTTCTGAAAGGAGCGGATATGGATTTGTGCTGATGAACTTACTGACCGAATTCCAAAGAACTGTCCACCACCCTGCCCGTTCTTTCAGGAACCACTGAAATAAATTGAAGTGCCAGTACTCACAGAGCAGGGGCTCAAGCCACAAAGAAACCCAACAAGACTTCTATAAACATGACACCAGATGCAGAAACGTTTGTTATTGCTAGTCTTGCTAGGATTCAGAAGAGATTAATTCATTCATTCATTGTTGGATTCAGCAAGGCCTGCGAAGTGAGAATGGAGATTCAGATGGGTGCGAGGCTTTTTCTGTCAGAGACCTGTGGCCTACAGCAAAGGCTGAAGTCAGGGTTGGGACTCAGGAAAGAAGAGACTGAAGACCTGCAAAGCTTATGGAGCTAGGGAAAAGGCTGCTGCTGTCAAAGATAAATAACTTATCGTGGTTTTGGCTGCTGTGAGGCTGCTAAGGCTAAGGTTAAGGTAACAAAGGATCAGAGAGCTTAGCTACTGCTGGGTCCTGCAGGACCTGAAGAACTAGGAAGAAGGCCTGGGCCAAGGGGAGCGGATGGCCTGCTATCAGCCTTTCATCTCTGGCCTAATACAAAACTGGGGTTAGGATTCAGAAGAAGACAGGCCTAAGAGATAGGTTTATGCCTGGATCCCATATGGTCCATTAAAGCAGGCTGATGGCTGTAGCTAGCACAAAAGGGTAATCAGTAAGTTCAGTGGGCAGTAGGCTTAAAGAAAAAAAAAAAAAAATGCTTTTTTCAAATAATGTCTACCTTAAAGTTGTGGCATGTCTTACCCTGTTACCAGAGGATGCTGTGGAAGCCACGTTAACAGTGAGGATCAGGCACAATCAGGGAACCAGCAGATTCATCAGTGATATTAAACAAAACGGTCTCTCCACAATCCTCAGTTCAGAACATCTCTAAGCTGCTGACCGCCCTGTAACCTCCCCTGCCCCAAACATACTTCTTCCTCTTCCCTAGCATCTCCATATACTGCAAGATCACTGGAGGTGTTTAGCTTGCACCTGCATCTTTATGCACCTGCCTGTTATCCCTCTCCTCAACACATGCAATTATAGTGCAGCTCTGGAGCTGAAGGGCAGAAAGATTCCAAGGCTGTAACACCTGGCTGTAGCTGACTTTCACCTCTGAATCACTCCAAGGATACCTCCAGGAGCACCTGCCCTGCGAGAATCCACTCCCACAATGTTATGCCCACACCGATTCTCCCCACAGGAATGTAACCCATCTGAATGTGCTCCCCAGCCCATGCCGCAGTTTCTCCTGCTTTCCAGGAAATCTAGGATGCTTCTTATTCAACTCCAGGGCAGTCCCCAGTGGCCCCTCCTTGCCTGCTAGAGGGATGCCGTTCTGGGAGGATTCTGGAAGAGGTACCTCTGCCAGATGCTGCTGCTGGTCCCGCTCCCCAGTGGGAGGAAAGCAGGGGCGGGTGGTTCCCATCTGGGAGCAGCACGCTGGGGCCAAGGGCTGCGCGAGCTGCAAACACCAAACCGCTGGCGGCCATTTCATTTCCTGCAGCAGTGCCTGGGGCTGGACGCAGCGAATCTCCTCTCTCTGCTACTCCTGTCTCTGCTACGGCACAGCTGACAATGGTGGAGGTGGGGGTGGACAAAAAAAGGGGGATGCTCAGAACAGAAGGGAAGGTAACACACAACTGCACCAGTGCTGCTGGAGGACAACAAGATCTGCACATTACCCTCCTCCCACGTGCAGTGACAGTTTTCTTCATCTACCCTTGGTCCCCCCCCCGCCCCGGAATGAGTAATGGCAAACTGTGAGAATAGAGATCTCCCCAACCCCCTCAGTTTGGGAAAAGCGTGCCATTCACTCCCTGCCTGGGATTGGAAAGACCTCTTCAGAAGCCTGCTCTGCTCTGAAAAATACAAAGGTCTTTGAGGTAGAAGTTAGTTAATCAGCAAGATGTTTTGGCTAGCAATGGTTAACCCAAGAACTATAGCCGCTCTCCAGGCCTACCCTCTTCCAGAGAGATTAGGGACAGCGTAGACTGAAATCAACATTTCACCAATACAATATTTAATTTAAATCAAAAGAAAAGGTGAGGGGGCCTTTGAACAGCAGCTAAATAACAGAAAACTGATTATTTCCTGGCTTTTAGCGGGCAATTTTCCACTCTTGTGAATCTGGTCTGGGACCTGACAGGCCTAAACAACTGCTAAACAGAAGAGCGTCCTGTAAACACAGGAAAGATTCTACCAAACCAAATGCTGTGGTTGGTGAGAGATGGGAGCCATTTTCACTATGCCTCCATACCCACCGTCCCACCAGGAAGCCACAATGATGCTGCACTAGCAGCAGGTTCTGAAATCTAGACTTTTATGTAGTAATCATCAGGGGGAAGAGAGTTTTCCAGACCAGGGCAACCGTCCTCCCAGATTTAAAGTGTGGGGTTGCCCAAAAGGATGAGTTACAGCGACAGACCACTGCAACTACCTAGCTAGAACTTTTCTGGCAGGGAATTCCTTCCTTTCCAGAAGCCCCTCCCTCCCTCCCCCTTCTTTGCAGAGACTTACATATCCCCAGGACTCTGGCACTGGCTCTTTCCAGTAAGAACTCTGAACAGAGTTTTGGGTACCACTGCTAAGCCTTGCTAATGAAGCGAGCATGGACATCTCCGGGTATGGTTAACCTTTCCAGTGAGCCTTCTATTCTTTTCCCACATTAGCCTTGGCATTCCCAAACCGTGCCCCTGCTTCCATTCCCAGAGCAGGGAGGGCAGAGCCCACCAGCCCCATCTCTTCCCACCCGTGTCTGGAAGTAGTGTTGTGTTAGAAGGGCCGATCTGCTCCGATGAGCTTCCCAGATCCCCAAAACACATCAGTGTCACAGTTACTTTCATAGCACCACCCTGTCTTGGAGCAGGTCTCCCCTTGTCACTTTTCAAGGAGTTCAGCATCACTGGGCATTCTCAGCTGTATTTCTTGTTTTCCAGCTATATTTCTTGTTTTCCTCTCCCAGAAGGTCCATCCAGGGCAGTCTTATCTTCCTACCTAGATTTCTGCCATCAGCTGCTCAACATGTCTCTCTCGGAAGTAGTCTGAGGCTGATTCCAGATGAACCAAAGTTCTTCCATTGTCCCAGACTCTCCTTTTGCCTTATTTGAAGAGAGGTGATTGCTATGCCTTCAAACCTCACAGGTAAAGAAGCAAATACACAGGCCACAGCAGCTGCCGGGCCTCCCAAATTCCCTTGCATCTGGCCACCGGGTAGAACAATGGCCACAAAGACAGGGAACTGCAGCAAATTGAAGCACCGCCTTCTCCGACTTCCATCTGCAGCCAGCCCTGACAGTTACTGAATGCAGAGCATGGCTGGGAACATCTCGCACCCCACACAGAGTAAGAACAAGAGCTTATTGTATGCATCTCCCAAGACACAGGCGCTTTTCCCAGCCTCCCTGTTCCCTGTCCCTTTCCCACTGTGGAGTCACACCATTGCCTGGAGGGGACTTCACCCTACGCTACAGTACAGACCCAGGGCTCCGCTGTCTCCACCCAGCACCTCGGGATCCATGGTGGGGCCGAGCACAGTTGCTCCTTGAGATGGAAGCTGCCTTCAGGGTCTGCTCCCTCCCTCCAGAAAACACCCTACTAAGAACAAAGGCTACGGAGAGGCAGCTGACCCAGGAATGTTGGAAGGCAAGACCCATTACTGACACTGCAGTGCTGATGCACGCTCAGTGACTAGATACCGCAGACTAGATACCGCAGCTGTGGGACTCACGCAAACAGAGCAGGGAGAGCCCTTTGATACCACGTGGACCTTAGTCCTTATTTGCACTCTCTTCACAATATATGTCAGCCCTTTAAAGCTGCCAAAGAACCTTACGGACAGATGTCACAAGCACGTGCGCAGGCAGGGGGGTAAAAGCCATGCCTAACAAGTAGATTGCAAACCTTTATATCAGCAGATTTCTACAGTGAGCAGGCAAGCACCAGAAACAAGGTAGAAGCTGCGTACATTAGGTGCCAGACAGACAGCTGCCATAGACCTTGTACTGTATCATCAGTAACGTTCATCACAGACATGCCTCGTTAGGATCCCAATGTACACCCAGAAATCCATCAGTCCAAGAAACCTCCCAAGCGTACACAAAGTTAGTTTCTGGGAGGCACAGGAAGACACCCTGTCCCCCTGTGTCCCAGCAACCTTTCTGAACTGCAGTTATCACTGCCTTTTTAGAAGCCACTGCGATTCTTCCAAGACTCTTACAGCAGGCAGGACAACCCCAGATCTCAAGGATATATCTCAGCAAATCATTTGGATGTCACACTGATCTTTCAGTACCTTGGTGGGTCATGTGCTTACTTTTGCTCTCCTCCCATTCTTTGCTGGGTCACCTACAAAAAATCCACTGACTTCAACCTCAAGCTATCAAACAAGAGTTTTCCAACCTTTTCTTTCTCCCGTGTCAGAGATGTCAGTGAGAGAGACAATGCTCATTGGTTCTACGGTAAGTCTAAAGATTTATCCTCACGTCTTACAACGTGCACAACAGACTAGGACTTTATCTGTAGATTAAACCTCCAAACAAGAAAACTGTATTCCTGCAAGTTGCCCTACTATATGAGTGACGATGCATTTAGAAAACCTGTGATATCCCAAACATTCCAAATTACAAAAAAACCATCTAAGTTTTTCCTCAAACTATGTGGTGAACTTCTCAGGCAGGTTCCACAATTTACTGTGGCCCTCTCGTGGTCACAGCCAGAGAGTGACATCACTCCATTTTCTCCAGAGGCTCTAGACCTTCTTGGCTTGTCAAGAATACTTGCAATGTCACTGACTATAAAATAAATAAATCAATCAGAAGTGCATGCAAAGAGAGGATAACCATCCTTCCATCAAAGATCCTTGTTCTGGTAGCCAGCCCCTATGACAGCTACTGTTTGCAATGACGTATACAGCAAAGACCCAGCATGGTGTCAGGTAGAACAACATTCTTATTCCTCTTTTATAGGTGCAGAAACAAAACATGGATTTCTGCACTTCCACTCACAGTGCAAGAAGGCAGCAAACACTTTTATGTTCTCTAAGATGAGACTTCAGCCCAGAACCTGCACAGGTTATAAGCACAAGAAGGAGAACTCACTCTTTGGGAATTACAATATGAACCATGGCTGCTACTTTGAAACCTTTGAAAACAGAGTCTGTGTTCAGCCAAACATCCCCTGGGTTCCTGGGCTATCACGTTGAGGTCAGTGTCTGTGACAAAAGAAAGGTGCTAAGGGGAGGAGAGTATGGGTCATGTACAGAAAAAGACTAATGCAGGACTAAGGCTTTAAAATGAGCTGGATTGACAAAGTAGGAGAGGGAGAGAAAGATAAAAGCCTCCCAACCACCTTCTGTCTGTCACTTTAAAAAGCCTCCAAAAAGACATTATCATCCTGTGCTCTCTCTCCCTAACAGTATATCTTTTGAACCCAACATGGCCAGCATGCATCCCCCTTCAGGCAGGGCCGTATTGACCCACATCATACAGAATTCTGGACAAGGAGAAGGTATGCCCAGCCCCATACCTTTTATAGGAAATCCAACACCCTCCTCATCAGAGTCACTGTCCAGCTCAAAGAGGTCCTTGAATTCCTTCTTATCTTCCTCCTTTCTTTCATCTTGCTTCTTACGCTTAATTTCTGGGAAGTTCAAGTCTTCAAGCTGGAAAAAACCAAAACCAACAGTAAGAACAACCTTAATTTGTACTTTTAAACATATAATGCTGAGCTTAAACACAGGAACTCGGCTTTGCCCAGTATGTTTAAACCACACTGCCAAGAACAGTTGGGTCTGCCTGCTGCCAACTAGGGGAGTAACAGGGAGATTTGTGAGTCAGTTACAAAGGTGAATGATACATGCAAAGCACCACTGCTCTATTGATCTTTACCTAATAAACCACTTTTGCTAATGGGCCATCTACTGCTGGTACCTTAGCATGGATAAAAGCGCAAGACATCCACGACAAGCTGGCTGCCCTAGATCTCTGGACTGAAAGGCACGCAGGCCCTGTGAGCTTGGGCAGCCAAGCACAATCAAGCCAGACTGTGCTGGTCATCTCTGAAGTAGCGGCTTTCCACCAACGCCAAAAGCCGTGACAGCTATAGCAAAGGCACCGTCTTTTTGGCTGCAGATTTCAGCACAGTTAAATGGCAAGGTGCTGAAGATGCTTAAGGTCTGTCTAGACCATGGCTTCCCCGGTTGCTAGCCCTTATGGAGATCAATGGGCCAAGAGCCTTGCTGCTGCAGACAGCCAATATCAATGCCATTAAGTACTTGCAATTGACACCACCTCACTGCTCTTTACACCTCTCCGGAGGGGGATTAGGGGGAGGATTTACTTGCAAGGGCTCAGGCCAGCAGGGCAAAGATAATCAGAATGCAAATTAAATCCCAAGTGCTCTCTGAACATCAGCTGCCCGCTGCCCGTGCCTGGCTGCACACCTCCTGGGAAGCACTCATGCATTAGCACACATTAGCTTGCTTGGAAACATTCGCCCTGCGAGTAATAACTCATTTGCTCTCTCCCACCCATCAGACCACCCCTCAACACACTCCTCTCTGACCACATCCACTTCAACCCTCCCGTGAGCTTCCCCCAGCGGGAACAGCAGCAAAGCACACTCTATATAGAACGGCAGCTCTCAGCAGAGAGAAAGAAAGAGTGAATGAGGATGGGGGGGAGAGACGACAAGAGACAGAGAGATGCGCATTTGCTCCTGCAGCCAATTCCAGCAATTTCTCCCAGCCTCTTTCACGGTTATGGTCCCCAGCTGGGCAATATTGATTCTGGGAGCTGAGCACTTACAAGCAATAACCTGCGGCACCAGGATGGAAAGTCAGAAGCTGGCCAGAGGAGGGGAGAGGGCAGCAAATCACCAACCACCATTTGCAAGGTCCTAATTTTAAATCATGTTCCCACCTGCTCTCTTCCACTATGAGATGCCTCTCCTTCCACCGGCCCTGCAGAGACCTGCTGGGCTGTCTCTGTGCTGGCAAGACACGTGAAGAAGGCAGCACGCAACTGGCTTTCCAAACAGCAGTCGTTGCATGCCAGAGAAGAGACTTAGGAAGCAAAATGCAGCAAGAGCAGCAATCCGGAGCCACTGCCAAACGGCTGCCCTCAGCTGACCTAATGACATACTGTAACCATCCTCTTTCCTAGAGTGGTTATGTTCCAGCAAGCTCCATCGTGGGGCAGGGGAGCTGCTAGGGTGCAAACATTTTCCTTAGCCCCTATCAGTTCTCATGGACAAGACAGCCTCATGCTTCACTCCTCTTATTTGTTCTGGCATACAACTTTATGGAGGGTGGGAGGGCAGAGGGAAATGCTCCAGAAATACTGATTCAATGAGAGGCTCCAGAAATGAACCACAAAGGTCTCAGAAGCTGAAATACATCAGCAGCTATGCTTCTAACCCAGCATTAAGGTGTGATCACAGACACAGTCCCCGTATCTGATCCCTTTCAGTTTATACATTCCTTGCCTCAGCCAGGTCATGCTGCCATCCCAGCCTTGGGGAGAAGCACCTATGGCTGAGCCGACTCTGGAAGTCTCCCAGTCACAGGCAGCACCTTTGGGCCCTTTCTGTGCCAAGAGCCATGCTACCTACAGAGCCCCTGTTTGGCAGCGTTGGTAGCTATCACTCTTCAGCAACAGCAGCAGTTAAATAGGGGTCCAGCACTGCCTAACCAGGAAATAGTTGAGGTTGAAAGCATCACAAACAGAAGCAGAAACCCAGTTTTGACAGCAAACAACTGCTGCATCAACTGCCCAACTGCCTGTTGGCTAGTCCTGTTCTCCATGACCCTGGTCACTGTTACTCCTCAGCAGCAGTAAATGAAATGCAAAAATCATCCAAGGTCTTATTCTCCCTCCTCACACATCCTGAGCATGGGATGTTTCCATGGAACACATCACTTAGTAGGTTTAAAGTGGAAATGGAGCTGTGTACGAGTAAAGTGTCTCATGTACATGATGTGGAACAGTCTTCCCCAATTTTCCAAACTTCTCTAATTCAAGGGAGCAGAAGAGAGAGACTTATCTCAACATTGTGGAAAATTTCTCCAGTGTCCTGTGGAGGGCACGTACAGCAGGGAACAGAGGCCGTTAGCCGGGCCTTCTTTATTTTCATACTGCCTAGGAAAAGTTCCCATTTCCAAAGGCAGCCTACAGTTTTGGGTGACATCAGTACTGGTTGAACTCAACCTGAGCATATTAAAGAGGACCTGGTGGTGAATCATGCTGAGTTGTGCTACCTCCAACTTTCTGAGACTCCACAGGAGTGCCTTCAAGATGGGCACCTCAAAATAAAGGCACCGGAAAACCCTACTAGGTGCAGAGTGATCACAAAGCAAAGGAATGAGACTTGTATTGAGCCACAGCTCACAGATACAGCCTGTGTTCATCACACAGTAGCAGTAAATTAGGTAATTTGGGGGCCAGTCTTTTAATCCCCAGCTAGAGGGTTACAATCTACTGAGTCTCGCGAAGCCGATTAGTCTACATCCCATTAAAAACCATTGGGAAAAGCAAATGGAATGGGCAGACGGGGTCAGCATTGTTATATAAGGCAAGCTGCAGCTCACAGCAGCTGAGAGCCAGGCTGATTTTTTCTGTTATTATTTTTTTCCCCCCAATTGCTGCTAATGGGACATGGATTTTCCCAGCCCTAATGGGCCTCATGGTGTTCACTCTCCTGCTGGGGCTCACAATGCTGCATCATTAAGCTAGCAGTCCCCACCGAGACAGACAACAGCCCCATTCACCAAGCAAAGATGCCAGGCAGCCACAGGCCTTTCAGAAAGCTAAGTCCAAAGTCTTGTCTCTCTCTACAGTTTATCTGTTCAGCCCACTTTCTCCAAGAGAAAACAAGTCCCTGTCGCTGCCCTTCAGACTTCCCCTCGTTTCAGAAGTCACCCTCTTGAGCCTTGCTATACAAAACCAATCCGCCCTCAAGGGGAGGCCACCCCAAGGAGCTCCAGCTCCCCTCCTCCCTTTAACATGAGACCGGGGCTTGTCTCCACCGAGGGCTGATCTCCTCTCCCTCTGTGATAGCTGCTTCAGTACCAGGAAAGTGTCAGCTCACACCAGCAGGGCCAGTTTTGGGCAAGAGGTTAGCCCCGCTCACAGCCATCATCACTTCTTGCTGTTTCTTAGTTCCGCCCCCCAATTTCCTTTCTGCAAAGGCCACATTCTCCTGCTGGGTTTGCACCAAAAACAAGCATGCTTTTTGTTCCCTCTGCATGGCTGCCCCAGGGAATTTCAGCCTCCTGTCCTTATCTCAGGCTGGTATATAATACTGAGCATTTCTAGGATCTCCCAGGTCGTCTACCACACTCTGTGACTTGTCTCAGAGCCAATCATCCTCATGTCCCATCGATTATTTTAATTGTTCCCCACCATACGCTGGAGACACCAATTATATCTATTTCCTGCTCCCTGGCCAAGAGCCTAGCTCAGCCACTTTCATTGCATTAGCATCGAGACAGCTTTCCTTTAGACTCCTAACGTAAGCAAGCTCCCACCCCCACCTTCTGCATCCTGAAGTGCAGTGCCATGAGGAGTGGCCAAGGAGCCTTCCCTTGGGCAGGAGATGTGGGAAATGGCCATCTGAGCACTTCTGTCCAGACAGCAAGTCCCACCTCACAACCAGCCACCCCCACATGGGTGAAATAAGAAAATGCAAAACAGAACTCATCTCTGATATTCCCTTTGCTAAGAAGAGAGGCATCTTCCCCTCCCTACTTTCTTGCAAAGTTAGGTTTTAGCATGGTAATCCAGTCACATTCCACAGAGCTAGAAAAAGAACTAAAGGCCTACAGGAGCTCAACCTGCTCTGCTTTTCTATCAAGAAAGCAACATAATTTGCAAGAAATTATGTAAATTGCCCAAAGTAATGTGAGAAGGCCCATGAATGTGGGGATGAACACAGAACAGCCACCGTGTAT
This sequence comes from Aquila chrysaetos chrysaetos, assembly GCF_900496995.4. Classification (NCBI taxonomy): domain Eukaryota; kingdom Metazoa; phylum Chordata; class Aves; order Accipitriformes; family Accipitridae; genus Aquila; species Aquila chrysaetos. The sequence continues at coordinate 4,256,935 of NC_044009.1, read as the reverse complement.
ACAGTCTAAACTTCAAAACTACATCACATGCTTGTTCCAAAAGTAACATCTACAGTAAGGCTGTTGCCCCAGTTGCTCAGACACAATCTAATCTGTTACCCAACCTACCCCTGCCAGTACACACAACTGCTCGATCACTATTGTCTTCAGCTTCCTAGCCTTGAATTACAAAGGCAGCTGTACCAATAGGTCATGAACGGCATGAGCCTAAACAGGGACAGAGGGAAATTTACCCTAGTGCTACTTCACCCTGTCTCATCTATCCTCTATTAACTTGGGCAAATGAACAGGCTACAGGCAGAGGGGACAGATGTTGCTCCCAGAGATCCCAGCAAGACAAATCCATAGGGAGCTGAAGACACCAGCTAGGCTGCTGTCCGGCCATACTCATGCTCTGTCCAAGAATGCCCAGCCCACACACTCACACAGCTCAAGCCAATTTCAGCTGAAGCCTATTTCAGCTCACACCAGTGAAGCTGTTTTTGACCAGCCACCATCCTACTGCCAGGACATGGCTCTCTTGCCTTCCCATGGCACAGATGTTGTCCAGCAAGTTAGGCATTTCATTCTTACTCTTTCTTTGCCGCTGATTTCCAGTTGTATCTCCTTCTCTCTTAGCTTCTTCCACTGAGTATAATACTTGGTCAGAGGTGTCCCTTCCTCTTTGACCTGCTTCTCCCATTGTTCCTGTGGAGAGAGGGGGTGCAAATTTAAGAAAGTTTTTCAAAGCAGTTGTCCAACACAACTTTGGCAAACTCAGGGAGTCAAGAGCAGAGGTTAAGACCCTTTCCCAAACCACCTTCTCCCAGCTTCTGGGTAGGAAACTGGCAACCATGACTAAGAATGCAAGCAGGACTAAGTGTGAATTCAGGCACAGCCATTTAAGCAACTACTGAGTCAGAAGTGGTGTGACTGACAACTCTCCTTAGGTAAAACAATGCCTGGGCACTGCAGGGAAATCAAAGAAAGGCAAAAGATGAAACGGACAGGTTGGCCAATGTAACAGCTTACTTATGCAATACCAAAGCACAGGATGCCAATGGTGCTGAAGGACAGCATAAAGTTCTCATAAAGGAGCATCTATGTGGTGGTGCATAAGATGCTTTAGCTTATGGAAGATCACCAAGTTTTCCCAGCGTGGTGGCCCAAAATGTGGGTTCCCAGATTCCTATTTCTCCCTCCCAGAAGAGGCCTGATTCTCAGAATTGCTGAGAATTCACAATGGACTCTCCTAAAATCAGCTCAATGCCTTCTGGGATCCACTGTTACTATCTTGGCCTTGAACATTCACTTCTACTCTAGCTCTAGTGAGAAGACACTGACACAGAAGTCAAGTCAGATGATGCAGCCTACTGTAATGAAAAAGAAATTACTTCAACTGAAACCTGAAGGTAGGAATCAAAGGGACAGATCAGAGAATCTATCAGGACAAAATTTGTCCCCTGCTCCTTCAACAGAGGCATTTGATCATCTGCTCAGTTCTTGCTTTTTAATTCAGAAAAACCTCACACAAGCATTTACAAGAACAAGACCTAAGTACCAAAGATGCCTGATTGCCTGTTCCCCCTGTTCTACAGCCAAGCGTTTATTTTTGAAACAAACATTCCCCTGGAGGGTTTGGACTCATCCCAACCTTGAGAGAGCAGAGCACGAAGAAGTGCCGAGCCTGTTTCCGCTGTCCAAGCAGGGAGAATAAGGAGGCGCAAACACCGTAAATGGTGGGAAGCAAATTAGATGGTTAAAAATTCTTTTACACTTCAATCGTTTGGCATGTTAGTGCTGAAAGGGGGGTGGTGTTATGTCATATTAAAATACATTCTCCTTAACCTGCCAACATCCCTTTAACTTAAAACCCACACAGAACCGTACCTGTTAACTGGATTACCACAGTGCCCAGAGGCTTTGCATTACCCCACAGTAAAAAGTCAATCTAATGTGAGCAGAAAGTCATGACATACAAGTAGGAAGTGAGACAGGCAAAGGAGGTAGGGAACGAGCAACAGGAACAAAGGTTAGCATAGATACACTCAAAGGTCAACACAGATCCAAAAGGAGTATCCCAAATCCAGGGGTGAGAACAAATCCAGAGCTCTGTATGGGCAGCTGTGAGTTCACAATGCTCCTGTTTGAGGGTGGGAACAAAAGGCCAGACCATCTTCACAGCAGAAAACACAGCAGCAGCTCAAATATTCTTCAGCAGATCTCAAATCAACTGCTTCCTGGGGAGCTGAGCCCCAAAACTAGGGAGCCATGGTGTTGGCTGCAGCCTGTGAGCCAAGGCACAGGAAGAAGTTTGTTTAAAGAGCAGTGCTTGAACAAGAGAGAAAGAGCAGGTCTCCGCAATGGATAGCGGCACAGAGCTCCCAGCTTACGCGAATAAGCAAGTACTCAGTATATACTGTGAAGGGAAATACATCAGTCTACGCCAGCTCTTGATTTGGCCCATCACCGGGAGGGATGTGGAGATGATCTGTGGTCTCTGCAGCTGGCACCAGGAGCTGAACTTTGGCAATTAAATGGTGACCAGCTTGTGTCACCTGCACTCTAATGGCGCAGAATCTATTTATGCATCCTGTAACAGGCGCTATCAATACTGCATCAAGCCAAACAGGCCCTTTCTGGTAATCACGGGTCCCAGACTCACAACCCCCACGGGACTGTTTGTAACACGGCTCCAGGTCTGCATGGCTGGAGCCTGCGTCTGCTCTCCGGTCTCCTCCCCGGCAGGCTGACTGAAAGCACAGCTGATGTACCGCCGACTCCAGCAGCACTCGCGAGCGGAGACGCCAGCCAGCAGACAGCACAGCTTTACCGTCGATCCGACCCACCACTATGGCAAGAGGAGTAATTCCCGAGGAGTACAAAGTCACCCCATTTATAGATCAGGCTCATATCAGGCTGCCAACTGTAATCAGGAAATTTGTTGATGCTGCTTGGTATAGACAACTTCTGAAAAAGACTCTTCTTACAGAGGGCAAAAGTCTATTTGTTCCGATACAGCTCTTTTGGTTTTAAACTGTGCTGGAATTCAGAGATAAAAAAGACCATTAAAATACTCCCATCCTTCCAGTCAGAACACCTCAAGAGGAATTTTGAGAGAGTGGATGCCATCACACCCTTTAACCATTTGCAATTCTCCTTCTATTACTGCTTTTGCATCACTGTGCTGTCAGGCAACACCCAGCATGGATCAAGCCCACAGTGCCAGCACCTGCACAACTGTAACAAAGATCATCACCCACCCTCCAGAAAAACCTCCCATCTGAAATGTGAGATGGGGATGAATGCAGAAGATCTGGAACCCCATGGAAATGAGGCAATGCTTTCCATCAGCTCATTCCCTCACTTCACATTTCATTAAGCGTGACAGCCTGCTGGGCTGCACTGTTCTTAAACGAAGGTTCCCCAGCTTGGCGCAAAGGTCTGCCTGGGAGCCACAGAGCTGTAACGCAGCCCAGCACACACTGCAGGTCCTTTTCTTTCCTTGCATTTTCCCCTGCCAATCCAGGGCCCATACTAGTGCAGACGAACCTAAAATCAGAGCTGCACACTATGCATTTGGATTCAACTTCAGCTGCAGGCTCCACTTTTTTGGCTCCTCTCACAAAGACCTTAATTATTATAGTAACCTATTAGCATTGTACTCTCAAAAAAAGCACTGACTCTCAAATATTAACCCGCTTCTTACAAAAAAAAAAAAACTTCTCAATCTTAAAATAATGTGGAAGAAGTCAGGCTAAACACATCTGGTGTGCCTATCCCTCCATACCACAGTTCCTGGGATGCAAGGAGGGATCCCTCCACAGTCGCTCCATGTTAAGTTAAACATTGCACCATCGTGCTCCCCCTGCAGCACTAGGTTCAATCCCCAGGTTGTTTCTTCTTTAAAATTATATAATATAGACGCTTAGGTAAAATCCACCTTTCTAAAGCACACACGCTACTCTGCAACTCCCCCCATGAAAGCTGCATTTCAGCATGTTGTATGGAAGAATTAGCTCAGAATTTGGGCTCTGCTCCCTACAGTGGACCGGGCACAAATGCATGCATGTGAAAACCAGAGAGCATTTGCTTTCAATTGCTCTTGCTGGCAAGGGGGACATGCAAATACCTCCCCTTCCCTCACCCCCCTCCTTCCCTTCCCTTTTCTGGCAGTGTTTGCTCGTGAGAAGTGCCAATGCCCCACATACCTTGGAGACAGCCTGGCAAACTCAACCCAGACTTTGAGGGACACTCCAAACCGTTCTGGGAAGCCCAGTCTCTGTGGGAGCTTTGGCCCTTCTTGGGAATCTACACCATCTGCTTGCAAAGGCATGGGGGAAAACACAGGGCCACCTGGGCACAAAAGATAAGCCACTACGGGTTCTTCCACCCCACAGAAGTACTGAGTGGGCTGTTTCCTCTGCTCTGAGGAGCACTGATATCCCATTAACTGAAGGAAGAGAAAGGCTCCCTTCTCTCACAGGACAACACCACAGTGCAAAAATACAGCTTGCACAGGCAGTCCAAGCATCCTCCCCGAGCAGCACTTTACCCTGTTGCTCTAACCCTTTAAATGGCAGAACAGCCGTCTCCAAACAGGCTTGGCAAACCGGTGCCTGCTTCCCTTAACCAACCTCCCTTACTCAAGGCAGGCTGCCTGTTGCTGCCCCTCCAGAGCCAATCCAGCCTGATTTATGCTACTCAGCCACCCAGATGTCCCTGGGAAAGCAGGTGCACCAATGTCAACTAGGAGACATACAGGCAGCAAGATGTTAAAACAATCATTTAGTTCTTACACAAGGGACTACAGCCAGAGTTGCTGGGAAAAGCAGACAGTGGCAGAGTTGTTGGAAATCCTGTTTTATTTAGCCAATGACCTTCCCCAGCTCATCTCTTTCATGGAGAGCCCTAGAGGCCGAAATCTCTACCTCTGCAGAGTGGGTGGGTGGTCACAGCATTGCCCGCAAAAAGTACAAAACAACAAAACCCTAACCACTTCACTCCAGACGGGAAGTATAATTCCTTTAGCAAAAACAGTCCAACCCAGAATGGCATTTACAGAATCAAAGACTACTTAGTCACTTCAAACCCAGGTCCATCAACCCCTTAATCCCAGAATAGCACTGCTGCGTCCTGGCATTGATATGTCAGGATTTCAGTCCTGCACTCCCTACCCCTTAGCGTCTGAAGACAAATTAGTCTGCACTGCAACTTCTGCTCTGTGCTCAGCTCCATGCCAACAGGTGGAGCTTTCAATGATGCAAGAACTCCAGACTTTCCAATGATACCATGTGGCCAGAGAGACCAGTCTGACCCATCAATTGCCTTGCAGACAGAGATATTTTCACCTCTCTCCTGCCAGGCAAAGAAGAGTCAGACCCACTACTTCCTCTCACAGAGAGGCATGCATGAACACACACAGTTCACCTGTTATCAGGCTTGCAAAGGCTGCTGTGCTAGATAAAAAGCAAAGATAAAATGTAAAATGTCCAACCCAAAGCTTAACAACAAACAAAGCTTAATTAACAAGGCTTCCTTCCGTTTGGCTTCATTTACATAGGGCCTGGATTTCAAACACCTCAGAGTTTAGGTCAGGTCAATGGGTCTCCAAAGAAGGATGGAGCAAAGCAAAAGAAAAAAAAGCTTCAAGCAAGGACAATGAAAGGAATGTCCTGACAATATGCTACACCATCCCTAGGAGGACCTGGCTTAGAGCAGGCAGACTCCTGGAGCAGGGGAAACAAGGAAAAAGTTAGCATCTCAGCCTGTTCGCCAGATGGCCAACTATTAGCTAACACGCCCTCTAATATACCGTTTTCTAGCTGTGCTACAGTTCACTTCCTAAGATAAGAGGCAGGGTCTCTATCATCACCTTAGTTACTCTTCATCTCATCACTAAGGTAGAATCCTGACATTTAACTCAACTGCTCCACAGGCGCTATGAGCCACCAAGAGTCACTGCAACTTTTCTAGGTGTCGACTGTGCTCAGCATTTTCTCAGCAGGCTGGATGCTTAGGCTGCAGACAGAAGAATGTAATAGCACCTCTCTTGAGAAGAAAATGCAGTGCCCAGGATGCCTGATTACTGTTCTTACGGCTCCTAACTGCCCTGATTCTATAGCTCTGTCTCCACAAGGGCCCAGGAAAATGGGGAAAGGTTTGCCTCAGGATCCTGAACTGCCACATAGCAGTCTGCCGATGCCCTGGTTCTACACTGCTGGAGAGTAGTCTCGACAGACTAGGAGGAAACAACACACTTACAGAGGCAGCAGAATCCCTCTTATCACTTCAGGCATGAACTGGCATGAACTATCAAGAATAGGCTGATGAAAACAAAGAAACTTCTCAGAAAAGGAGATGCCCCAGCAAAGCAAGGCGCTTCTGTGCGTATGTGTGTGTTATAAATAATAGAAGGGTGTAATTTATGGACTGTTTTCCATGAGGCTCTTGGCTGCAGAGTTTTGCCAGCTATAGCATCAGAGCCCTGCCGAGTTCAGTTGTTTGTGAACATCTGCCCCACCCCACACACTCCTGTTTCCATGATCTCGTCGTCCCTCCTCCCTCTGCCACCCGCTCAACCCCAGCAGCCAGAGTCTGACTGTCTTTCCAGGAAGCCCAAATCGAAGTAGCAGACTCACCACAGACTCCCTGCTGGCCACGCCGAAGGTGGCTTTCTGACGCCTGCTGGCGATGTAGGCAGAATTTTCCTGCAGTTTCTCCAGGAGCTGCCGGATAGGCTTGCAGTAGTTGGCAATCTTGCATTCCTTCAGGAAAGATTTTAGCTGGGAGGAGGAAAAGGAGAGGAAGAATGACAGCAACGTAATAGTTTCCATAAACAGATCCCATCAGCAAAAAAACATTTCCCGCCCCCAGTGACAGACAGCATGGGGTGCCTTTTCCCTTCAATTCATAGCATACTCCAATGTATCATCCATATTCAGCCCTGGGGGTCCTGCCACTCCGGGCTGGGAGGATGCAAAGAGTTGCAGTGACAGGCCAGATGTTTGTACGCAACCCAGTGCAGGGGCCTTGCTCAAAAACAGCTCTTTCCACCCTCTAACGCTACTTCTTTCTGAAAAAAAATGTGTCAGTGGAGTTCAAGCAACCAGCAGGAAAGAATTCTATGCTCTCTAGGGCCTCAGCTCCTAGCTGCCATTATAGTTACAATATCCCTGTCTCCTGCTCCACCAAGTATTAAGAGGGACTGTGGACCAGATGCACGGAAACCAGGAATAACAATGGATACTAGATGGGGAAAGCACAGGGAAGCCAGGATTAGAATGGGGAAAGGTGTCTGTGGGTTAAGACTGTAGAACACCAGCCAATACAGGAATGGGAACACCAAATACAAGAGGCTGTGGATGAGACTGATGGCTGGGATTGAAGGCAGAGTTTGAGAAGAGACTTAAAATTGGGGTGGAAGTGTCTGCGGACTGAGAGTAAGGGTCTTTGGCATAGCTCGGTGGGAAAATTTGGTGCTGCTACAGCAGCAGAGCTGTGGGTCAGGACAGATGGCCATCTGCAGAGTCACATGGGGTGAAGTTTGCTTAGTGTCTGACTGTACCAACCCAACTCCATCTGGCACCACTGATTTTTCAAGGGCACAAACCCACACAGCCACCACACAAAAATTCACAAAATAACCATCTCTGTGAACGACTTGTGCAGCATGCGCCTAGGCAATTCTTTCTTTTAGACCCAAGGCCTTATGTGTAACCCTCAGGACAAGAGCCAGTCTGCCAGGAAACCACAAACCCTACTGCTGCAAAGGGCAAGGACCATCCTACTCACAGAGAATCTGCTCCTGCCCTCTCTCTGCACCCAAAGCACATTTCACTGCTCTCAGACAATGAGACTTCACTGAAAACAGCACATTTTTGTGTTGTTTTCTTTTTTTATCTCAGTAGCCTTGTTTTCAAGCAAACCTCTTTTCTCCCCACCAGAAAAGATTTCCCCTCCTAATACAAACCGCCCTCCAACACCACTGCACTGTTCTGACACCTCCAGACTAAAAGCTGAGGCAGCAGTGGATACTTTTGATGACAGAGAGATGGGGGTGCCCAGATTGACTCATGGCTTGAATTCCAGTTTACAACACTGTCTCCTAACAGTTTTCACCAACTCCAAGACAAGTCTCCGGAGTGCTGTCCAAATTCTGCAGGCCAAGCTCTTTGCTAGAGGCATATACACACACACACACACACACACACACACACTACACAGACACTTGATTTAGAGATCCAACAAGGCAAAAGAAAATGGTTAACCACAATGGAATCTTCACTTCAGCTGGGACCTGCAGATGCTATCATGATAGAGATAAAGTGTTTCTAGTCAGAAAATACAGTACTGCCTTCTCTACTTACAGCTTCAAATGTTCTGCCTCAAAAGACAGAGCTAAGGGAAGGAAGACGATGTCTCCCTCCTGTCAAGCCCACACATTGACTTGATCTTACATGCCAAATGGGTAGGTATTAAATGTTAATCAAGAGGTGACAGTCACACCTAGCCCCTCTCTGTCAGGACACTGCTCTCCTGATGGGTATAATGCTGCAGGATCTGCTGTCTGCTACACACATGGAGAATGTCCCCCATTACCTAGCAGCAGGGGCTTCTCTTGTCCCTTTATGCCCAGCATACGCCCACCTGCCATCATACATCCAACTCAGAAAAATGGGAGTTAAAATGAACACCTTCCCCCTTTCCACAAAGCATACAGCCCATCAAACAAGTACAAAGAAACCATCAGCAAAACTATTCTTCTGCTGGTGAAGCCTGTCCTACCCTCACCCCCCCCCCCTTTCTAAAATACTTATTTTTTTATAGGTGCTGCATATTTATCTCCACTGAGAGATGCATTTGTCATTCGATTTATCTCACTTGATCCCCACAGCTGCAGCCCCAGATCCATTTCATCCGCTGCCACATACATTATCATTTTTCTTTCGTTGCAGAAGTGTCACCAGAAATCCTGCAAAATCTCGGGCTCTATCTGTGCAGTTTGGTGTTGTGTGTTCGCTCTCACAGCCGTATGCTTCATTTCTTCTCTCCCCCTCCTCTCTCCTACCGCTGCAATCCCTCACAGTCCCACCACTATCTGCCACAGATATTAACGAAACGTAATGAGATCTCAGTCCTGTGTTAAGAGGCAGGGAACACAACCAAGAAGGTAAAAGAAGATAGAGGAGAGAGAGAAAGGGACTCTGTGTATGCCTTTTTCCACTCTGCCAAATACAACAACCGTATCTTTCCAGAATAAAAGCAATCAGAACATACGCGTGTGTGTGTGTGTATGTCATTAACATCTCACGTTGGTTCCTAGCTAAGCAGCTCTGTGATTAGCGGGATTGATTCTGTCAAACTGCCAGCCTTAAACACCAATGGTTTATACCAGCAGAGACCACAGCAAAAACCCAGCTCCTCTTACTGTAAACGACGCAGAGAACTATAAATGATCTGAAGCAGCTGGGGGTGTGTGTGTGTTGCATGGAACCCAAATCAAGCCCAATCCCCCACTCACAAAAAGCAGAGAGAATATTCAACTCGGGACAGAGAGCGAGCAGCAGGAGGAGTGGCTGCTGGCAAGGCAAACCGGCACCTCCTGCCCTTCTGTCTAGCTGCAAGTCATGCCTAGATCATGCCATCTCTTGCCTCCACCCAGCAGTACCTACCCCTTATTGATGTCTGCCCAGTTCTTCCCTTTAACCTCCCACCTCTGCTCTGTGATGCTTGTCAGGGCTCTAGAGGAGGGAAGAGGCAGTCTCTTCCAAGCATCCAGGCACACAGGCTCTGCACTCTGAGCTCCTTACCAGCCTGTGGAGGCAGTGACCGCCATAGGGTCATCCCAGCAGCTGGGCAGAGCAGAAGCCTTTGAACTGTCTCCCGCCCCTACTGGCTCTCCTTTCCTTTGATCTGCCGGGGTGCTTCCTGCCTTCCAGGCAGGGAGGTTTTAAAGTTCAGTTTAAAGGCAGTTCAGCCTAGCTTCTCCCAAAGCCTCTGACCAGAAGACGAGGAACGCAACCGTCGCCAGCTGGAACACAGCCCCTACGACACGGCACTGAGAGAAGCGTGAGCTCATCGGGGAGGAAGAATCAGGACAGATGGATTTTTACAGTTAACTGGAACCGTTCCAGGAGAAAAGCCCCCCCCCCCACTTTCCCGAAGACTCTGAGATTTTGGGAAGCTAACCTCAGCACCCCAGCCCAGCAGACGCCACGAGGCTGTGGTTAGTGGCAGCCAAATAGGAATCCGATAGCATTAATTCTCTGCAGAAATACAGGCTGGTCCCAGGGTGTGTTTGGAAGCCACAGGGCGCTTGGTGCCAGAGGGCCGTCAGCCGTTTTTCATTCCAGCTAGAACATCGGCTCCGACAGCTTCGATGCTCTCAACAGCTGCTGGCTGAGAGGAAAGGGCTTTGTTCGCTGCCGATAAGCGAGAGGCACGCAAAGCGAGAGCAAGCACAGGAGCTGCTCTCCTAGCACAGAGACTGCCTGTCAGCTCACATTAGCCAAAGCAGCCTAATGCCAGCTAGGCAATGGCCTGTGCCAGGCTGCAGGGACCCAGCCAAGAGTCATGCGCCTGACAGATGCCAGCCTATTACATACAACAGAAACAAGGAGATTTGCCTCCCAAGCAGCCTGTGGGTCCCAACCGAGACATTGCTCCCACGTCAACCAGAGGCATCATAGCAACAAGGTATGCAGATACAGGGTCTCGTGGCAGACACCAAAGCAAAGCAGAGGTTCACGTCCCCACGGAGGATACGACAGCAGCCCTCTGCCAAACTCGTATGACACCTGCCACTCATGAGTTAAAAATAGAGAGGACTGGGAGGAAGGGAGGAAACAAGTTCCAACACGTTTGCACTGAGCAATCTTACTGTTCAAAGCAGAGAGGTCACTGCTCATTCAAAACAGAAGCCACCCAGTAAGCAAGGTATTAGGGAAGGATTATGCACAAAACACCCAGATGCACAGCACTAGTAGGCGGTTTTGTTGCGGACAACGAAGTATGTAAACATGAAGTGGCTAGGAAGAACACCCTGCACCGTGGAATGCCAGGGGACACGCAAAGGAGACTACTTTGCAGCACTACGATTAGGTGCAGCAAGGAGGAGGGATGGAGACAAGAATTGTACTGTTTTGTATGGAGGGACCTGGGGAGAAAGTGCCCCAGTTGATGGAGACACTGTGAAAGGAGGGAAGATTGCCATCTTGTGGAGAGCACGTGAGGGAGGCCATAAGGAAAAGAAAAGTACAGGCTCACAGAGCACAGGTACTGCTCTGAGACAATACAGCAATTCGGACAACTCTGAATTGCCAAGAACTCATCTGCATTCACTAATCAAAAACATATCTCTACAGCAGTTATGCAGCCCTCTGTTCCACTTTGTCTCCCAAAACAGCGGCTAACTCCACAGCCACTTTCATCTACCTTCAGCCTCCTAATTAGATGCGATGCCTCTGTTCCTCCCCAGGAATTCCCCAAAATGCAAAGAAAAACTATAATTAAGAAAAGGTAAACGGCTCTCCCCTCACATTGTGAGGACCATCCTGAGTTCACCATTAGCTTAAATGACTTTATCCCGCTCTGTGCACGTTCATAGCACGACCAAGAAGCATCTTACACCTTACCTGAATGACAGTTGGGAGAACCAACTCTGGGAATCCAATGCTGTAGGCTTGGCAATGGAGATACTCAAGCATCAGGTCATAAAGCTGTTCAATGAGTCCGTCCTGAGCAGGGGAAGCAGAAACAGAGATATCAGATAGGAACTAAACCCTACAGCACCCAGATTGGGAAATGAGTCTCCAGCCTTACGGGACAGGAACACAAAGCATATCGCTAGGGCAACTCCGTTGCTTACAGAGAAACTGTGCACTGTTGGCCGCTGGGGTTCCACTTACTCGGAAGGCCTTCTCCTGCAGGTTAGCATTGGAAAGCTTCAAGATCACTGCGAAGTTTATAGGCTTAGCGCTCATACGTCCTGGCTTCTTGTTGAAATCCACTTGTTGGAAAACCTACAACAGAAAAAACAAGCGTAAAGATGATCACACCACAAAACAACAGATACCAAATGACTCAACTAAGATCATGCAGTTGGTGGCAGAGCTGAGAAGACAAGCCAGAAATCCCGATTCCTGCTTGCCTGTTCTGAACACTGTCCCACAGCTTTCTTAAAGACCCTACCGAGGGACAGTTAGGAAGCAAACACCAACGACACTTGAAGCTTTAGAGACCTGAGTGTGAAAGATGCCACAGAAGTGTGGGGTACAAGGAAACCAACACAAGCAACAGCACAAGAAACTAGAGGTTTGTTCCTCAGACCCATGCTTCTAACAGTCAGAAAGATCATACTATAAAGCTTGAGTGTATTTTGGAGCTGTACCTTAAGGTGAGAAGCTTTTCAACAGCAAGACTAGATGTTGCTTACACCAAACCCATTACCCTCTTACTGTCACTGAAATAATTGTCCCAGGAAGCAGAGAGACCAGTAAGTCCTTTTCACAAACACCCCTTGCCAGGCAAGGTTTCTATTCTAACACATTTCCCATTGGCATCCCTCGTACCAATTTTAACTGAACAGCCTTTGAATAAGTGCATATTATTCCCTATGGATGCATTTCATTTTATAGCAAGGGACATGGAGAAAAACTGGCCCCCTCCCAGAGTTTGAGAGGAGACCATGCACCCTGCTCATCAAAATGATGAGCACACACAAGCTCTGTACAGCTGGATACCCAGTAGACTAGTATGTAACGTCAAAAGACAGACCTGCACCTTTGCTTTTGTGTTTTTCCAGAGCTTGTTTAATGATAATGGTTGGGGAGAGGAGTATTTCTGAAACAAAAGGTATGAAGCTTACATAGTAGAAAGGAGAAAACAGAGAGGAAGCTCACATATGTGTGTGAGACTCGCTCTCCAGGGTGGCATCTCAAGTTTGGTTTTAATTAAGAAGAGCCATTATTGCCTTAAAACTAAAAAAATAAATTGTAATCAAGACAAAGAACCATGAAAGCCTTTTCCCCACTCTCTCCTTTTTGGGAGGAGTTTCCCAACTTCTCTGGGGGAAGGGTAACATGAATCAATGAGAACTTCCATTCTTCACTTCCTCGGAAGGCTACATTTTGCACACAGGAACGCTATCTTCAGCTGAAATCAGCTAAAGCCAAAATCTGCCCTGGTCCCTACTGCCCTGGGCAGACATCAGGCAATAGGGTACACTATCCCAATAAGCCTGTGCGCTGCGGTGCTCTTTGTCTGAAGCTGTGATACAGGAAGGAGCAAAAGGTTTCCAAAATGAACAGCAATAGCAGTATGCCTTCTCCCAGCCTGGTAGGGGCAGACCTCAGAAAAAAGATGGCAAGAACTGCAAAAACCACTTGATCTGGGGCAGATTCCAAGAGACCCCCAGCAGGTGATAAGTGGCAATCAAGGGAGGTGTTCATTAGCAATAAAATCTCATTGGAAAAAAAAACCCCAAAAACCAAAAAAAACCCTCAGCCAACAACTGGTAATCATTTGCATATCTGATGACAACCATTGAGGGAGACAGATAAAGAGAATATCCTGCCCACCCATACTTTTGAGCACCTCAAAAGTAACCTACAGTTCCTCTCCCTGTCCCCAACACTTTTAAATTGCACTCCTGAGCAGGAAATAATTTCTATTCCCTCTATGCAGCAGCAACACATTCATCATCAGACCCCAACCAGCCCAGCAACAAGGGGATGCAGCATACTGATTGCTAGAGGGTGAGGTGAGGAGGAAAGGGAGGGTGTTCAGGTCACATGGATGCCCCCAGGCCAGAAAAGCATGGAGACGACTATTGATTTTTTACATTTTATTTGTCAATCCAGGTTATTTGGAAGGGAGGGACAAGCTTGGTGGCTTGTGAAAACAAAGAGCCCTAGCCTAGGGAATCGATGCTATAAACCTCGTTATGCACGGTTATTTCTTTGGCCAAAACAGTAGTATTGATCCCTGAGGTCAGACACATTAAAGCACAAGGCGTCAGGCTCTGTGGGATCCTAACATGCCGCTAGGCAAGTGGGGAAATGCAAGCAGAGGTTTCGAAACTTTCCCAGGAGGTGCTAGGGAGCTGGTCAGGACATGTGGGAAGGGGGGAAAATGTGGTTCCCATCTCAAGACTGCAGAATGGATCAGCTAACAGCCAGACTGAAGGAGAGAATGACTGATGTCTAGGAATCCTGTGGCAGGGTAGAAAGGCGATAATGAGGGACTAGAGGGCCAGAAAATGTCAAAAGCCAACAACTTGGCTTAAGTGATAACCACTAGCAGACAAAGGAAAGGACAGGGCAACGCAGGCAGGAAGGAGAAAGATTTCTGGCAATCTCAAGCTCACAGACAATTTCCACGTGGCTAGTCGGAAGGGTGCTCAGATATAGTTTGCACTGCCAGGGTGCAAACCACAGAACCAACTCTGCGGCCACAGCACTCCCACTGTATCGCCCCATCTGCCCCCCCATTTCTTTCTCTCAGGCTCTAGCAAAAGCCTCCTGGCATCTGCTTTGATCACCCCAAAGCTGGCAGCCCCAGGCCAGCTCTCCGCAGGGACACAGTGCTTTGCTGGGCCTGCCTGCAGCTTTCCCTCAGGTCTGTTCAGTCACCCTCCCACTCCACCGAGGGAAGGGCTGGGAGAGCCTAGTTAAGCCGCTCAAGCAGAGTCTGATTATTGTCAAGTTCAGACAAGCTGCCCAACTTTCTGCAGAAGCTGGCTTGAAGCACAGTTTCACAGTTATGGTTGGACGGGACCTCTGGAAGTCATCTAGCAGGGTCAACTAGAACAGGTTTCTCAGGGCCATGTCCAGTCAGATTTTGAGTATCTCCAAGGACAGACACTCCACTATTTATTTAGTTAACCTGTTCTAGACTCACCATGGAAAATTGTTGAGGTTCCCCCAGCTCCAAATGCTTAAGTGGGACCTCCTGCATTTAATTTTCTGCATATTGCCTCTTGTCTTGTCACCAAGTACCATTGAGAAAAATCTGGCTTCAACCTCTTTATTCACAGAATGGTTGAGGTTGGAAGAGAGCTCTGGAGATCATCTTGTCCAACCTGCCCTGCTCTGGCTACCTAAAGCCAACTACCCAGGACAATGTCCAGATTGTTTTTGATTCTCTCCAAGGACGGAGACTCCACAACCTTCCTGGGCAATCTGTGCCAGTGCTCAGTGAGCCTCGCAGTAAAAAAAAACAAAACAAAACTGTTTCCTGATGTTCAGACAAGCCCTCCTGCGTTTCAGTTTGTGTCCACTGCATCCCGTCACTGGACATCACTTCAGAGGGCCTGGCTCCATCTTCTATGCACCCTCCTTTCAGGTATTTTACATTAAGAAGATCCTCCCCGAGCCTTCTCTTCTTCAGGCTAAAAAGTCGCAGCTCTTGCAGCCTCTTCTCACATGACAGTTACTCCAATCCCTTCATCTCTGTGGCTCTTCACTAGACTCACTCCAGTATGTCCATGCCTCTCTTGCCCTGGAGAGTCCCGAACTAGACACAGCACTCCAGCTGTGGTCTCACTAGTGCTCAGCACAGGGGCAAGACCCCAGTCAAACCACTGGCAAAGCTATGCCTAACACAGCATGCCATTGTCCTTCTTTACTGCAAGGGCACATCGCTGCCTCTTGGTCAACTTGTTGTCTATGTCCTTTTCCACAAAAGTGCTTTCCAGACAGTCAGCCCCCAGGATGTTGTTATTATGGGGTTATTCTTCCCCAGGTGCAGGATGTTGCATTTCTCTCTGTTGAGCTACATGAGGTGTCTGCCTGTCCATTTCTCCAACCTGTCAAGATCCCTCTGAATTGCAGGACACTTATCTGGTGTATCAACAACTCCTTCCAACTTCATATCATCTGCAAGCTTGCTGATGGTGCCACTCTGCCCCACCATGCAAACCATTAATGAATATGATAACCACTATCAGCCCCAGTATTGATCCCCGGGGCACATCACTAGTGGCTATCCTCTAGCTAGATTTCATGCCACTGATCACAGCATGAGCCTGGAAGTTCAGCCAGTTGTCAATACACCGCACAGTCTGCTTATCTAGTCTGCAATTCATCAGCTTGTCTGTGAGGAAGTTATGGGAAATGGTATCCAAAACCTTGATAAAGAAAAGATAAACAACATCCACTCACTGCTCTCCCCTCATCCACTCAGCCAATCATCTCATCATAGAAGTCTATTAGATTGGTCAGGCATGATTTCACTCAAACAACCCCTGGTGCCTGCAGGGCTGTGATCCAGAATTTAAGAGCTGCAATATAGCGGTGGAAGGAGGAGAATGAGGAAAAGGAAGGATGCATCCTCAGGTGGTGCAGTGGTTCAGCTTAGTCTGTCTAAAGTTCCAGCTTTTCCTCTCTGTGTAAAAGAGGCAAAGAGCCCATGTCTTCTAGAAAACTAATTTCAGATCTGTGCTTAAATGTATGACAATGTCCAGCATTATCAATTCTCCAACTACAATCTTCGTATCAGCTGATTTCTTCCGACACAATCCACTGCTCACTCCCATATATGTTGCACTCCAAGCCCCTGGGGACCTTCTCCAAAGCAAGCTGCACATCCAAAACAAGACTCAAAGCCATTTAAGTGTCAAAGTGAAAAACTCATGCCTTCCTAAGCATGTCAGGGTTAACCTCCTCTCCCATCCCTCCACAGGAGAAGCCAATTTTAAATTGGCATGCAAAGTCTGCCTGTGGGGAGATTTCCACCTTGTTTATCCACACCTGCCTTGCAGCAGATGAGCCACCAATTTTCCTGCTGCAGAAACTAGTGGCTGTCACACAATAATTGAAGTGATAAAAAAAAAAAAAAAAAAAAGAAAAGCCTGAGATCTCACAGGCCCTTCAAGGGGAGTAACAATACAAAAATAAAAGCCTGCCTGCTTTACACTCTCTTCTAAGGTACCTCCTCCCATCTAAGATGCAATTTTAGCAAGCTGCTGCTTTTGCTCCATCCTGGAGAGCAGAGTCAGAGAGGAGACAGCACTGGATGCCCACACTGGGGAGCATCAGCCCTTGTCAAGATGCATCAAGCAGCCAGCTCTCATTTCTATTGGCAGGGGCTTGGGGAATTCCTGTGCCTATGGGAATTGCACAAACATTCAATCTGCATTCTCTTGAAACCACAGCAGCGACAGGGCTGAGACAAGAGGTAGCAAGGGTTGGGTTTCCTTGATGGAAAGGGGGAAGAGAAACACAGAGTTACACAGTCACTTCTCACACAAGAAGCTTCATAGAATCTACACTCTGAGGCTGTGCAAAGCCCTCTCCAAAAAATGCACAAAATATAGGGTCACAAGCTCCACAGCCATTCTTTCACTGCATTTGGATTCAGTTGCAACAGTGACAGAGAAAGCAGCCTTTTCTCCTTCCTATCAAATGGAGCATACCTTATGCTGGGAAGGCTTCATTCCGCTCCCCCAACCCCAGTCATGACCCTCAAGTCGACTCCTGCTTAGTACCAAACTCACTGATCAGATCCCTCAAATCTCATGATGGTTTGGATAATGGGCTTAAAATGGATTTTGATTCATGACTTGGTGTGGCATGGGACTAATATCTATTGACTAAGTCACTGCTGAACATGTGAGCTGGTAGAAACAGGCTCACAGTTAAAGCACTAGGATGGGCATCAGAATGCAGATTCTCCTCCCAGCATCACCACAGCCACCTTGGGACTTCGGGCAGGTCACTTCCCCTCTGTGTGTTAAAGCTTCCTACCATCTCATCCACATAGCTGGAATACATCTCCTGCCTGAAGACAGCTTATGGAGACACACTAAGGGTTTTAAGAGCGTTCAGATACCTCTGTAACAGAGAGGAGGAGCGAGTTGGGAAGAGATGGAAGTACAAAGGGAATAGCCCTGAATGCTCTTGGGAACTCCACAAGATATTTGAGGGGTCCCTTGCAGGAGATAGGCAGGAAGAAGGGAAAGGCTGACAGCTGCAGGGAGATTTGGGAGTTTAACATCATGCCAGTCACCTTGGGTTATTAGAAGTTAAAGCAAAACAATTGTTAATGTGAAAGAGTATGCAAGCAACACACATGCACACATTTACCCTGCCCCCATCTCTCCCTTGTCACCAACACCTGGACAAGCTAAGTCGAGTAGTGCCTCACAAACACACACAGCAGGATCGGATGTGGTTGGGGGCTTGTGGAAGCTGGGAGGAAGCTCAGCATGCAGTGTGGTAACGTCTGGCTGGGGCCCGACACACAGATTAGAGCCGAGGTGTTGGAGCCAGAATGCAAACAGGGGGGGAAAAATGCTTTATCTCTCAGAGCACTAAAAAGTAAAAAGCAGAGAAACCATCCTCACCCCAGGCTCCACTACCCCAGAGTGGAGATGCCTCTAACACTAAATCTGGTTGGCAGAATTTCAAATATGCATGAACAAGAGGAAGGAAGCAGGCGAATGGCAAAGCCACACAGGCCAGGGCCAGGGAGCAGCGGAGGCGGCGGGAGAGCAGGAGGAGATTTATAAACATCGCTGCCTTCCACAGGCTCAGAGGATGTGGTTTGCAAAGGACGTTTACAACAACACGAAACCACAAAAGCCTTTGCTTCAACAGAACTTGATTAGGAATGAGCCTGGCTGACTCAGGTCATTTATTATAGAAGTCGCTCTCCCTCCCCCTCTTTGGTGTCCAGCCTCATGCCAACCTACTGGGGCTTCTGCATTCCTCACCCGGCCTCGCTCACACTTCTTCAGTGAAATTTGGCTGCACCACTTCTGTACTACCTTCTCACAGCAGCAAAGCTAGAAAGACCTATGTGGAGAGATGTTAGGCATCTGGTAAGGGGGAAAGCTGGATGGTCTCTTAGCACCAGTATTTCACCAAACATACTGCATTTTGCCAGGTCGCATTTGCAGAGGTTTTTTTCCCCTAAATAAATTCTAATTCTTGAAGGGCTTTTTCATTCCACTTCCCTTTGCCTGCAGTTAGGAGATCCTAACTCTTCCTTTTGCTAAGATATGAACACATCAGCAGGATCAAGTAACAACAGCTCGAGGAGTTACTGCAACCAGTTGAGCCTCTGAATCTCTTCTTTGGCAAACTCTTTGCCTACTCCACTTGCATTAGTTAAACCGCCTAGGAATGTATTTTTGCACCCAGCTGATCTCAGATACTCTCTGCTCACAGGCCAATAAAAGTTTAATCCTATTTGCTAACCAAACAATACATTCTGTCTGATGCTGTTTGCCTGGGATTTTAGGGAGTAAGCAAACAGGGCAATCTTGGGATCTGCTGGCAGGTACAGTAAGCGAGTG
The DNA here is from genome assembly GCF_900496995.4 of Aquila chrysaetos chrysaetos. Lineage (NCBI taxonomy): Eukaryota > Metazoa > Chordata > Aves > Accipitriformes > Accipitridae > Aquila > Aquila chrysaetos. The sequence continues at coordinate 4,237,656 of NC_044009.1, read as the reverse complement.
TGTTTATTAGGTAGTAGGCATCAGCAGATACTAGGTCAGCAGGAACCAACTAACCTCCAGGATAAATGGTAACACTGGGATGAAGGTCCTGGTGTTCTCAGACAACAGTGTAAGTGCACGGATGCAGTGCATACGCAGAGGGTAGAAACGAGCTGTTGGTACCAGCCTAGGAAGGAAAAAAGAAGAAAGGGTATTAGGCCAAGTTTATACAGGAACTGCACCTGCAGCCTCCAGTGACACTTGAGAGCCTTTCCTACTCTACAAAAGAAAGGCAGCTTTAGCGTTGCACAGCAAACTGTTTGAGCTGCTGAAGCTATCCCGCAGCTGGAAATAAAATTCGCCATGTTAAAGCTGTAACACTAACACACAAATTCCTGCAACCAAAGCACTAGGTTTCCAGCTTCTGCTGGGAGAAAGTGCTACAAGACAAGAGCTTTGCAGACGAAGTTTATCGCTGATGCTGTTTAGTCACGTTCAACACTTTCAGCTCTCATGCTCCCAGCACAGGTAGGTACGCAAGGCAAAGTAGCAGGAACCAGCAGTAAAATGCCCATCTAAAGCAGCAAGTTTGACCAAGAAAAGGGCTTCCCCAGCATACCAGAGGGACTACATGGAGGAAGATGTTTCCCATTTCAGGCTACATACCCTGTGTGTATCCAGAGTTCATGCTGTCACCTGAACAGTGACGCTTTTAGTGTGGAATGTCACTGAGGCAGAAGGAGCTGGACTAGCAACGACCAGCATATCAGAAAGGAGAGAGTGGGAATGAGAGTGACCAAATCTGTTCAGCCCTCTCCAGTCCAGAGGAGCACCTGAGCTATTCCCATCTCCTTCAGAGAGGCAACATGTACATTTGAACAGCCAGTAATCAGCATGGAGGGGAAGAGGCCAGACTTTCTTTGACCCACACTTCAAACCATTACGCACTCAGGTATTAAGAAAGAAGTAGAGCCAACTCCCTTTGTAAGGTTGGGACTGAGAAGGGCCAGCTCCCTCAGCACCATGTAAGTCAGCAGCAGAGGGGAAAATGCAGAGCTATCCCTAAAAGACACTAGACCTCACTACTGTACCATTCTAGAAACCTCTCACACTGAATGACCTGTATGTGAAGACATGGATGCCTCCAGCATTTACAAGGATTAAAAAAAAAAAAAAAAAACCAACCACAAAAAAAATGCAGTTCCCAGACAACAGGCTCAAGTCTGATAAATGAACCCCTCCCCTCCCCAAAGAGCTTGCTGAGCAATCCAGGAGAGCAAAAAAACATGCTTGACCAGGCACCATAAATCACCCGCATCTCCCCCCCACTCCCCCTCCAGATAGTGAAATAATTATCATTGGATCCATTATAGAAATAAATCTACTTTGCACCCATGATCTGGCACCACTGGAGATGACGAAAGCCATTCTCAGGAATTAATTGATCAAGGAATAAACCTGTTAAGCGTATAGATTTACTGTAAACCAAGACCATTAATTTTAGAGTGCGTGGCGATGCAACAATCTGCTCAACTTCCCGATGGCTGGATGCACAGGGAATACAAAACACAGCTGGGTCCCAGCTCTGCTGAGGAAGGTCCACCTGCCTAGTCACTCCAGGCCACAGCCGGGGGGTTCAAAATGACTCGCATTTCGTCTCAGCAGAGTGTTCCCTAATGTTTTACCATCACTATCTCTTGGAATGCCTGCTGTACTTCTCCCATGCAGCCAGGGCACAGGCTGTGGTGTAGAAAACAGCCTAAAGGCTTCTCAAGGCTTATTTTTACTCACTACAACTCCTTCTGTTATATTCCTGGGTGACCACAATCTTTCTCTGGCTAGAGAGGACAGCAAAAGCTTCTTTCAACATCAGCCTCTGCCCCACCAGGACAGGTCACCAAGGGAACTTGCTCAGGGACATCAAGGCTGTGCTTGCTTCTCTGTGGAGGAGACTGTACCTGCTTTCTCCCCTATATGTGCTGAGAGGCCAGAAACCAAAATTTAACAGGCACCAAAAATCCTCATTTAACTGTAAGCCAGGGAGGAACTTCATTTTTATAGTTTAGACTGGGAGTAAGGTAGAAATCCAAGCAGACATGGTCAGAAAAAACACTTTATGGGATGAGGGGAAAAGGGATAACATAGAACAGGAGCTTCTGCAACAACTCTGCTACAAAAAATCCGACAATGAACTCTAACAAATGCAAGCACACAGATCAAAAGGAGGAACTTGGGGATTACAGAGGCAGAGAAAAGCACAAGGCAGTGAAAGGAAGGGGGAAACCACGTCCTCCACATTCTCCTATCTCTGCAATACCTGCAACACTGCCCCATTGGTCAAACTAACTGCAACCTTTCAGCTGTTTGCAAGAACAGCATCACTTATTATTACACGGCAATTCCATGAGCAAACTCAGCAATGAGGCTCTTCCCAGCACCACAAAAATAGCAGAAATTATCAGTTCCAGTACTTCTCCACTCAGTGCTCCAACTTCCCTGGACCACATCTTGAGTGCAGGCAACTTCCAGACACACATGGGGCCCATTTCTGAAATATGTATTATTAAAAATAGTTTCAATGCATTTTATATGCTGGTAAGCAAACAGAAGGAGCAAGAAAATGAGGGAGCTAATCTTGATTTTAGCAGGCAACCCTCTTCTACTATTTATCTTGTTTAATCACTTATCAAATTCTGCCCTGGTCCCTGCCTAGAGCAAAAAGCCTGTGATGGATGGCGGTTTCTCCCCATTCCACTCACGTAAAAGGCCAGGGTGGCACAAGGAACCGATCAGGTCCCACAGACAGACAGACATACAGACACCCTGCTCACTGCCCTTGCGCTGGAGCCAGGCGCCACCTCCCGGTACAAAAGGCACTGGGGAAGCAGAGCCACCTCCCAGCACTACCACCCTCCGGATGGACCCCCAGAGCACTACACTGCAGCAGGAACGCAAGTGAGAAGGTATTCCAGATGTCACACAGCATCCTGCCCCAACATCTGATCGCATACACACACCTCTCAAAGCCGAGCAGCACAGAGAAACAAAGAGAGGGGTCCAGCTCATTCATGCCACCTCCACAAGGAAGTATCTGACTGCTGTCAGCAGACTAAGCAGCCTGCCAGAAATGCGTTAAATGGTACATGAAGCAAAAAAAACCCTTGACCTGCAGGCTACTTTATTTTATCCTCTCACCTCAAACAGAAACAACCTGAGTTCTTCCGTAACACTCAGTTGCTACAGATGTTATCTACACCAGGGGATGTGGCATAGAGACTGACTCTTGCTGGGCTCAGTTTGGCCAGCACAGCCACCAACACTGAGAATATGCTGACTATACCCAGGAGGGAGCCACTAGGGATCCTGGGTATAGACTGAAGCCTGTGGAGCCACATCAATCCCACATCTGCTAACTTATGTACCCCCTTCTTACATCCTAGACATTGGCTTGACTCAGTAAGAAAGCCAGGGTGGGATCTATTTTCCCTACCCTAGAACCCATCTGTTGGGTTTCCAAATCTTCAAAGCCTTGTCAGACAGTAACTGTACTTCATGCCAAGCAGCCCTGTCCGTCACAGATGCTAACAAATTGTATTTGCTGCTCTTGCTGAGACTCACCCGATTCACCTTTCCTTGGCCCCAGATAGCTGATTTATCTGCCTGGACAGGTAGAAAACTGCCTAGATTAGTCCACAGGACAACTAAAGCTCTACAACAGCAGTGGGAAGCAGCCTATGCGCATGGGGGATGGGAAGAAGGATGTATGCATATCCTTAACGATCCTTTAAATCTGCTTATCTTCATCACCACTTGGGAGTTTTTCAAGACCAGGCGGGTGGTGTTTTAAAGCTGAGAATCTGGTTAACAGAGCTAACAGGATTTCAGAGATCACCAGAGCTTCAGAAATTCCCTCAATGCTCATTATTAACAGCCGTTTCAAAGGACAAAATTTCCTATATGAACACATAAACTGATGGGAAAAGAGAAAGATTCTCAGCAGAGGCATACTAAAACAATAAATGTGTCCTAGTTCTTCAAATTCTAACAAATATGCACAAAAACCTGCATCTTCTAACTGTATTTACAGAGCTAGAGATGAGGACTTGATTCTGTACTTTGGCACTGTTAGGTCCTGAGGCAAGTCAGTACATTTTTCCTTGCCACTTTGTACAACTGGGAGGATAATGTGTCCAGGCTATTCAGACTGCAACTTCTCTTATACAGAGAATTTAGCCTAGGAGAAAATAACCTACACCACAACTTTCTCACCACCTAAACATATAGGTGCTCACATCTTCAGCTAGAATACTTCAATAAAAGCAGCTCTCAGACAATTCCTTACAATGCAAGGTTGAATCCAAATCACATAACAATAACACCCCTTAGTAACTGCTCGGCCACATCAAGCAAGATGAAGTATAGCTAGAAAAAACAAACAAAAAAATCCTACTTACTTTATACAGCCAATGATGACCTGTGTCAAAGGATAGATCAACGGCTCCATGACCTCACTGGGATAGATTGTGCTGAGAACTCGACACCAGAAATACAGGCAGTGGATATACTGCCAGTTATAAACAGACTGGAAGTTCTCCTGCAGAAAAGGGAAAAACACAAGCACAAACTTGAAATTGTGGCATCTGAGAGGAGCTCATTCTGGTTTCTCTACAGGACTCATTTTATCCAGCATTCTCTAAGAGGACATTGTGTACTGCTTAGAGGGGAATAACTAATATTCTAGCTGTTGCTTTGATGCTAGTGGCTGACCCACCACCAGCAAGTTCAAGATGCTGCATTGGCAACATTATGATTTGGTACTAGTTAGTGCCTTGAAAGAAATAATGAGCAACACACAGACAGCTTTTCTTCACAAGTATGGCTCATTTGAGAAGGATGATTTAATGATCCAGCTCACAGCAGATTGTGGGATGTGGCCAAGCATTAGGAAGCCTTTAACTGTTCCATTTGCCCACAGTCCCTGGGACAGCCCCTCGTCTCCCACAGGTAGGAAGGCTGGAAAGGAGTACCCCTCTCTGATATCCTTGTAAATTGCCTTCTGGCCTCTGCAGACCAGAAAGGGGGGGAAAAAGGGTGTGTAAAGCTACACTATAGATTCAAGCTAGGAAGAAATTAATTTGAATTCATCTGGATTTCCCCTCTCTGCACTCAAACTCATTTGGTTGTTATGTAGCAGCTTGTCCTTCCCACTTGAGGCTTCCCTTCCCTCAGCTGTATTAATCAAAACCCCCTAACCACACCACTAACTCTGAAAGGTAGTATCAGTGCTCATTTTAAAGATGTGCCTACAAACATTCAGTGTCAAAGCAAGGACCAAACGATCAACCCAGCACTCCTCCCTGCTTTTGGAAAAGCCACTACCCAGGACAGTTTCATTTTTGTCAATTGCAGAGTAAAAGTGACATGCAGCAGAGCTGAGAACAAACTTTCAGCTCTGTTTCTCAGCCAGTCTTTATGGTTACCAGCAAAAACAATGCAACAGGCCAGCAGCGTGCCTGATGTGCAGTGACACACTGAACCAGCATTTGAGGCTGGCTGAGTAGTATGGGTAGGTGTGGGTCAAGTCTTGCATCAGTCCAAGAGACATCGTTTTCAAGAATGTCTGGGCAAGCCTCCACTCTCCCTGCCACGTGCTTAAGCAGCTCATAGTGCCATACTAAATAAAAGCCCGGAATAGTGCAGGAGTCCCTTAAGGACACCCTTTCCGAAGAGTTCTGCAGGTCCATGTATTCCCCAGAATCGCACCAAGAACTTAGGAGATTGCGCTTAACAAGGTGCCTCAGCTCCAACTTATGTTTCAGACAGACTTTCAAGGCCTAGGTCACCTCCTCTTTTGCATGGATGAAGCAAGATGTGTAAGTCCTGGAACAAGGACAGAAGCCCTCAATTGCAGCCACTGGACCAAACTTTGCAGTAGGGACTTCAGCTGCAGCTGGAGATGGTAGAGCTCTCCCTGCTCTCACCAGGTCACCGAGATGTACCAAGAAGCTCTGTTCCCAGCTTCTCTTGCACAGAACAGATAAGCAATCTGCTCTTGTAATCACCTTCCACAACCACCCACAGCTCAATTTAAATTGGCTTACTGCTTGGATTTGTACATTTTGGTTGTGCTGTTGTCATTTAAAGTTCTTACAATCCTCCCCCAGCTGTGAAATCAAGTGGATTTAGTTCTTGTCTGGGCCAGAACTGAAGGTGTAAGAAGCCAATGCAATCCAATTAGGGCATATGCAGCCCAGACTTCATTTATCTCCACTCATTCATTCCCATGTCTGAACAGCCAGGAGATTTAACTGGTCACCAATCTTGCAATGTTTAGGAGCAGCTGAACAATTAATCTATAGTGGTCTGTTTTGCTAAACATGAGCAAAGCCAGGATTAGCAATCTGACTCAGATTTCTGAGGTCAGACTGGAGGTGGCTGCAATCAGGGCTGCTCCCAAAAGGTCTGAGCTGCTTTGTTCGATTAAGTCCTTTAAATAGTATGGGCTTCACTGGAAAGATGCACACACCAGGGTGGTTCCTAATCTTCTTTACCTTGAGGTTTTGCCACAGAGGCTGCAAACAGCTGCTTCACAGAGTGGAAAAAGGGTGCCCAAGGCAAAAGATGGAAAGTGCATTGCAATCTCTTGGAAGCTGCGGAGAGAAAAGTGACTCCCACCCTGCAATTGTCTTTTCTCTCCTTCCTTGCTGAAATTCTAAACTAACACAGGCAACTACAAGGTGATCTCTGAAGCTCGTAGCCCCTGGCAAAAAATTCCTCAGCACGTTATGAAATGGGTCAGACACAAATACTGACACTTTAGAGACGCTACTAAAAGACTGAAGCGACTACTGTAATTTTCCCCTCTCCGCACATTCCCCATAGGAGGGTACACTCCTTCCACACTGATGGGTACCCACCTTCTTCTTTATCGTCATTGCACTGCGCAAGTGAATGGCAAGCTGACGGATATAGATGAAGGCATGCTGGTAAGACGTATGTGTGTCCAGGGCATACATCTCTGTCAGCGTGCGCTGCATGAAGTTGATCATGGGCAGGACATTGGGAGAGGTGAATCTGGAATTCTTCACAAATGCGATGTACATTTGCTGTGCAGGAAAGAGGACAAGATACAACCACATAGAACAGAACAAAAATATTCTTTCACTAACATTCCCCACCCAGGCATGTCCAAACCAGGGATGAAGTATTCCTTTTATAAGATAAGTCACTTCAAAGGAATATGCAAAAATAATAATCCAGCCTGCTCCTTCTTCAGGGGAGATGGGAAAGAGTCTGTTTAGCACAGTGCTTGGAGATGCCCCTACCGTTGCTTCTCTGCAAGAAGAGAACTGCAGGATGGCTTTGAGCCATACATGCTTATGGTTGGTCACACTGCTACCTAAGCAAACTACACTTGAGAACCTCAACTGTTAGCCGAAAGATAAGAGCAGCCCAGCAGCGCTCAGTACTGTGTCAGCACTTGAGGAAAGCTCTCAAGAATTTGGAGGATGAGTATTCATCCAGTAGACAGATGAGTACCAGAGGCATTCCCTGCTAAGACCCTGTGTGCCTCCAGCAGGAAGGGCAGTAGTAGGAAGCAGGATATCACTCTGACCTAACATGGAATTTCTTCCCTGTTTAATTTTCTGCAGGTAGCCAGCATCATCTCCAGCACCTGCACTACCTAGTAGGCTGCAGCTTATGCTCTAAGGTCTTGGCATACAATGTGAGAAAGAAAAGCTGCAGAGTACAGCAAGTATCAGCCTTACCTTGAGCAAGGGACTTAGGTACACCTCTTTCTTGTAGCGGCAGATCTTGTTCAGCACAAGGAAGGCCAGTACTCTCACTGTTTCCTCACCTGTGCTCCACAAATTAATTGCTTGCTGGAACAGAAAATAAGAAGATACAAATAAGTGAAGGGACAAAGAGCCCCTTCTTGGTTACTGACAGGCCTGAGCTTCCCTCCTTCACACCAAAAAAGCAAGCGAGGAGGATGACATAAAGATTGCAGGCTATATTGTCACAGAACCAGTCATAACAGCACTGGCAGCCATTCTGACCTCATACTCTACCTGTGAGACCACACAAAAGGCAAAGTTGATATTTCCACAATCAATAAAGGAAACTGTCCCAAACTAGCATCTCTGAAAAATACATGCACTTTTATTCATGTACCTAAATACACATTTGAGCTTCTGAGCACAGGCACCAGCCTGTGCATGCGACAATCTCCTAGGCTTTGCAAAGCTTCCTCACCATCCCCTAGACAGCAACACCACACTGGATTACACATTTGGTTGATACACCTTCCAGCCCAACAAAAAAAGTAATTTTTGTCTTACACTGAATTCTGCAGAATACAAGTGCACTGCAATTACACTCCAGTTCTTGCCACAAACACCAAATTGTAGTCTCTCAAAGAATGCTGTTAAAGATGCATTTGTCTCTGGAGAGGGGACACCCAGGTTTGATTTCTGAATTTATCAATGTTTTTTCCCTCTGGGCAAATAGGTTGCAATTCCTGAGATACATCTCCTCATGGTAGTTCTGACTTAATTCCGGTTCCCTGGACATTCACTGTATTAATTCAAATGATAGAGCAGCAGCAGAGTTTGGAGCCAGAGACAGGCCCTGTGTAAGGCAGCACTTCTGCTGAGACGTATCCTTAGTCACTCTAGTACAGACATGATGACCAGCACCCAGTGCATCACAAAAATACCTACACCAGCTGGAGAGGGGTAGGTTAGTCTGTGTAGAGGTCTGGGCTAACAGACAGCCCACCACTGACATGTAAACTCATTAATCTGAGTTTTACACACCTCTGCATTGCATAAAGCAATCATATATTGGTCTCTCCCCTCAACTTCTTGAGAAGCAAATGAATAGATTCTGTTCTTCCCAGGCCCGCCTGCATTTGCCTATTCAGAGTATAGATTCACTTGGACATGGCTGGCCCTGTCAGGAAGCATCTGGTACAGTAGGACCACAATCATGACTGATGCCTCCAAAAACTAGTTATCTGCACTGATGAATTCTACAGGAAATGAGAAAGATTCCAGCTACAGGGCTGAAAAAGCCTACTCAAAAATCCCTACTGTAGCAGTGAGCAGACTGCTACACCTTCAGATATGAGAAGTACCAGCCTCTGATCACTGTATACCAGTCACCTTTATCATCAAAGGGTTCCCAGCCTCACTTAAGTGTTGTGTTGCAGCTTTTCATTTAAATGTCACCCTGTTGCCCTCTTCCACACCTTCTTTGTTGTTCCTAAGCGCTCAGCGGTTGTGACTAAGTTTCTGCAAAAATATTCCACCCCCAGCTCGAGAGTGAAATACTAATCACAGGCGTACGCACAGACTCAGCACACAGGCAGCAATTACTCCATCTGCGATGAGGAAGCAGACAGCTTCCCCAGAACACCTCCGTGTCACTTTGCAGGGGGATTAGCAGTAGCTACACGCGGAGCCACATGCCCACTCACCTCAGCGTGACAGCGCTTCATGGCACCTAGAAGGCCTGTAAGAGAAGCAGGAGTCCTTTCCAGGACCAAAAGAAAAGCAAGGGAAGAGGAGTACGAGAGACTGAACTGTCATGAGATCCAGCCCAAATACCATGAGAGGCTCATCTGAAGGGGTAAAGAAAGTACCTCATATCCAAATGACATATCATAGCATGTCACCTTACCTTGAGAAGTGCACGGCACTGCTTTGGAAAGGACAAATAATAAGGCACTATGGAACTGACATGCTGAAGGACTGCTGCACCAACTGAGGCTTCTGTTAAACAAGACAGGAGCTATGGAGGGAAAACAAAACATGATCCCATTTAGCACCATCCTCATCACCTCTGCCTTTGCCATTAAGCATCTGTATTTTGCTGTTTCCAAGTATTTCTGTTACCAAAGGACTGAAAGACCAGCCTTCCCTAGGAAGAAGCTCAAACAACTCCCCAAAAGCTGTATCAGGAAAGGAGCAGACACACAGTGGGTTAAATGACTCCCCTGAAAGTACATCATCCTGGCAAAGGTGAGCTCAGGCTACTGGACTTGGATGGCTAATGGCACTTGAGTTCATCACATAAAACCTCATTTGTGTATATTGCAAAAGCTAAGTCTATACACAGTTTAAGACCTATTACAGATGGCATGACACCAATGCCTCTGTCGTCTCACTACAAATTGTCAAAGCACGATGAAGACACCCTCGGTCTACACGAGGCTTGGAAACAGACCATCTGAGCTATCTGATAACTTACTGGATTTCACTAGGATTTCTTTAATGGGACGCTGGAATACTATTTGGTATCAAGAGGTTAACTAACTCAAGGAAAAGGTCAGAAAAAAAACTATTAAGAAACAATATCTTTGTATTTCCAGGTTGTTCAGCTCAGTTCACCTGGAGCTAAACCCAGACACGTCTGCAGTTTCTAACCTGAAGACAACGGTAAGCTCAAAGTCACTTCAATTTGAGAGAGGTTCTGCCTGATGCAGTGCCCCCTCTTGCCTGCAATCCCAGCTGCTGGAAGCAGAGGCATTTTTTCCTACTTGTAACTTTCCTCCTCATACTCCTCCTTGCACTGCAAAGATTTTGGACTGAGCAGGGTCTCTTTTGCAAAGTCCTTCACACACCAAAAGGAAAGGAGAAGATATTGTTCAGAAACTACTATGCCAGAAGAACACTCTAGTGAAGCCTAGGACTGGGGCACTCAGAATTGAGCACAGGACCAGGGATCACTTCAGTGGGACTGCATTGCCAGCTTTTCCTTTTCTACTGCAATCTTCTGCTGCTGGCGAGAGGCACCACGACTTGAGAAAAAAAGCTCTACTGATAAAATGCTCTTTCTGCCAAGTCATTCTGCCAGCTTACAGCTAAGAGACATCAGCACTTTCTTTTTCTTTCCTCATATCTTCTTCCCTCAGCTTCTAAAGAATGAGTATTTCAATGTTGTTGTTTTGGTTTTAATATTCCAAATTTGTGGATGCACGATGAAGCATTCTCAAAAGAAATTAACTGGGGGCAGGAATTTCCTTCAGAAATAACCCATGAATTGTCTCTGAAACACCAGACATCAGCAACTTTGGATGAATGGGATATCCTAGTGGGATGGAGCATAATCATACCTGGAGATGTCCTATGTGAAGTTATCAACATATCATCTTAGTATTTACTACAAGAAGAGGCGAGATCATAGTGCCAAAAATTGAATTAAAGATGCAGAATGCAGGAGTACAGCACTGCAAACTACTTTAAAGCCACTAAATATTAATCTGTCAGACAAATTAAGACAGAAAGGACTGCCAGAATGTTAATCAAGTCCTTCTTTACAGGCTACCTATGTTGACACAACCATCCTATGGACCTCCAAATTGTTAGTAAGACCAAGTACTTCCAAAACAAGGCAGGTAACTGGACAAACACACAAATCTCAGATGCGCAAGGTTTCGAGACTCAGTGAGATTGCTTCTGCCCACTACAGTCTCAGCCAGTAAGTCTTACTTATTCTCCACTACAGGAGAAGGGATAGAAACCAATACCCAGTTCTCAGCATTGTGATGATCAGAAAGACACCCTCAAACTGGAGTAACTGTCTTTTCAAAGGGAAAAGCACCTGAGGCTACATTGTTACCTGCTTTGTTAATTATCTTCCTGACTGCTTGGCTCTCCTTTTAGCAGTGGTGTTTACAGACGCAAAAGCCCATCTGCCTCATTCCAAAATATGCTGAACAAAAGCCCAGCGATGCACAAACTAACCCCAGTAACACAAACATGCTGAAATTTCTTACTTGTATGGTACAGCCGAGGTACACTTTTACGTCCAGTCGCAACTTGCTCCAAAGTGGGCTGGTGGAAGGAAGGACCACTCTGGAAATGAGCAAGAGTTGGGTTTAGCTTTAAAAAAAACCCCACCAAATAAATTAGATTTCAGCAGCACAAAGAACAGTGAGTTCACTTCCTCGATATTGCCAGTGAGCAAGAACAACTGCTTGCAAAGCAAGAAGAGAAGTAACAATTTTGTCACAGGTGAAAGGAAGCACTTCTACTCTGTGAAAACTGCCTGAAGCACAGCATTAGAAAATTCAATTCAAAAAGCCTCCCAGCAGAGTACCCAGATCTCTGGAAGTGTGATACAGGGAGCTGTAACAGCCAGAAAGCCTGGTGGAGACCTGAATCTCTCACACTGATGCTATCTTCTAGTCAGGCATTCTGCAGCCACTGCCTGAGAACAGGGCAGGCTGGCTTGTAGCAAGAAAGTCTATTTTGGGGATCAAACTACTTGCGAGACATTTGCTCAGACTCTTCTAAACTTTTGACACTGCACTCGAAGCAGTGCCCCCAGGCCATCCCAAAATTCAGACACAGTCTGTACAAGTCAGGCCTGGGGATGAAAGAGGCTGGTATTTATACAAAGAAATGGAATTTACTTCTCAGACTAGGCACCACTGCCAACAAGGAATCTAGAGTTTAGCTCACCCCTCCCTTCATCTGTGACAGGGAAATTAAAAATAACTGCCACAAAAATTACCCTGAAACTGAGAGCACTTCTGAAAGGCACTCAATTCTGACTCTACCCAACAATGGCAAAACCAGAAGACTCGGACTATGAAGCAAGTAATAAAGCTGTGTTGAGTTGAAACTCCAGAGAGGACTGAGGTAAAAACATCTAGTGAACATCTAGTAGGAAACAGGCACAGAGGCTAAGTAAGGCTGCTCCAGCTTGCAAAACATACTGGGAACTTCACAGCTTGTTTTATGAAACTGGGCTCATAGTCCCCAGCTACGGTATTGGTTCATCCAGCAAGAGTTCAGACTGGTGCTTACTGAGTTTCCAGCACCTTTTCCAGTTGCTCCTGGGTAAGCTATGCTAACACCCGTTCAATTATGGGTCCAGACTGACTCTGAAACTCTTTGAGCACAAACCCGCACAATAGCCAGAGAATTCCCAGCTCCCAGGCAGCAGATGAGACTTCAAAATTGTCATTCCTCCTCTCTAGTCAAATCAAATTGCATCGGCAAATGCGATACAGAGGTACTGGACCGATGTTGCCATTTTGGAAAAAAATGAATCATACCATTCTTTGCCCAGTTGCATACTTGTTTCCATTCCATCTATGCTCTAACAGTGAACAGCTCAAACTCAGATGATCCAGCCCTCAGACCACCAGACTCTAGGGCATAATACAGCTCCTGAAGCCCTGGATTAACTAGTTGCATACTTGCGATACTCTGCCTATGTATAGGCAGAAGGCTTGGTCCCTTTCTGTAACAACCAACTCAAAATGCCTTAACAGTGCTCCTGAGTGCAAGCATATGCAATTCCAGATCTCTTTCTGTTGAAGCCACATGTCCTCTGCAAATGGCTGGAGACTAATATTACAGAGGACACACTTCTGGGGAAGGAAGGAAGAACCCGGCTAAGATAACTGTGAATATAATCAGGCAACTTTGCTAGTGTTTGGGAAGAGCTGCCATCTTTTTCCAGCTTCACAGCCAGGCTGCAGTTCTGAAAAACCCCAACCAGGTTTCTCTCACCCAAAGTTCTCAAAACTCCTCAGACTTACTTTAGTTTGTTCTTCGGGGTTTTCAGAAGCAGCAGCTTCTGCAGACAGCGGAAGAGGTCCCGGACACAGAAGGACACAAGGGCATTGAACACTGGTTAAAAAAAGTCAGTAAAGAATTTGTAAATGATTTTCCATATATTCCTCGTTTCTCAGATAATTTGAAAAGAGCTCCCCAAGGAACTGAAGCCAGTAATTCCCACAGCAGAACTATTGTGTTTCCACAAGCTTCCGGAAAACATCAGTTTGTCTTACTCTAGAATTTTTTATCTAAACAGCAAGATTACAACTGACAGCTTTCTGGCACAGAGGCCATCTCTTTGCTGAGTAAACAGCACCAAGCACAAAAGCAGCCTGACCTATGACTAGGAGTCTATACTACCATCAATCTCCCCCAAACCATAATGAGAATTAAAGGCACTTTTTAATAAAAAAAGTCACAGAAATGGACATGTGAATTCTATGTAATGTCTTCCATTAAAGAATGAGATTTTACCAAAAGCAATGAAAGAGAGATAAAAATCCCTATGCCAGGCAAGAAAGGATTAAGGAGAACACGTGGGTTTAAGTAGTCCCACCCCACAGTGCCAGCTCCAGATAGCACACAATAACAAGCTGATAAAACACAGTGAGAAAGTACATGCTAATTTAGTGGTAAAAGTAGGCAGGCTGCAGGTCACATCCTTTGAGACACTAACAAAGACGTTTCCCACTCAGCCATGCTGTTGCGAGTCTACAACAGGACTGTCTGCAAAACCTGGAGCTTATGCAGAAGGGGGCTAAGGCTGGAGAGAAAGGTTGCATCTCATTTGTTCCACAGGCACAATAATCCTGTAGAGGAGGAGATCTAGACATGCAGTATTTTGAGAGGTCCTGTCTAGGGGAATGCGAACTTGATAGTGCAACTGAACGCTGAACTGTTGTGAGGTTATAGAAAGCTATTTGGTAAGAAATAGTCTTGTTTGGTTAAAATAGCCTTGTAGGATTATTTCTAAGAGGGAACAGCAAAAAGCCACAGCAAAAGTTGTTCATAAAACCGTGCACTACAAGCATATAAACAGTACCCAGCTTCAACTTCACTTTAAGAAGTCTGGTGAATGAAGGCTGGTACTTTCCTCGGCAGTCTACAAGCCCAGCTGCTCCAGGCATGCAGACTGAGAGGTACACTTACACATTGGGACACTAGAAGAGATACCACTGCACAGACTCGCCACCAGGAAGATAAGCTACTTAAGTGAAATGAACCCTATGAAAGGGTAAGTTAACTCCTGCTGGCACTTATCCCCACTCTCTTCCAATAGCTAAACCTTCCCTACCAAATGACTTCCCTTCTCTCACAGAAGTAGTACGGTGACCAACTCACCTGCAGCATCAGTGACTTGAAACTTGCTGGGATCAGTCCCACCATTATCTCCTTTGGTGGTTGCTACAGATGCTTTAAAGGCTTGAGTGATTTCATGGAAAAGTTTTGGTGTTAGCCCCCTCTGGGGAAAGAAGAAAAAGGATTGCTCAGGAGAAAAAGCAAGCAACATTCTGAAACCCCAAAGCACTTTACTAGGACAGGAGTATTGAAATTCATTCTAAGTTGGATTGCAAAAATAGCTCCATCCTATAACACAAAGGAAAAACATCAGGACACTGTTAACGAACACTAGTGGCCTTCACTTGCTCTAAAATGGGCTTCTAGGCCTTTTAATTGGTTGGGGGTTGAGAAGCAATCAGTCAGCTGCAAGCAACTATCCAATTCGACCTTTCCCTCCCCCTCTTAGTCAGAAGCAGCAAGCCATTTCATTGCTACTCAAAATGTGACTAAAAAAAATTCTTGGAGCTGCCAACAGCACAACACTTAGCAAGAGGATGAAAATTCGAAAGTTAACCATTCTGACCTCTTCTGAACCACACATTTCTCCAGCTTCTCCCTCAGACAGGATGCAAGTACTCTAATCTTGCAGCACAAGAAAAATTGCAAAGACAAGTCATGCTGAAGTAACAAGAGTTCTAGAAGTATGACCTTGTATGTAGGATATACATTTTCTCTGTAGATTTTTGTGAAAGAAAAAAAAAACAATTGAAAGTTGGTCTTTTAGAGGCAGCGACACATGTGGAAGAATGTTTAAATGAGAAATTCAAGTGTCTTGTATTCCAACTCCCTGCTCACCTCTGCAGCTTTTTTCCATTCTTCAACCATTTTCAAGCTCACAGGGATGAAAGAAACTCTCTTCCGTTTGACTGTTTCATGTTCTTCTTCTTCATCCTCATCACTTGCTTCCTAAAGAAGTCAGTACCAAGACTGAGAAAAGGCTTATACACTTCTTTTCTGGCCCCACCTCTTTTTCTGAGTAGCTACTGAAGAGGAAGGCAGGCAGCAGTGAATTTCATTAATGCTGTTCTGTTATCAGCACTTTGTGTAAAGCAGTAATGAAATTAGAGGTATTCCAAATTCCAAAAAAAGCTACCTAAGCCATACAGCTTTGCTACATAAATACAATGTGCAATAATGTAGAACACCAAGGAGAAAGCATATCACTTGGGGCAAAACAAACTCTCATCAGGAAAGTCGAGACAAAACCAAAACCACAGAGAAAATACACTCTGAGGCTCTGTTTTCACAAACTTTAACAAACTCCTCCTGCTCAGTTCAAGTCCACAGCTGACTTCTGGATTACAAGCCTGTACACCTGCAGATGATCTTTGGGGAAGCCCCTCCCCCCAGCCATCTGGGCCACTATAAGCCCAAATATACTTAGGCCTTGCACCAAAACTCAAATACTTAACATGTAAATAATTGAAATCATTAATTTCAGCACTCCAAAATAGGGCCTAGTACCTCCAGTGTATCAGGTGGTATGTGCAACCCCTCCTCCTCCTCGTCAGAACTGTCCGAAGCATCAAAGTTCAGCAGTGTGCGATCATTTTCCTCCAAAAACTTATAAAATTCAGGATCTTTGTCCTTCAGCCGGGAGAGCTGATCTTTATGTTCAGATGCCTTTCCCTTCTTCCTAGTAGATAAGAATTAACATGCCTTTATTCATTGCTCAAACTTCTGCTGATGCTCTAAGAAAAGCAAGCAACTTCTGGGCACTGAAGCACACAGCTGGGGCTAATTTGAATGGTGATGGGATTATCAGGGCTGTGGCCACAGTTCTGTGTCCCATTTAACACCTGCTCTAGAGGACTTGCAAAAGGTTATTTTCATTCAGCATTAAGAAATCTTGATAGCAAGCTAGCAGGTTGTATTGGGATACTGACCAAAGGTCATGAAAACATCTTGCAAAACCAAACCAACCAAACAAAAATCTGTTTCTTAATTTCTCAGAATTACTCTCACAAGCTTTTATAAAGACTACTGAAAGCTATACTGCCGGGGAAATCCAATAATGAAAGCTTGGTAAAATCTTATCTGGTACTAAAGAATTGTTTTAGCTTGTAATGATTAGCAGTGCCTAAGAACTACTTCATCATTTTCTATCTGCAGATACTCAAAAAGTAAACACACACAAACTGAGGAAAAACAAAGCAAGCTTTGCTTGACTCCAATATACCCTGTAAAAGATGAAAAGCATAACACAAGCTTTTTCCTGCTGCAGTTAGTGAACTGCCATAGGTACGACAGAAAACCTGACTGCCCTGTACCCCATAACCACACTTGGGTGTTGAACACAGCCCTATTAGACACCTCTGGCCCAGCTGGTCCCAGAACTAACTCATTCCATGATGGATGCTGCCACGAAAAGTCCCGCCGTTACTCATAAAAGCAGGCAAAATAAAAAAAACCCAACCAACCACTGAACGCGTGCTTAGATGTGCCAAACCTCGCCCAAACCGGGCGAGAGGCGACTGCCGGGCCGAGCACGACCACCGGCCCGCCCTTACCTCGCAGCCGGTGGGGCCTGGAGCAGCTGCCTCGCCTTCCCGCTCTCCCGCCGCTGCCCCGCAGCCCCCTTGGCGGGCCGGGCGGCCTCTTCTTCCTCCTCCGAACCGTCCTCAGGCTCCGATTCGGAGCCGGCGGCAAGGAACTCGTCCAGGCTCATCTCCGCCAGGCTCCTGAAGGGAGTGAGGGAGGGGGAAAGCTCAGCGGGGAGCCGGGCCGGCAGCGCCGGGCCTACCCCCTCACGGCAGCCTTGCGGCCGGCAGCGCGGGGCTGACGAGCCGCACCTGGGCCGAGGGCTCCCCGCGGGCCTCCCCACCGCCACCCGCGGTCTCTCCGGTCCGTCCACCCACCCTCCCCGTCCCGCAAAGCGCCGCCGCCGCCGCCGCCCGCTCACCTCTTGCCGGCGGCTGCCATGCTGCCCGCCTCGCTCTTACCGCGGCCGACCGCTTCCGCTCCCAGCGTGCCGCGCGGCCCGGCGGGGCGGGGCCGGCCCGTTCCGCCCCGCCCCTACCCAGCTCCGACCACGCCCCCTCCCCCGGGCTCCAGCGGGGCCGGTGCCACGCGTGTCCCCGCCCCCCCCCCCTCCCCCGCGCCCGGTAAGGGAGCGGCGGGGCGGGGGCGGGGCGAGCTCCCCTTCCCCCGCAACCCGGTGACACGTGCGTGGCGGGATTTAACTGCGGGGGGGGGGGAGTGGGTGCGGGGGGGAGGAGCCGTGTAGCGGCGAGTCGTGCCGTTCCGTGGGCAGCTCTCGCACGGCTCCGCCGTGGGGTTATTCCGGGTGAGGGAGGAAGCCGCAGCAGCGGGGCCGCCCCGGTCCCGGTCCCGGTGCCGAGGAGGAGCCGCAGCCGCCGCCGCGCACCTGCCCGCCCCTTCCCCGCCTCCCCGCAGCGTGGGGCCGGCGGTAGCGGTGCGGGTGTAGCGGGGCACCCCGCAGCATCCCACGGGCTGGGGCCTCGCTGCACCGGGAGCCGTGAGTACCGCCGGGGCCGCTGCTCCTGCTCTCCCCGGAGAGCAAGTTTTGGCGCGGGGAGGGGGGGTAGACGACGAACCGGAGCCGCTGCGGAACGGCTGCCTCTGCCCGCTTGCTGTCCGTAGGACCTCGGCGGCTCTCGGTAGCTGAGGCCGGCTAAAACGCGGTCTCCTTTCCCCTCCGTCCTCCGGCAAGTCGTGGAGCGATCGCTTCGGTAAAGGAAAAAGCCGCAGCTTTAGAGCCCGGCGAGATGCTGGGGCCGGGGGAAGAGCTGCAGAGAGGTTCTGCCGGTTGCGGTTGGGCTTACCCTGGGTGGAAGCGCACGGGCTATTTATTTGGTATCGTTGGCCGTGGGGGAGCTGAAGGGCACGGGGAGAAACGTCGCCTCGGGTTTTCTGGCAACTTGCGGGGGGAAGCGGGAGGCAGCTTTTTTCCGGCCTCTGCAGTGACCGTCAGGGCAGAGGGCTCTCCTCCAGCTACAGCATCTCTGCTCGTGGAGGTGGTCCTAGGTTGGCAGCCGGTTTGGTTCTGCTGGCAGAGCAAATACCTCCCTCTCCGAGGAATGCCGGCCCCGGGACCTCGGCTTCTCTACGGCGAGGAAGAAATGCAGCGGTCAGGTGGCTGGCCCTGCTCTCTGTGCGTCAGTACCCGACCACCGACTGACCAGGCTTTTGTGCCAAGCTAGAAAACTGCAGAAACGGCGGCCTCGCTTTTATTGGGGCCTCTTTGTAAAGGAAGCCTGCTCTCCTTTGACTTCAATGGCCGCTGTCCGACGGGCGCTATCTTGGGGCGCTCTCCGTTGCTGGAGACCACAAGGAGGGAGGTTAGTTCTGGAGTGATTCAGCAACATGTGGATATTCGGGCGCTTTTGATCCTGACGGTCTCCAGGTGCACTAGGCTGATGCAGGTAACTTCTCGTCCCTAGGACGGGGCACAGCTGAAATGAGCCTCGGAGAGCTACTGCCCCTTTTCAGTATGGGTGTTCCGGAGACACGAGCTGCATTTAAGGTTGGGAGGAGGGATGAGACCTCCGCAGCAGATTTGGGATGTCTGCGTGCTAGCGTTTTGCACCAGGAGGTGCCGGTTTGTTACAAGTTCACTGTTTTGTGGCTCGCTAACGCTTCAATGTACGATAGCCTTTTGGTTACGATCACTACAGCCAAGCAAACATCTCTGTGGAATCTCTCCCCTCCGCACCCCAGGTTTCTCTCCTGACCCATGAGCATCTGCTGGAAATAGTTTATCCAGCGTGGCAGTGAGTAAGACTCTTAGGGATCTTGGGTGTAAAGATCTGAGTTTCCTTCCTGAGAACTGACTGATTCATGAATCACAGCAAATAGCATCTAAGTCGTAGGCGTAAATAGGCGTAAGTCACCTGCTCTCTTGACGTGACAGTCTAGGATCCAAATGGAGTCACTCCTTAGCATCTTGGGTAGCTAGGATAGTCCCTTACACTCTCTGTCAGCTAAGGTCAGCTTGGCGAGGGTGGCAATGGAACCTCTTTGCTCTGCCAGCCCGCCTGGTGGCCGTCCACTCTTGCCCTCATCAGCATCACTCTGGGTCTCTGTAGATGGAGTGGCACGTGAAAATCAAGGCAGGCATGCTCTGAAGACTGGACACTGTTCTGGGTTCTGGTCTGGCTTTGCTGCATTTCAGGCTCAGCAGCTCGAAAACTCAAAGAGGCATGCTGAAGTCTCAGTGCTGGCTTCTGTATTTTCTCAGGTGCTGGAGCCTTGCCTCCAAACCCTTAGACAAGCTGGTCTTGGTAGACTTGGTAGTCTTGAGTCTTCCAGTCTTCCACCTGGCCTGCTAGAAGTGGCTGCAAACCACGCTGCCTTCTCTAAAGGGTGTGACTCCTCGGGGACAGGAATTGGAGCTCCTTCAGCTGAAATTCCCGGGGTCTGGGACCCGCTGGCCTTGGCAGGCCCCCAGTATACCAGCGAACTCAAGGCCATTATGTCACATGCTCTTCATAGCTCAGTTTTCTTGTACGTGGCCTGTGCTGTTGCCTGCAAGAAGATGTGAGGGAATTCTCTTAATTGTTTTCTGGCTTGAAAACAGGCTCCCACTGCTCCACAGCGTGAAGCACTGAGCTTGTTCAGAAGAGGAAATGCAGATCTGCTTACGTGGTCCGGGACGTCTACATTGCCAACCCACGCTACGACTGAAGCCGGTAGGAGGGTTTGTAAGCTGTCCATAAACGTGGCGTGGGCCACGCAGTCTCTGCGAAAGGGATGAGGCCAGGGTGCAGCTGGTGACCTCCGCTGGTGACCTCCTGGTTCGGAGAGTCACTCATGAGCGGTGCTTCGCAGGGCATCGGCAGCAGCGTTGTTCCCTGGCTTATCCGTCTGGAAAAGATCCGCTCGCCCGTTTGCAGCCAGCAGACCCGAGAGCTTTTTCCTTCTTTCCTAGTCCGCTGCTGGAGCTGCTAGGCCACGCTGCATCATGTCGTGGGGTCAACTTTCCCTTTAGAAGCTCATGCTGAATCTCACCAGATTCGTCGCTCTTGCCTGACGTCAGGGCGTCGCTGAGCGATAACGACCCGTTCTGAACTGGCCCACTGCCACCTACTCGAGACACCATCACCTTGCACAGCGGACAGGTAAAGGGCACAATCCCTCTTTGAATAGCTGCTGGCCAAGGATGTTGCGGGGAGGGAGCTCCTGGGCAAGTCTAGGAGCCGGGAATATTGAGATCCTCTGATGCGGGCTGCCTCCAATGGCCTGAGCGCTCTCATCTTGCTGTTTACCTGTCTGAAAAATGAGTTGGGGACAGCGATGTCTGTCACGGAGGAGGCTAGAGGGAGATCAGGAATACCACAGTGATGGGTAGTGCAGCTGAAGCTGTTAACTATCATTCTGCTGCCTGGAGAGCAGACTTGCTTGATGCCTACGTGTAGAGGTTTGGCACTGCTTGTGCCATAAAATAGCACTGGATGTGACGGTAGCTCCGCTCCTGTGTCCGCTGGGGGACACTGGGAAGGGGGAATTAGGACATGACCCACATTTCCAGTCCTTGGCAGAGACAAAGGGCTCCTTTCACTTAGATTTTGGTGTCCTTTGTGCTGGACTGTAGGAACTGCTGTCTAATCCCAGTGCAGCTGGAGACCTGCATATTTTGCTGAGCATCTCAAGGCATGAATTAGTTTCCATTTTTTGTTTCTCCCGAACCTGGGAATTCGGCAGTCCCAAACCTATTTGGGTCCTGACCCTTAGAACCAATTACTTAAAGTGACCCAAATGTTAGCACAGATGCCTCTAAATCCCCCAACCATGGAGTCCTGCCTGGAGCTGCTGTGATCCCCTGTGTGCAAATTACTGAAGGCAAAAGCTGAATTTGAAGATGTCTGCAGGAAGAGTTGCTGCCTGTGCGAAGTGTGCGTGAGAGAGGGGGAAGACTGTGTACCCGGATAGGCACTAAGCAGGCTGGATACCCTTTATCTCTTTCAGATGCGGGAATGTCCCGGTGCGGGCATTGAGGATCTGCCTCTCGCTCCCTCCTCTCTCAGCTAAAGCACTTCTGAGCGTGAGCTGGGGTGACTGAGGGCAACTTTGAGCTGAGTTTCCAAACAGAACTCCCCAGGAGTAATGGGGAGAGAGGCTTTAATTAGAAAAGACCTCCAGCCTTCTGTGTGCAGCAGAGCCGATTGATTACAACCCACTGAGCTGCTGAAAGACACCGGCTAGGTCAATGTGCTGAATGCCCTTCTTGCCTGAAGCCAGCGCTGTCTCTGTGCTGTAGAGCTGGCAACTGTGTGCAGTTTTTCCCCGTCCTCCCCACCCCCTTGCCGAGGCTCCACATCCTCTCTGGCAGCTTGTCACTTCTCTGCAGATGTCTAGACAGGAGGATTCAGTGCGTGTCAGTTATGCCTAATTCATTAAAAAAACCCAAACCCTACTGAGAGCTGGGGATTCTCAGTCCTGCAGACTCAGCGCTGTCTGCGGTGCCCCGTGCTGCCTTGAGGCTAGCTCAGAGCAGATTAATTCCACCCATCGGCAGGAGCAGCGCGCGCCTCGCCCTCCCATCCGTAGCAGGGGGGCTTGGGGAATAGAAGGCAGACATGTGGTCCGGGGTACCGCTGGCAGCGGGAGCAGAAGAGAGAGGGGAGGAGGTGGGGAGAAGCGTTCGGGGCTGAGGCGCGTGCTCCTAACCTCTCCTTGCAGCTCACCCCGTGTTCTTGGCTCGCTCGCGTCCTCCGCCGTGTCCGCCAGGAGCTGACAGAGGGGTGCAAGGTGTCCGAGTCCTCAATCTGGCTGTCCGAAACTGCCAGCTTCCTAATTCTACCGTCCCTCGTGCCGCCTCTGAAGGCAGAGCTGGTGCCAGGAATGACAGCTCCCCTTGCCACCTTAAGTCACATTTCCATCAACATTTGCAGTCCTGACCTCTGTATAGGTGCAGCTGTAAATCTGCCATCACAGGAGCGATGACTGGACCCGCAGTTCAGAGCATCTAGTTCACTCGCTGGTCCTGAACTATTAGGTCCCTCTGCTTCCTCACGATTGCTGGCTCTTCTGGGCTGAACGCACAATTAACCTTATATTAAAAAGACTGAATGTGAGCCGCTGCACACTGTCGGTGTCTGTTTGAATTCTCTGGATGCAGGTAAAGTGTTACAGCGGCTGAGAAGGGACTGAACCCTAAAGTATTGTATTGAGGGGGTAGAGTTTTCTGCCTGTATCAGTGACGCTAATGGTACAGGACCTGGTGGGGCCAATTGCCTCGATTTAGCGCCTGCTTTGCATCTGAGTCCTGGGCATATACAACTGGATGATTTCCAGCCCTCTTTGATTGTGTTTATTGTGGGGAAGGGAGCAGGAAAGGTAGGAATGCAATATGTTTTGTAATGGGCAGTGCCAGGCCCTCTGAAAGAAGCAAGAATTTGGGATATCCAAGTTTGAGGCGTAAGGGCGGGTAGTGTCTATCTGCCGTAGCTTGCGAAAACAGCCCTGGTGTCTTAGACATGCCTTCTGCGAGAGGATTACTGATGCAAAAATACTGCTAGTTGTCTGGTAGTTTAAAGCTTCTCTTTAGACCTGGGCTTCAGAGCCATGGACAGGATTCAACAAAAGGGGTAGCTCAGCCAAATTAACAGAGCCTCCACAAAGCAATAAGGCAGGTGAAAATTTGCAGGCCTGCACTGTACTCGGCTGCATCTCTGGATGCTGGTACGAGCTGTATTAGCGATCTTACTTTGCAACGGCACAACAGCAGCTATTGTTACTGCCGGCTCAGCTGTTTGTGTCCCTTGAGTGTTGAAGGGAAGGAAGAGTCTGCAGGAACACAGGAGCACATCTTCTTCCCAGCCCCGCTCCCAGGAGGAAAAGAGCTACTTGTGCTTGTGTGCACAACCCGGCAGCTGGGCAGGGGCTTGCCCGGGCCCCCTTAGGCTGCCCCGAGCTGTATTGTGCATTTCGGTTCTTTGGGGGAATGCTGAATTGCAGGAGGCTGCTTACTGGCAATCGGCCTGTGACTCCTCTCAGAGGGGTTAAAAATAAGAATTCTGATTTCTGGTCTAGGGGAGATGGAGATGCACTTGGAAGCAACGATTCATGCCTGTGACTCCTTCTTCCCCAGGGGTCCGTGCTGTTGCATTGCCTCAAGATAAGTCTTGCTGTGCTGTTGTAGAGGGCACTGCTTTGGCTCCGCTGCTCAGAATGGAGACGTGAAGCTGCTGAGCACAACTGAGTAGCGCTGCTAGCAGCCCCTTCTTGCCTGGGGACAGAGCCAGTGGAGGACAGTAGGCAAAAAAAGGACTTTATGGCTGGGAGATGGACCCCCCCAACACCAACGAAGAGGGGGAACCACTCCCCTGAAAGGGAAACCGGCAACATAGTGCCGTCTTATTGACCTAGTTTGTGCTGTCTTCTGCTCTGTTTGTGCCGTGACACCCTGGGGTAGAGGTGAGTGCCAGCCAGGACTTAACGTCTTGTCCTGAAGGTCTAACGGCAGCACTTCTGTGGGAGATGCAGTGCTGCGCGCAAAGCGGGGCTTTGTAACTGATTTGCCAGAAAAGAGGTACTGGAATATCAACACAGGGATAGGGCACACGTGGAAGTGATGGATTTAAGCATGATTGTGTGTCAGGCATTAGGGCATGTCATGCTGAAGAGTAGGGGATGTCACCTTATCCACAGCAAAGACTCGTCCCCAACGTCTGACCAGCTGTACAGGATGTGTCTTTGCGGTCTCCTAGCTAGCCTGGCGGACACAAAATCTCCATCCAGGCTGTCAACAAAAAGCCATTCTCCAGGGCCTTCCTGGGGAAAGGGCAGGCTCTGAACTTTTCCCTGGAGGATACTCTGTTCCCTGTTTATTGCTCAGCACGCTTCTTTTCACTCTCGGCAAAATATGGTTTTTTGTGCAAAGAGAACAGACCTCCCTTTGGGCAGGGATCATTTGCATTAATTAACAGAGCTGTTATGCATGGCCACGCTCTGTCTCATAGGAGCCAAACAAACGCCTTCTTTTTTTTGTCATAACCTAAGAGTTATTACAAGTCAGCCACCGCATCCATTATAGCTGATGCGTAACACGTGCATTCATGCTGCTGCATGCTCCACAAAAGTGGGCTTGTATTTACTTCCCCCCGCTGGAGCTCTGGACACTGCTTTACTGTCTCTTGTGGTCCAGGCACTGTTCCTCATTAATTATATTTTAGCAGCGCTCATAGACCTTCATTTCCTGGGAATGAAGTTTTACAAGGAAATAAGGAATATTTAGTGCTGCCAGTGAGGCTGAGAGTTCAGGTACAGGGAGCAGCACAAGCAGCAGTGGGGTGTCCTTTCCCTTTTTCCCCACTGATTATGTTCTGATCGGTTAAAGCAGAAGATCTCTGACGGGAACAGGTAATTGCAGAGCGGAGGGGACACCGGGAAGTGGGACTGGAGGGGCTGTACCCACCGCAAGCCTTAGGCCAGATCCCTGCCAGCGCTCCCTGCGCTTCAGGAGGGTGACTTTTTCCCAAGGTGGCTGGCGGGTGGGTGAGCTGCTTTTCAGGGGAGGGATTGCTGAGGCCGTAGCGTGGCTGTAGTGAAAAACCATCGAGCAGAGTTGGTTCAGGCTGCCTGCGGGTCACGTCGGCTGCGGACTGTCCCCCTGGCGCGAGGATGCTCTCGGGAGCCCGGTGGCAGTGCAGCGGCTGGGTTGTGGCATCTCCCTCTGGCCCTGCTCCCTGCTCGGTCACGTCAGAGAACGAGCGACACAGCGATGGTGTAGCTCGGGGTGCTGCACAGCAGCGTGGGCGAGGGAGGCACCGGCGGTGGTTGAGTTGAGCTCTTCAGAGCTCCGCGAGGTGCGTGCCAGCCCTCGAGGGGAGTGAGCGATAGCTGGTCTCTACCTCTTGGCCGTGGGAATCGTTGCAAGGGAAGATAATGTCACCCTTGTCACTCCGCATTTGTACTAGCCCAGAGTTGTGCAATGACTCAGTGGCAGGGCTGGGAAGAGAGCCCAGCACTTCCGACCCTCTTTGGAAATGCGTTTGATTACTGTGATGCCAATGCATCGGCTACGGCGACCTTCAGCCTGTTGTGCCCTCTGTGTCTCTCCCCTGATGGCTGGAGCCGAGTTGCGTGCTACCTGCCGCCTGGCCGGGGCGGCAAACCTTTCCTCACAAGTCTCCGAGAGCACAAGGAGAAGCAGTCCCATCTTTTCCCTGCTCTTCTGTCCTGTCCTGCGTTGTTCCCCCTGGGTTCTCCCACTGCTGCGGAGCCGGGAGCTCCTATCCCTTGCTACCAGCGCCCAGGAGGGACGAGGCGAGTGCTCTCAATTAGAGCTGGGGCATGACTTAAATACTGATGGGGAGAAGTATGCTTAGCAGTGTATTAAAAAGATAAACCAGCTCAAGCAGATCAGGAAAACCCTCAGGCTTGCAGCTAGGAGGGAGGGGAATAAAGGCGAGAAAACATTGTCTGCTCTCTGCCACTAAACTAGGTCTGGGAAAGGAGCTCTTGAGCCCAGGTAGAGATGCTAATAATTACAAACCGCCTTCCTGTGGGCACCTCTTATCCAGCAGTGTCCACGCATGTCAATTAACACATCGAGGGTGTCCCAGGGATGTTGCAGCTTTCTGAAAAGCTCAGCTGAGGGCTGTTGGGAGGAGAAGGCCGGTTAACTCAGGGGGCTTTTCTTTCCTATCAAGGGCACAATGGCATCCTACTCTCATTACTGGAAAGCAACAACAGGCTTTGCCTTTGTTGTGTGCCTGTGAGTTTTCCCCGCTGACAGTGAAATGAGGAATCTCATATCACGAGGGATGATGCAAATAGAAGAGGGCATCACAGGCTTCTCTCCTGCTCAGGGAAGATGTTTATTCATCTTTTTTCCTCCCCCAGACTCTAGTACGTGATACAATTGCTATTTAAAAACGAATAGATGGCTGCATTCGTGGCTGAGCAGGCACAGCATGGTGGGTTTCTATTTTTAGGCTCAGCACGGCTGGCGACGTGTAGGTGTCGTGAGGAGCACAGAGGCTGAGGGGATTCTCTCGCCGCAGGGATGCGGGGGCAGGCGCACGAGTGCAGCACACGGGCTGTTTTTTTCTTCAAGCTGCCTTTTTCTCCTGCTCCCTCCCCCTTCTTGCTCCTGCTGCTCAGTCATTCTCTCTTCACTCCCTCACCTTTCCTTCGGGTGCTGCTGGCAGGGAGACAGTCAAACGCCTTCTGAAACACCGTGAGCAGCCTAGATGCAGACAGCATGGAAAGAGAAAACGTTTTTGCACAAATAAATGCCCTTAGTCCTTGATTAGGCAATTTTTGTTTCCTACGAGCCGATCAAGTTTATGCTCCCGCTATCTGCCTGGGCTGTCCCAGATTGTGTGGAAGGACTGTCCCACTCCACGCTCAGTGGCGTGTACGTGTGCGTGCAGACTGAGTTCTGCATTGGGTCCCAGCCGCCTGATCAGCATCTCTGGTCTTTGCCGTCTGTCCCTCCTGTCAGCCTTGTCAAACCCAAACTACCTGAAGTTCAAAGTTACCTCTTGAAGGACAGCCAGTGTCTCAGCTGGGGCTGCTTCCAGGGAGATCTAGGGGCTCTGCTTTGCCCAAACTGCCTGCTAGGCTAGCGCAGAGCAGGAGTCTGCGGTGCTGGAGCAGGACTGTTTGGTGCAGCCTTGAGGCTGTGGTGAGGTTGGACGTGCCTGGGTAGAGGACACTGGAGGGGAGTGGAAATCAGGATATTAAAGTACATGTTTCCTTTTCCCTAACTGACCACCTGGGAATGGCCAGCCTCTGCCCGAAAAGAGGCCTGAAATATAAAATGGCAGGAGTTGAACGCCTGGTCTGCAGGATTGTGTACTGGGACTGTAGAGCTCTGTGCTGCAACTGCCTTTGCCCTCTGCCTTATCCTCCTGAATTGTGTGGGCACAGGAAAGACAGCAGCTCTCTGAGCTTAACTTTTGAAGGTGGGTACGTTCATTACAAATCTCGTAGCATTTTCTGGAAGCTGGAAGGAAACAGCCACCACTTGAAGAGCTGTGGTCCATAACATCGCTCTCGCCTTTTAGGATGTGGGATTCCCTGGTTATTTTTTGTTTAGGCTAATCAGGGTTGTCACGTTCGCTGTCTCTAGTGGTCTATTTAAGCTGTGTTTGGTCAACGCAGGACTGCCATGCCCTGGTGAGACTTCTAAGATCAATGCTTCTGCTGATATTGCATGGAAATGCACCTCGTTAGGCAGATTTGGAGATGGTGCAACTTCAGGGAAAACCAGTGTGAGCGCATATGTTGTAGAGCAGTACCCTTCTGAAGGCAGGCAAGGAGGATATCGATCCAAAGATGAACGCAGCTGGGAAGCAGTGAGTGTCACAGAACAGAGAAGAGTCTCAGCATCCCTTTGTACTACTTGTGTTCCTCCAGGGACTGTCTCTTCCCCATCGCTGGTTTATGAGCAGGATGGTGTTTCCCTGGCAGGGGCTGGCTAGATGGGAGCTGTTCTTGCACAGGGTCTTTGCGCAGTGGCGGGCATACTTGGGGCCCATGGGAATTGTCTGGGGCTAGAGCTATTCCTGCCTGGGTAATGCTTTGGTTTTCCCTCATGTCAGTGCCGGTGAGAAGGGAAAGCCCACCATCTACCACCTGCAGCCATGGAAGGGGGTGTGCAGCTCCTCAACCGCGACGGCCACAGCATCTCTCACAACTCGAAGCGGCACTATCACGACGCCTTCGTGTGCATGAACCGCATGCGGCAGCGTGGGCTGCTCTGCGACATTGTGCTCCATGTGGGCACCAAGGAGATCAAGGCCCACAAGGTGGTGCTGGCGTCGTGCAGCCCGTACTTCCACGCCATGTTCACAAGCAAGTAGTGTCCTCTCTTCCCCGTGGCCAGGGTTTCCCAGCTCTTCAATCCCTCTCCTCTCTGCAAACCCCTTCCCTTCCTGTCCTGCTCCCTGTTCTCACTGCCCTACCCTATGGAAATACAGTGCCTGTATATCATCTCTGTGAGCAAGTGCAGTAATATTCCTCATTTGACTCCCTTCCGTGAAGCCCTTTGCCCGTAACCCCCCGCACAGGTATCTTGATGCCCATCCTGCAGACGTGGACCCCGTTCCCTAGAATATACTGCTGCTCCTCCTTGCAAAGAGGTGGGCAGGAGACCTTCCTGGGCTGTGGAGGTGGATGTGGCTTGTTCCATGCATGGTCAAGTCTTCCTGCGGGGAAACAATCCTGCCTTGGGACTTTGTTCACGTCTAGTATCTGTGTTGCCCCAGATGAGATGAGCGAGAGCCGCCAGACCCACGTGACGCTGCACGACATTGACCCACAGGCCCTGGAGCAGCTGGTGCAATACGCTTACACGGCTGAGATTGTGGTGGGCGAGGGGAATGTGCAGGTAGGAGCTTCCCCCCAAACCTCTCTTCTCCACAAAGCCGTTCTGTACGAGACTTGCCTCCTGGGGACTCTTCTCTCCTTCTTCTGCTCAACACTTTCAGCTGTTGTTCTGTGATGGCACCTGCATCTAGCAGTGGTCACGTCTGCTCCCCTGCACCCGGTCTTGCGACTGCTGTGGCTGGGAATGGCTCCTCAAAGCACTACGCAATGGCCAGGTCTAGTCCTGAGCATCTGCCATTCTCCTGCCGTTTTCTGGCCCTGTGGGGAGTTACAGGTGTCCTTCTCGGCTGTTCTTTAGCTTAGTCCTGTTGGAAACAAAGAATGCTTTGTCCCTTACGCGCTTGTGTGCCTGAAGGTGTTCAGTAAGCCTGTTCTGTTATTGACTTGCAGTGAGACGAGGGTGAAAACGGTTTCCTTGCCCTGGAAACTCTCTTTTCCCCCATTCTTTTCCACTGCCAGACACTTCTTCCTGCTGCCAGCCTGCTTCAGCTCAATGGTGTGCGGGACGCTTGCTGCAAGTTCCTACTCAGCCAGCTCGACCCATCCAACTGCCTGGGGATCCGGGGTTTTGCTGACACGCACTCCTGCAGCGACCTCCTCAAGTCTGCGCACAAGTATGTCCTCCAACACTTCGTGGAGGTGTCCAAGACGGAGGAGTTCATGTTGCTGCCTCTTAAACAGGTGAGGTCCTGATAGGAGTGTGAAGGTATGTGCGTGGCAAGGCTTTTCGTGCTCTGTCCTGGAAAGCACAGTCTGCGGGTCAAAAGCCCAAGGAACCTGCACTGAGGGGATGGGGTTTGGCAGGGGAACGTACCCAGATTCTGTGCTTTGGTCTTCTCTGTTCAATGGAGTGATAATATGTGGGAAGAGTGCTGCCAGTGAGCTTAATCCCACGTGAAATAGGGATGGGAGGGTAGCACAGAGGATAATTGCTGTCGCTGGTGCTTGCCACATGAGCGCTGAGCACACTGCCCTCTCTCTGGGGGCACAGGCCAAGGAATAAGTTCTGGCTGCCCTGGTCATGTAGCTGTGATGTTTAATTCAGAGCTCAGCTGATGTTTCCTGCTGCTTTTCATGTGGTGCTGGTGTGGCCCCTGGCTCATCACTGTCTGCAGGGTGCTGTCCTGTGCCCTGGCCAGGAGGCATTCCCAGTCCTTGCTCTGCATCACCTGAACCTTTATGGTCTCTCACCAGGATACAGACACCTCCCTTTGTCGGTTCTCGGGGCAGTGGGGTGCATGGCAGCGAGGGGAGGGTACGTATCTCCACCTGCTCCAGCTCCATAGTCCTTGGCAGGTGAAATGAGTGTGTTGGGAAAAGCCAGGGCACCTGGCTCTATCCCGTGCAATATTGAAGGGACGAGTGCAAGCAGTCTTCTGCCTGGTCTCACTGATGCTGATTGGAAGTGTCAGGCATTGCAGCAGCTTCAGACACAGAAGGGGGGGAAATGAGCCAAGGAGGGTGATGGAGGGCAGAGCTGTCTCCACACCGGTGCCGCAAGGAGAGGAGAGGCACAGCTGCACCTGCGTGGTTTGGGGGACCCGGTTGCTCTTTGGATCCTTCTGCATCCAGTGAGAGAGACTAGCTGTACACTCCTCAACTGCCAGCATCTATAGGAGGCAGCGGCTCTGCCTCTGGCAGTGCTGTTCTGCTGGGCCAGTTACGCGAGCGTGTGAATGTGTCCTTTCCTCCCAAACCACACCACCAAACACTTGCTCTTTCCACCCCGCTCTGCAGGTGCTGGACCTCATTTCTAGTGACAGCCTCAATGTGCCATCAGAGGAGGAGGTGTACCGGGCTGTGCTCAGCTGGGTCAAACATGACGTGGACAGCAGAAGACAGCATGTTCCCAGGGTGAGTCTGCTGGGGAAGGTGGCCTGGTTCTACCCACCAGCTCCGAGTGCCTGGTCTGGGTAGATACACAGCTGAAGGAAGCTGCACGGTGGCCAGAGGGCAGGGACAGCAGATCTCTGCCATACCGCTTCCAGTCCAGGCAGAGATGAGGGTGTTGCTGAGAAGGTTCAGGCTCCCAGCGTGAAGTCCAAACTAGTGACAAATCTCAGGGGGATGCCCTGTCTGACCCCTGGCAGCTCGGGCACGCAGAGCTCTGGGGAAGATGCGGGCAGCAGGAGAGGTCAGCCCTGCCTGCAGCCTTCCTGAGCTTCCCCGTGCATCCTCAAACAAAAAGCTCAGGCAAATGCGAGCAGGGACTCCTTTTAGCTCCTGCTTTTGTCTCTCTGCATCTGCGTGGGTCTGCGAGCCTCCTGCCCGCCAAAGGTGCGGCTGGAGAAGACATGGTTAAGCCCTTTCCCGCGGGGCTGCCAGTGCTTGGCACAGCGTGGGCACCCTCTCGGGGACGCCTCCAGCAGCCCTGGTGTCCCGTCACCTCGCCACTCGCATGCTTCCAGGCAAGGCAGCGGGTGGGAGCAGTGGGAGGAAGCATCCCCAGGTGTCCTCCCCAAGGCTGGGACTGAGACGGGGCAGGATGAGGAAGACTCTGTCTGAGGGTTTCCCCTGGGTTTCTGCCTACCCCGGGGCTTGACCCTAGAGAAGTTCTGTCTCCACCTTTGCCGGCTGCGTGCGCTCAAACATCCCTCCTGTGGGCAATGCAGGCAACGTGGGGCACGCTGGACGGAGGGGAGTGGTGCCCGGGCTCTGCAGCCCCACAGCGAGGATTGTTACTTGTACCACAAGTGCTGGAAGAGGGTGCGGGTACTGGCAGAGGGCAGGGTGGGGATCTGGGGTGGCTGTGGGACGTGTCACGGCCAGGCTGAGGGCTCCTGGCTCGGCAGAGACGTTAAGGCTGAATTGCTGCGTGTGCTTTGATGCCCTTCGTCACTGGCTGCCTATTCTGCCAAGTGAGCGGGGTGACTTCTCCAGGTGGAGTCAGCCTTGCCAGGGTCCCCGGGGCTTGTAGGGGAGACGTGGGGGCAACACTGGGACGAACCCTTCCCACCGTGCCGATGGGGTGCGACTCCTCTCCCCGCAGCTTATGAAGTGCGTGCGGCTGCCCCTGCTGAGCCGGGACTTCCTCATGAGCAACGTGGACACGGAGCTGCTGGTGCGGCATCATTCGGAGTGCAAGGACCTGCTGATCGAAGCCCTCAAGTACCACCTCATGCCGGAGCAGAGAGGGGTCCTCAGCAACAGCAGGACGAGGCCGCGGCGCTGCGAGGGGGCCAGCACCGTGCTCTTTGCTGTGGGTAAGGCTCTGTCACGACCCAGACTGGACAGACCAGGGAGTCGTGTTTAATTCGAAATTCCCTCGGGCTAAATTAAGGTGAAACGACACCAAACGATCAGTTAAAGATCTTATTCATGACAGAAGCAAACTGAACTGGGGAGGCGTGGTAGTAGGTGGCAGGGTTTCTCACAACAGGAATTGGCATAGGACTACTTCTGTAAACCGTGTAACCATATATATCAATTCAGGGAATAAGGAAATTCCTCCCGTTGAGTCACGAGGTTCAGAGCAGACCCCCTTGCTTTCTAGACTCCTCCTCAGAGAAGGGTCTAGGGGCGGCTGGATCCACTCTTAGTCCAGACTTGGTCAACGGTTTATGCCTTGAAACGGATGAGGTGTAGGGATTGTGGAAAAGGAAAAGGAAAGAGAGAAGAAGACAGACAGAGAAAAAGGAAGAGAGAAGAGTTTCACCAGTCCTGGGTCCACCGTTGGTTCAGTCAGCCGAGGGGTCTAGTTCCGGTGGGTTTGCGCAACTGGGGCTTCAGTTTGTGTCCTTTTATCATCCTTGCCCCTCCTTCGGGCAGGCACCCAAACTCGTCAGGTTAATGAGCAGTTTGTGAGCCTTTGGGCTTGGGGGTCATTTGTGGAGTAACTTCTCCTTCCCTGCAGACGTGGCCGTTGTTTGATCTTTGTATCAGAACACGGAGCTGCGCACCCTCCAGCACGCCGTCCCCCTCCTGTTGCTGATGTCTGAGCTGACGGGCTTTTCACCTGGGTTCCTTGCTGCGCAGGGTTTGTCTTTAAGCAGAACTTGCCCCACCACAACGTTTGAGACACTAACTCTTTCAGTCTCTCGCAGGCTCCCGCCACGTGCCCGGCGTACGCGCAAACCCCTTCGCGGGGCCGTTGGGCTGTCGTTTGCTCTGTTTGCCGTCCCGTGCGCAGGTGGGGGGAGCCTGTTCGCCATCCACGGGGACTGCGAGGCCTACGACACGCGGACGGACCGGTGGCACATGGTGGCCTCCATGTCGACTCGCAGGGCCAGAGTGGGCGTCGCTGCCATTGGGAACAAGCTGTACGCCGTGGGCGGGTAAGGAGGGCACGGTGCTGGCGGGGATGCTTTCTGCAACCTCTGGACAGAGCCGGCGGCTATCTGGTTCTAGGACCAGCCCACAGCCTCACCCGCGGTCCAGGCTTCCCAGCTCTTACGCGTTTTCCTTTTTTTTTTTTCTTTTTTTTTTTCTCCCTCACAGCTACGATGGGACCTCTGATTTGGCCACAGTGGAGTCCTACGATCCCGTCACCAATTCCTGGCAACCTGAGGTGTCCATGGGCACCAGGAGGAGCTGCCTGGGTGTAGCAGCACTTCATGGGCTTCTCTATGCTGCTGGGGGGTACGATGGGGCCTCGTGCCTGAACAGGTAGGGGATTGCCTTGCTGCAGGCTCCTCCGCTGCTCTTGCATGCACTGTCCTTGGCGCTGGGTGCCTGGGGAGCCCGTGAGGACTGGCCCCAGAGTAGATGTCTTGCAATCCAGCTATGTCTTCCATGCTATGTCTTTGGCCCAGGCAAAGTTCCTTCAGGGGAAAATACGTTTTGTAGCCCTCTGCCACAACAGAACACAGCCTTTGTCAGTTCTTCCCTCCATTTTCCCTGTCTATTCCCAAGCTTCCTTGGGAGCTGCCCCTGAGGGCCTGTGTCAAAGAGCTTTGACCTGGGCTTTGCCAGTGTCACACCTTATGTTCCTGTGTCCCTGCCTGCTGCAGCGCAGAGCGGTACGACCCTCTGACAGGCACCTGGACATCCATCGCTGCCATGAGCACCAGGAGACGCTACGTCCGGGTGGCAACGCTAGGTGGGTGATGGCATGAGGACCCGACTGACTTCTGTGCAGACTGTCTCTTGCATTTCTGGTGCTTCCTTTCGATGTTCTTCTGTTCTGGTTCCTGCCCCTTCTTCCTAGATTCCCTAGCTGTGAGTCCGGGTAGCCCAGCCATTCCTCTGCCATGTCCTGACATGCTCCCTGCCTCTCCTCTCCTCCTCAAGTCTCGCTAGTAATTGGGTTTCATCACATTCTGGAGGCAACTCCTGAAGGGACCCACAACTTTGTTCCTCAGCTCCTTTGTGCCCCTTCTACTTTGGAGCAAGAGGGCTAGCTGTGGATGATCACCTCTCCCTAGAAGGGAAGAGACAACCTTATTACTCCTTCATTATGAAAGCAGGGCAGTCCTTTTACTGATGATCCAAGCAGTAGCGCAGGGTCAAAACTGCCTCTACCAGGGGCGTCACAACGTCAGGTGCAATGCTGTGGTGTTTCCCGACTCCACTGAACGAGTTCTGTCCTCAAGGAGGATGCAGTGTGAGAACTGGCCGCTTGGTTGTTTAGTGCAGCTATGGGGTCAATGCAAGTACCACTCTCCACCCTTAGCAGGTGCCGGACCTCCCTGGGGATGCCGGGGTAGCATCCTGCTCCCCACCGTCCCAGGAACTGCCGTGCCGTGTCCCGGTGTCCCTATGGTGCCTTTCCCCTGCCCTGTTCTCTGGTTTCAGCTCTCCGTGCTGACTCAGAGGTTCCCCCCCGCTCCATCACCAGCTCCTACTCTCTCTGCCACAGCCTTTATTGGCATTCCCCCGCTCCAGCCTCCGCTGCTAAAAATAACCCGTTGCTCTGGCGGGGAGCGCTTGCAGCTCCCGTAATGAGGAGGTCAAGAAGCGGCAGGCGAACGAGCTCTTTGGGAAGCTTGCAGCGCGGCAGAGAAATTGCCTGATGAATATTTCACAATGCTCCGTGCTGCAAGGGGAGGGGAAGCTGGGGGAGCCCGGCTGAGAGGAGCTTGGCTGCCTGGGGAGCAGGAGGCACCGTGGCTCAGCTGATACCTACATGGGCACCCTGTGCAAGAGTTGTGGGAGGCTGTGCTGGGACTGGGGCCACGCTCTTTAGCTAACTCCTGTGCATGTGTGACTGTCTTTGCAGAAGGCAACCTCTATGCCGTTGGGGGATATGACAGCTCATCCCACTTAGCCACAGTAGAAAAGTATGAGCCCCAGGTAAATACAAGAGAGAGCACGCCTGATAACCCTTTTCCTTCTCCCCTCTTTGTGGGTGCCTGAAAGGGCCCTGCAGAAAGCTGAGGGCTACACAAGTTGCTAGAGAACTTAGCAGACGGTGAGAGATCAGGTACGCGTGGTGTCTTAGCAAACCGCTGCCGTAGCTTGAGATGTGACCGCTTCCTAGCAAAGTATTGCAGCAGCAGTGGAGCAGAAGGCGTGCCCACGTGAGCCCGTGCAGCACAGACCTCCCTGCCTCCCTGGAGACTTAAGCCACCATGCGTGATTATGAGATGGAGCGGGTATCGGCCCCCTCCCCAGCTCTTCTGCAGGGGCAGAGTATCCGGGGTGCAATCCAGAGCAAAATGAGCGAAAGCTCATCCATGCAGGCTCCGGGATATCTCTTTGCGATTTTCAACCACCAGAACGCTCTCTATCCCCGTTGCCTGTAGGCCAGCTCAAGTTCTCTAGGAAGAACGGTTCTTGTACGTGCCCTGAGCTGTTTCCAGCTTCCAGAGGTCCTTGCCGCATGCATAACCAGAGCGGTTAGCGGGGATTGCGGCAGGCTGGCGACATGTGTTGGCCCTGGGGTCTCACAGCTCTGTTAGAGCAGGCTAGATCGCTGCAGAAAGATCAAAGAGAAGGTCCTGGAGGTTTTTCGTGAGCTGTAAAGCCACAGTCGTGACTCGTACAGATTCGAAATAGATACAGCTCAACCCCCATGACTGGGCTGGGATTCAGCTGTGACGGGGCTGGTGGCCTGGCACAGAGATCTCTGTGCTCAGGCCCCCGGGATGGCAGGACTCCTGCCAGCTGCGGCTGTGCTTTCCTGAGCCCGGCGGCAGACGTCTCTCCTGGGGCCTGCAGCTCTTCCTGCGGGACAGTTGAAAGGAAAGAAGTGGGGTGCCCCCAAAAGTCTTTTTGGGGGAGGACCGCTATGTCAGGAGCCGCGTGGTTAGAACAGGACTAATATCACAGGACCGGTTTGGCAGGGGTACGTGGAAAATGCCTTGTACGTCTGTCTCGCGAACAAACTTTGCCTCTTCCCAGATCAACACCTGGACGCCCATTGCCAATATGCTAAGCCGTCGGAGCAGTGCAGGAGTGGCCGTGCTGGAGGGGATGCTCTATGTGGCTGGCGGCAATGACGGGACCAGCTGCCTTAACTCTGTCGAGCGCTACAACCCCAAAACCAACACGTGGGAGAGCGTGGCACCCATGAACATCCGCAGGTAAGGAGCTCTGCCCCTGCCGCGCTCCCGAGCTGCGGGGGAGCCTCAGCCGCTGCAGTCAGAAATGGGGATCCCACCTCACCGAGAGCCTCGCCTTGCTTGGCACGGCAAACCGTAAAATGCAGACCGTGCCCCGGGGCTTGGCTAACGCTGCAGTTGGCTTGCACAAAAGGCAGCCCACGCTCCCCGCTGCGCTGCGAGGGACCGGTGCGTGCGTGCGTGCCAGGAGGGCAGAGCAGGGATGTTCTGCAGCAGGCGCTTTCTGCAGAGGGATTTATTCTCAGCAGTCTGTGTGGCCGTAAAGAACCAGGTGATATAGTTGGCTGAGGCCACGCAGGAGATGTTGCTGGGCTGTGGGAGGATTTAAGGCTTGGAAGTCCAAGGATTTTAGTCTCCTAGGGACTGTTATTTAGAGGTGGCACTTCTTCAGTGGTAGGAAGGTGTCGGAGTGAAGGGAAGATGTGCTGCGCTCCGCCACTGACTGTTTGAGCCCCAGTAGTTCGTTTTCACTGGGCATTTGTGAGGCTGGGCACCCCCTTTTGTGGGACGGCAGAGCTCCGGCCGGTTCGTCTGAGGTACTGAGCTCCCCTACGCCCCGCATACGCCGTGTTCGAGCCTCACGTGTGGTCTCTGCGTGGTCGTTCCAGGAGCACCCACGACCTGGTAGCCATGGATGGGTGGCTGTACGCGGTGGGTGGCAACGACGGGAGCTCCAGCCTCAACTCCATCGAGAAGTACAACCCCCGTACCAACAAGTGGGTGGCAGCCTCGTGCATGTTCACGCGCCGGAGCAGCGTGGGGGTGGCTGTGCTGGAACTCCTCAACTTCCCGCCCCCCTCCTCGCCCACGCTGTCGGTGTCTTCGACGAGCCTTTGACAAAGAATCAGGACCTGCCTTACCTCAAGGGGACAGGGGTGCCTGGCGGAGCCCTAGGCCAGCGTGGCCCACCCCGCGGGGCAGCCGGTCGCTGTAGGAGGAGAGCGAAGGTACCGGCTGCCGCCTCCGGCCCCAGCGCTCCCGTGAACCCCCGGAGCTATCCCCGCTCTCGGTGCACACATCGGATCGGCACGACCACGGCAGTTAGAAATGTGCTTCCCGGGCGAGCACCCTCCTTCTAGAGCGCGAGGAGAGGGGGGTGCTCTCTGCTCCGTTCAGACTCATCTCACCACTCACCCGAAGGGCGTATATTTTCTTCGGGGAGGGGAAACTCTAAAACCATTGCTGCTTCTTGGATTCACGTGATCCAGCCGGTGCCACGCGTAAGAGCACAGCCAGCCTTGGAGGCTTTCAGGAGTCCTGTGGGGTGGCAGAGGTGGACAGCACTCCTCTCGAAGGACGGACGCGGCTGAATGTGCAACTGCTCCTCTGAATGTCACTGTAGCCAAACTCTTTACCAAGCCTATTGTGCACTGTTAAAGACTCTGAGGCCGCTGTATGGTTCTCAATGGTGTCTAATTGATGCCTTAAAATACACAAACAAAAGAAGCCCAGCTAAGGGACGGGGCCTGGAGGAGGTGAGGTTTGGAGACACAACTGGACGCAGCATCCCGAACCCTCCGGTGTTTCCATTCTCAGCTGGCCCCACCTCATTCACTAAAATCCCAGCTGACCATTGCTCTGGGGAGTCCCCAGCCAGGCAGATGGGTTGAATGACCTTGTTTGCGTCCATGCCATCGCCGTCCCAGGTTCAAGTGACTGTGCGGCTGCCTGCTCTCTGCACGTGGTCCTGGTCCACGGTTTGGCTGGGAACGGATGGGCCTGTTTGCTGTTCCCCTCTCTGCAAAGCAGATTCTGGGTTTATGGAAAGGTATCGGTTCTTAAACAAGAACAGTCCAGCCTTCTAAATGAGGAGGATTGCCTGGTGTTACTTTTTGGGTGTTAATTTTTTTGCCTTTTTTTTATTTGAATGCTGATATTTTAATTTTTAATGACTTCATATCCCTTTATTTTTTACACTATCCTGGTATTCCCCATCCCATCTGCTTTTAAGGCAGCAGAAGGGATGCAATTACTTTTCTCATTTGTTGATGAGATGATGACTGTGTCCTGGAAGACGTTCTCTATAGATGTGTGGGTGTGTGTGCATGTGTGAGATACCGTACGTACAGCGAAAACAGCGTGGAAGGGACCATTTGCAATTAGCAACTCCCTGGCAATTAAGCAACCACTTTAATTAACTAAAGGTTGAATAAATTAGTACTGTAAGTCACAGGCCTGTCCTAGACCCACCTGTGCCATGGAACCTCTTGGGTGGTGTTCTCAATGGGTGTGCTGTAGGGTGTGTGTGTGAGCCTTGAACAGAGACATATTATCAGGTGTTCTCCACGTTGTAGAGGAATGACTCAACCACTGGTACCTCAATAGTGTTCAAATGTAGCATTGGAAATACGGTCTAACTGTTTGTTTTGAACTAATTCCTTATCCTTTTTTTCCCCGTTCCTTCTCGTTTCTCATTTACAGAGTTCGGATTTCACTTGTGGTGGTATTCATTGGCCTAAATTTCAACGTGGCTAGGGATTTCTTCTATTCTCTTTTCTTTGGGGTGAAAGGAGACTTTGAGATGAGGCAGGGACTCCCCAGCTTAAGACAATTTTTACGGCGATCTGATTTCTCCTGGACAGGTGCCTGCACGTTTTACAAGCCCACTTACAGTGCCTAACGTTGGACACCTGAAATTACCAGCAGCTTCTGAAAATCTGGGCTGCTTCTCCCCCCAGCCTCTCCCCAGGGACAGTCTGGGCTTCTCAGGCTGAGGCGGCCTTTTTGGCTTTTAGAACAGACTCTAAATCTGCTTTTCGTTCCCCTCTCGCTTGCCAAGCCTCTGCCCCAGCCTGTCACAGCTCAGCAGCTCTCCCGTTCCTCTGTATTGCCGAGGACCCTGCGAATGTCCAGGCTCTGCTCCTGCAGGTTGCCTCTTGGTCAACGTGGCAGAAGGGCTGCCCTAAGTAGGTCACCTGAAGCTGCTTTGTTGGAAGTAATGACGAAATCGGTGAAGTCTGCTCTGTTGCGTGCGTGTGCGTGTGCCTATGCATGAGCGAGGTCTCAATCCTTTCCATCCCATTCCTATAAGCGACATCAGGATTTTAGTCGTCTGCTGGTTGTACCGACCAGCGCATTCAAGGTCCCCCCGGCTCTAGGGCCCTCTTTGAGGGAAGATCAGCCTAAAAACCCCACGGCCACGTCAGGAGTGAAAGGTGCCGGTGCTGGGCGTTGCTTGGCCCAACGTGCCGAGGTCCTGCCGAGGCCTCTGTGTGAGGAACGGCGAAAAGGACAGCGGAGCTGAAGGGAGTACTGTACGACAAGGAGGGCCGGAGAAGAACTGCTGAAAGGAGAAACGGGGCTGATTTCAAACAAGGAACGAGTCGTGGTGGCAGTGGCTCAGCATCTGGTCCAACTGTGGCTGCTGTAGTCTGAAGGGGGGGCTGCGGGCAGGCAAAACCGGAGGGGGAGCGAGCAGCGTAGCAGGCTGAGGAGAATTTTTGTGCCCTGTGCCCTTGGCCCCAGTTGCAATCTCTAGCAATTTACATTACAAATGGTGTGCGGCGCTGTCCTGCCTCTTGAGGATCAGGGAAACGGGCAGCGTGACTCCTGTCACCCACCGGCTGGGTCCTGAGCAATATCACCGCTGAGCCCGTTCTGCAGAAACCTGGGGAGGAGGGAGGCTTTTTGTGTCTCTGATGTACTAACTATGCAGGTGCTCACTGCTTTCCTGTAAAAGAGAAAGAAGGAAGGAAAGGGCAAAATAGTTCCCCAGCAGCTTGCGGGGGTCCGGAGCACCCCGACCCACACTGTGTGGACACGAGGTGTCAGCATCTGCCCTGGGAGATCCCAGGGTGGAATCGCTTCTGGTGCTGCACATCCCTTGCTGAGGAGGAGGCCTCGGAGGGGATGCGCGTCTGTGTCTGTCTGTCTGTGCGTAGTACCCTATCTGAGGGGAGGAGAACTGTCAACTGTGTGTGGCTTCTCTGCCAGTTTTAGTTAGTGGTGTCTCACCCAAAATGTTATTCGTGTGATTTTTCCCATGTGAGCTTTTCCCAGCGGAGGAGCATCCCCGAGCGGGTGGCTCCAGGCTGTGCGTGTTGATGTGTTTTGCCCAGGGACCCCGGTGTCCGTCTGCAGTGAGACAGCAAGGCTAGGCTGGAGCCCTCGCCCCGATACGGGGGGAGAGGTTCGCTTGGCCTTACTGGTAGGCAGACCCGGTCTACTCCATGTCAAACCGTCGTCACTTTGATTTCTCTGTAAGTTATCTGACTTATTTATGTGGAACTCTGTTTCTCTGAATTTTTTGCACTACACGGGATTGGGGAGGGGATACAAGCAATAGAAGCCAACATGTACAATAAAGACGTTTTCTTGAATACCGGATCCTGCCTCTTGCATCCTTCCTTTTCGCTTCGCTGGCCCCGCTCCTGTGGGGACGGGGAGCTGCTCTCCGTATTGCCCTGCGCAGAGGAGGGGAAGGAGCCCCAGGCAGAGGATGCGCACGGCAGGCTGCTGCGCAGGCTGCTGGGCATCTGTGCCTGAGCAGCCGCTG
Source organism: Aquila chrysaetos chrysaetos (assembly GCF_900496995.4). Classification (NCBI taxonomy): domain Eukaryota; kingdom Metazoa; phylum Chordata; class Aves; order Accipitriformes; family Accipitridae; genus Aquila; species Aquila chrysaetos. The sequence continues at coordinate 4,196,461 of NC_044009.1, read as the reverse complement.
ATGAGATCTCCTCTGCCTGGCCGCAGCCGCTCCAGGCTTTGAGATATTTGCACAGAGCGGGGACAGGTACCCGTCTGGAGGCCACTTTGGACTGGCTCTGCCGTTGTGGACGTTAGTAGAGGAGGCCAGAGGAGCCAAAACCAGCTTTGAAGGAACTGAGATGCTACAGGTGAGCTCTTAGCCCAGGTCCCGGCCCCGTGCTCGGCTGGGTGCCTGGCCGGGGAGGTTGCTGCCCTGCGGACAAGGTGCTTCGTATTCCCAGAGAGGGTACTGCGCTGGGGCTGTCCGCTGCTCTACGCGCCTTCACCCTACCCCAGAAGAAAGAGCAGCGCGAAGATGCTGACGGTATTGGACACCGCTGGGAAAAGCCCAGCCCAAGGCATAGGGGCTTTAGAGGCAGACTGATTTACACCTCTCCCCGCCGTGAAATTCTAGTTCGGTCTCCCTAGGACTCCCAATCTCCAGTGCTGTTGACAGCTTTCCCCTGCCGTGGAAATGAAAACCAGATGAGAAACATCCTCCTTTACCTCCAGCTGCCGCATGCATCTTGCCTGGGGGCAGGTGTTGCCTGGGGGCAGGCGTAGCTGCTTGGCCCCGCTCGGCAGCGGGGAGGCTGTGGAGCAGATCAGATCTGCCTTCACTAGCTGCTGCCAGTCACCGCTGCCTGTGGGGGAAATGCTAAGCCCATTTCACGGTGGTGGGAGTGCAGGGGGTGAAAAGGGCAAGGAGAAGCTGCATGGCAGCATCCCATGGGGCCTGAAAGGGAACTTTCCCACGCGTGTGTACTACAAGCCCTGCGGTTAAGCCGCGATGCTGTACGGTAGGCATCCCAGATTTGGGTATAGCCTTGCCGTGTCCTCTTTCTTGCTGCTCTCTAGGCTCTTGCTTCTCTTTCGGGCTTCTATAAATAACTACCGTGCTGTAATAGTCTTTCCAAAGTCTGGACCCTGCTTCCCCACCCAGTTCAGGCTCTCCTGGAAGCAGAGCAATGGGAGTCCGGGAGAGCAGTTTGCCCTGCGAGCACGCAAAGAGACGGAGCTGTACTCAGCCACCGGTCACACTCAGCCCTGCCAGCCACGGCGGTGTCACTGGTGTCCCAGTGAGCCAGGTGATGCACGTTTGCAGGACCTGCAATAACAGAGGCAGTTGTTCCACTATTTTGAGCTGTAAGTTTTTATTTAGAACAAACCCGTTGGAGGAACGGCACATTTCTGGTCACAGTGCTGACCATGTTAGCCATGGATCTTAGGAGGAATCGTGCTTTTCCTGAATAAAACACAGTTGTTGCTGTTCGCTGTAATTTTTGGTCTCTGCCAGGAGGTGCTGGGACGTGGCTTTGCTGTTGGATAGCTGTTTCGCAGCTGTGCAGAGAGAACAGAGCTTGCAGAAGCACCCTGCCATAACAATTATGGTGTTTCTGATAGGGGCCCTCTGGAGGGGTGTCCTGTTGCTTTGCTCGGCCATGAAGGGTTAATGGATTATATGACGGAAAGGGGAGGGGGATAAAGTGGCTGTTTTTAAAGGCCAAATATGTGGAGGCCTTGGAGAAATTTCGTGGCATGTCCATTATCAGCAGCTCTCTCTGGGCAAGTGTTGCCTGCCTGTACAATTACCTCCTTGGGGATATGTTGATTTTGTTACTGCAGGGAGACTTCAGTTCCAAGACAAGGCAGATGCAAATAGAGTCTAACGCATCCAGTATGTCCCTAAGACCTCACATAGCAAATCCCAGTTTGATTCAAACAGGTTTTCTAGGAAAGCATCCTCTCCTGGTTTTAAAAATCCCTTGTTGAAGAAGCCATCACAGCCCTCTGGGAGTTGTTCCGGTAAGAAATAACCTTTCCTGTTAAAAATGTATGCCTTGTTCCTAGGTAGAACTTGTCCAGCTTCACTTTCTCTGTGTCTCTTCTCGTTATTTCCTTGCCAGCTGGTTGTCGCAGGCCTGTTCCCCATGCAGACGCTTCCAGCCTCGCTGCATCCCCGTAGCCTCTCTGCTACCGTAGCAAGATGGAGCTGCTGGACTGTCACTCGAAACAGTCTGGAGACAAAACCTGCTCCCTGGAGCAGCCGGCAGATACGCTCTTCCCCAGAGAACCGTCCCCTGTTCACAGTTGCTATTGACTCTCCCTGGCTGGCCAGTCTATAATAGATTTGTGGATCTTGCAGTCTTTGCAGTGTTTCAGAGTCTTACTAGAAAGTTGCGTAGATGTGTCACATCATGTGCTTCGTAGTAATTTCTTAGATCAGCACTATTATTTATATTAACTAAATCTGTTTTTTTTTTCAAATGCGGTAGCAATTAAATTGCTTTGACGAGATCTAATTTCTATAACCCCACATTGATTTGTATTAATTATATTCTCCTCCATTAATTCTCAAAGTTAATCAAACTCCCTAACAGCTGTCACATCATTTTCCTAGGAACCGGTGTCAACTGACAAACCCATAATTACCGGGATGGTCTTCTTTACCCATTGAAATATTGGTATCCCCATTAACTTACGCAGTGTCTTTGCAAATTCCATGGTCCTGCAAGACTTACTGCAAATGAATAGCAGCGACCCAAGACCTTTGTTGTTCGGGTCCTGTAAAACTCTTGGATTTGATTTCTCTGGACCTGCCGATCCAGAGCCTCTAAGTTTTGTGTTTGCTTTTTAACAGCCACCTGCAGTACCACGGAATGAAAAGGGGTTTGTCATTTCCTGTGACTATACTGCCTGGTTTCTTTTCAATCCATAGAACAGAAATATTTATTCTGCGTGTACCTTTTGTATTAACTACTCACTATTATTAGTTCTATTTCCACATAGTAAGGGACTCATACCGTGGCCGTGAATCTTTGGTTTGTCTCCCTTTAAAGCATTTCTTCTATAAATATCCCTTTAGTTTTGCTGGTCATACACATTTCCTTTTGCTCTTTGCTTCCTTTATCAATTTTCTGTAATTCCTAGATTTCAATATACACTAGCCTTCCCCTGTTTATTTGTTATATTTTTATACTGTTTGTTTCACTTCACCTCTAATCCAGGCTGGTTCTTTTTAACTGATACAACTGTTCTGAGTGCAGCCTTTTGAACACCTCGGAGACCGCTTAAACAATAATCACCGATATTATGCCTCTGCACCCTTTTTTCTTCCGGCTGAAGCGAACAGCGATCGATTTCCTTTCGGAAAAACGCTCCAGACACATTTATTAAGGGCTCTAGCTTCGCCCTGTTTGCCGGTAAGAAATGTTAGCGTGCCGCGGTCGCTCGCTCCGTCTAAGCTGGGGCGGTTCTGAATTCTGTTTCATTCTGGGAAAATGAGGTCCCGGACTGGATTCACCCACCTGGAGGCCACCGCTTACGTTCTTCGAGAACCCCCCCAAGCTTCGAAACGCTTCTCACCAGAAGCGGCAGAGAGAGAGGGGGTCTCGGGGCGGGGGGGGGGGGTGTGTGTGTCTGGTGGGGGGTGGGCAGGGGCTTTTTGCCTCTTACCTGGCTCGCTCCTCCCAGCGCCGGCGCTGCCAGCCCCCCCCACTTTCCCGAAGCGTGGGCGGAGGAGAAGGGCAGGAGCAGGGAACCCCGGGCGAAAGCCTCCCACAGCCCACACCCACCCGAGTCCCCGCCAGCGGAAGGGGAGCGTCTGCCTGACGCGCACACCCGCACGGAGACGCAAACCTCCCCGCCGCTTCCTTCCAGTCCCTGCCGGTATGGGGAACGTAACTTGCGTTCCTCAGGCACCTGGAAGGCTCGGAGGGTCTTTCCGAAGGAAGCCTTCGCTGAAGAAAGAGTAAGTACGCTCGCTTTTACTTTGGACCGCTTTTCCAAGCGGTGCCGGCTTCCCCGCGGATTTTTCTCCCGTGCGACGCGCCACGCAGAATTGGGCTAGCGGCTGAGTCCCGCTCGGGAAAGCCGGGAGTTATTTACGTGCTCGGCAGAATCGGGCTTTTGCGTGGTTTCGCAGGGTGCCGGGCAGTGCCAAACGCGGTCGGCTCGCCACGAGTGCCCGGGAAGGAATTCTAGGGCTCTGCCGGCGGAATATCCCAACGGCACTGCCCCCAGGAGAAACGCCGTTTATTTCATTTCACTTTGCAAATTAAAAACTCCCCTCTCTGAGACAGGCAGGGCAAGGTGCAGAGTGCCTGACACTCCTTGTTTTTTCACTTGCGATTTTTTTTTATTCACGACACCCAGAGCCGCGGTGCTGTGGCGTGAAAAAACAACATTCACGCTCCTCTTACTTTAGAGAGAAAGCCCCAAATCCCGACATTCTGCCCGTACAATTTGACCTGCGCTTGTAATCCTGAAGGAAAACACAACAGCGAATGTCTGTGAAATCCTCTGGGAACTTTGGTGCTGGGCTGGCCAGGGCAGCGTTCAGGTACCACAACGATGGACGGCTGTCCCAAAATAAAGTCTACCAGGGAGTGCAGGGCAAAATTCCCCGCACACTGCCTTTCCCACTGCCGTGCTCCCATCAGCCCAGTCACAGTGCTGGTACCTAAGCACCCGTGAAGCAGAGCCCTCCCCGTCCTGAGCGCTCTGGGCTGGAAAGGAGCTCTGTCGGGAACCAGGATGATTCCTGACGAACCTGCCGGCCCCATCTCCGTCGGGTTCAGCGTACGTTCTGGGCTTCGAGACAAAACCCCTAAACTCCGTGAGGCTGAGGGTTTTCTAATCAAGAGGAGACACTGAAACCGTCCCCTCGGTCTCCTGTGCTGCTATAAATTGGGAGAAAACCTGTAGCAGTCTGTGGAGCTACTGTGGGGTAAAAGAGAGGGGATCGGCTGGGGAATTTGGACCCCGGAGAGCTGACATGGCAGTGGAGCAGCCAAGCCCCAGAGCACCTCCTGTCCCCACTGATCCCGGCTTCCCACGCTCATGGCTTTCCGTGGAGATAAGCCCGGTTTCTGCTGAACTAAACGCTGCAATCTGGTTGAAAGAGAGAGCGACTGCTGGGAGGTCCCAGCAAAGTGCTTCTTAAACGGCATTGGTAACTGCTCGTTAATGGTGTGCATGCAAGGAGAAGCCGGGGGCCTTGCTGGGAGTGGAAGGAAAGAGGGAGGAAAACCACAGAGATAGAAATAAAACCTGTTCGTGGATATATGTTGGTGTATGTGTACATATGCATCTCCACTCCAGGGGCTTTGGAGTAGTTGTCAGGACTGGATTTGGTCTTTGTATTTTGCAGTGGAACATCTGGCCCCTCTGCTGATTTGGAGACACAGATGAGCCTAGCTGATTGTTTGGTTATGCAAAGACATGTAAAAAAGCAAAGAAACGCCAACAAGTGCGGCACAAACCCCATTACAACTCTCCCAGGCGGTTTATCAGTCCTTTGCTGGGCTGGGATGATTAGAAAGCCCGTGACAAATTGCTTACTTAGCTTTCTGGCTTCCTTATTTCTGGGCAGAATTCACTATGCATCAGCCTAGAACTGTGTTTGCATGTGTGTTTTGGTTTTTTTCTCCCCTCTGTAGACAAAATGGCAAGAAAAAACTGCCCAGCTTTTTTGGTATAGAAGGAGGGCAGGAGAGAGATACGACCACAGACAAAATCCTGCAGTATATTCCAGGAAAGGCAAGTACAAACACATCCAACCCCCCTCCCCACCGCTCCCGGAGATTCTTCCCACCCACCCCAAGGACAGCGCCGTGCATAAGAGGGACGATGGGGCTGGATCTGGGGGTAGCAGCAGGTCTGTCTCGAGGAGATGGAGGTCACATCTGCTCCAGGGTCCCCATGCAGGTGTTGAGGGCACCTGCCATCAGCCAAAACGTGCGACGGGGTGGGAGGGTCGTGCTGAGAGCAAAGCAGGCAGCGTGGTGGGAATATCTCACCCCCCCCCCCCCCCCCCTTTGCTCGTGGTTCTTTTGTTTCTGGGTAGCCTGTGGAGGAAGGGAAAATTAGAGCGAGCATTCAAAGGTAAGATGATTCATTCCCACGCTGGAATGAGACGGAGCAGGCAGTGTATTAGCAATAAGCCTTGGGAAGGTAATCAGGAAGGGCATGTCTGTCCCAGGCATGTACCAGCCTTGTGGCCATATGGCCCATTTCCCAGCACTGCTCGGGGAAAGCAGAGGTGAATCGATGAATCCCAGTATGGTTTGCTCGGTCCCGTTGGGTGGGCCAGGGATGTGGACCGAGTTTCAGGGCCGGTTGGGCTGTACTGTGCATACGTCTCCACCGCTGCGTGGCAAATAGGCTGTGGGGATATGGGGGGGGAAGGGGAAACCGAGGCAGAGACTCACAGCTAGACAGAGGTTATTTCAGAGAAGGGCAGCAGCGGGACATCATCTCTTCAGTTTCAAGCTGCTGGCTAGGTGTATTTCACTGGTGATGAGGTGCTTGTCAAGGGCTTGGTGTATTGCAGGACCCAGTTCTGAGCAGACCTGCTCGTGTACTTTGGGTTGCTGCAGAGATTCAAATGTCTGCTCCCCACAAGCAGGCACCCTGCAGTCCCTTTCCATTCAGCTGCTCCCAGTTTGGCCCTTTCCAACCCAAAGGATCTTTGCTTTTCCTCATGTGAGCCTGAGAAGGGTGCAGGACGGGGATCCTGCTCCTGGCTTGCGAGGTGGCCATGGGCGAGTGCCGTCCTCTCTCGTGGGGAATGCGTCCTGAACTGTACAGGTGGGAAGCACAGCAGAACTGGGAACGTTTCACGGACCTGCCTGTTATTTGTGAGCGAGAGTAATGGGCATGAGGCGCGGGCATGGTTCCCTGTGGGACTCAGCTGGCATCCAGAAGGGTTGGGCAGCACTTGACGGGACCAGGTCCCGCATGGATCCTGGATAATTCCCCTGGGGAAGCAGGGAGAGCTGTCATGTTAGTGGATCCTGGAAAATGAATCCTGCAAGCCGACAGAACAAAGGTCACCGGGAGATTATTCATTCGGGAGCACAAGAGAGTGTGGGATCTCTTCAGGGAAGGAAGGAGGGTGGAGCAGTCTTTTAGATGTTACCCTCGCTTGGGGCAGATGGGATTCAAACGCCCTGCTCAGCCACAAGCTTCTTGTGTGGCCTGGAGAAAGCCTTGGCTTAGTCCCTTTCCCACTCCCGTCTTTTTAGAAGAAACACCTCCGAAAGCGGGAGGTGACCAGCTGCTGCGGGGCCAGATTGGAGAGGAGCCGTCAGCATGGGACTCGTCCGATGCAATCTCGGAGGAGATGGGGTTGCCAAACCTCTGGCCACGGCAGGCACTTTGGGACTGGGGCAAGTGACATCCCCGAAAACCAGCCCCCCGCCGGACCCTGCCACGGGCGGCTGGCACACGAAGCCGGAGCCTTTTGCTCCCACCAGCCTTCTGCCCCGTTTCCAGTACTTCCCAGTTACGGCTTTCTGCGAAGCCTCAACAAAAGTGAGGGGGGAGGATGTGCCAGAAGAGCGGTGCTTCTCATTTGTTTCTTTTATCATTAAACAGCAGCTTTCGGAGCCCCAGGGCACCAGCCTTGCAAGGCTGAGCTTTTCCTGCTGCCAGGGTTAGTGATTCAGCTGGGAGTCACTGGGGTCTGCAGGGGCTGAGGCAGGTTAATTATTAACTTGCTCTACCTGTAGGATGAGGCATCCGAGACAGAGAGCGAGAAAACATGTCAGGGCACTTGCACTGCCAGAGACCCGCTGCTTCACCAAATCCTGAGAGAAACCAGGTTTCCAATGATCTGCACTGCCTCGAACCCAGCGGGATGGCTGAGCTAACGGAAACAGTGCTGGTCAGGATGGGGCTGGCGGAGGAGAGGGCTTGCCACCGGTACGACCCAGCCAGGGGAGTAAATAGCTGGCCGGGGAGGATTTCAGAGGAATGATAAATGCTAGTTCCCTTTCATTTTGGCTGCACCCTGAGGCATCCCCACGGTTTTGGGGGGGGTGCGTGGGCCAGGGAGATAAGTGATGCTCGTGGAGGAGGCTGTGACAGCTCTGGTCCCCGACTCTCACAGGACATTGTGGGGTTCCCAGTGCCGCTTTTTGGGGGATGGCCAGATGCAGGCCATGCTGGTGGCTATAAACCTGTCTCAGAGAGGGCAGGGATGCACTCGTGGGTCTGAGCCCAGAGACATCTGAGGTTCAGCAGGGGCCGTTTTTTCCAGAGCTTGCGTTTAGGCTAGTCCTCCGCATCCTGGGAAATTGCCGTTGTACCTAAGCAGATGATCAGGAGTTTATGGGAAGCACCGTCAACCTTACAAAGGGGTTTTTTTCTGAGTGAGAAAGCCTGAGCCAGCGCTAGTTAGCCTACTTCTCCAAGTGGGGGACAAAGAAACCACAGAAATTGCGGATGGGCAAAACAGATGAGCTCATGCCCAGTCCCCCAGGCTCCCCCTGTGGCCAGGGCAGGATGGTTTCCGATGCCACCTCTGTGCCACCCAGCGTAAGCGGCCTCGCGGAGAAAACCACCGAATTGGAGGTGGCAGCTGTGGCTTCAGCTCCACGGCAGGAAAAAGGGGGATTGTTTTTGTAACCGTCTTGGACAGTATTGGAATGAAAAGCAGCAGGTAGGAGGTGGGTGTCACTGCTGCCCCTGGTGCAGCACAAACAGGCTGTGCTTGCTTTTACCCAGGACTTGGGGTAGCTGTTGGATTTAGTGATGTCCAGCTCCCTGCTGCTGCTCTCCTCAGGTGTGGGCAGGAACCTGTGGAAAGCTGTGAGGGCAGTTCTCCTTGCACATACGCATACGTTGTATTCGTTTGGGGTTTAACAGTGGCACCGCAGTGAAGGACATAAAATTGCTAGGAAAAAAACCAGGAGAGACCTGCCTGGTAAAAAAAAACAACATAAAAGACCCGAACAGTCCCAATTCTTCCTGCGAAACCACAATACCTGACCACGAGTAACAAGACTGCCGGGACTTGAAAGACTGGTGTGGCACGGGCGGACGGCGCCTGCTGTCATTTCAGTGACATGATCCCTTTTTGACCACGGTCTTGGCGATGCCGCCACACTTAGCCGCTAAATCTAGCTTTCTTCTCTTCTCAGTCTCGCTGCAAACCCTTGCAAGCTGGGGCTGCTAGTTGCTTGTTTGGGAGAGGGAGGTATTCCGTTTAATGTGTTTCTTGCCACGTGAACAGTGGCAGCAGAAGCGCTCTCTTTCCCTCCTGATCCCGGGAGGATCCCTGTGGAAGCTGGCAGGTTGGCTGAGCTCTTTGCCAAAACTGCTGCTGGATTCACAGCTCCCAGGTTGCTTTTGCTTCTTGGGGGCCTTACTTATTACTGGGGAATTTGGCTGCCACGTTCCAGGCAGCAGCATCGCCCGGGCAGCTGGTAGCTGGCGTCGCTGCTTATCGCTCTGTCCGTAATTTCATTACTTTATCCTCTCCCCCCTCCCCGTTGCTGGTTGCTGCCCTTATCCGAGCGGTGTTTTGTTATTGCTGTCACAGCTGTCAGGTGATCAGTTGCTCTTTGTTCTGACAGCGGCTTGTAGCACAAATGTAATCTTTTCCTACGCTTAATTGCCTCTCAGTGAGACCATTAATTGGCAGGCAGCAGGTTCCCACCTCCAGGGGAGGACCTGGCTGTGCGCTCACGGGTACTGCGTGGAGCCGGCTGGAAAAGCAGGAGGGAGACTTTGAGCAGAGAAGGGGTTAACTTATGTCCTAAAAAGAGTTACCTAAATCCAGTGAGGCCCTGGAAGGAACCCCAGGCTTTGCAGGTGAAAGGGTCCCGACGGCATTAGGTTCCCGTTACTGGTTCACCAGCTCCCCCCCGGCCCGGTGTCCCCCGGCAGGGTTAGGAGAAGGGTTAATCTCATGCCGGAGGGGTGAGTCATGGAGGCCCCAGCAAAACAGATCTGGTTAGCTCTGCTGGCTCTTCATTTATCACGGGGTTTACGCAGCTGTCTCCTTGGCACGACGGCGCGCGGGCAGCGGGCACACGCGGGCCAGACAGGTTGGGCGGCGGGGGAAAAACTGGCTGCTGGAAACCCCTGCCTGCGGGTTGACAGGCTGTCACTCAATCCCTGCTCGTTCCTGGAAATGCTGTTTGGACTGAAGCCTATGAGCCCCCCCCCGGGGAGCCACGTGCCACCGCTATACCCTGCCTCGCAGCCCCTGCGTGGCCGTGCCCTCGCTGGAAGTGTCCCCAGCAAATGCGGCCACCAGTGCTGGGAGTGGGGTCCCAGCGAGGTGGGCTCACAGCCTGGCGACCGGGCAGCGGGGCAAACCTTGCGTCTCCCACCTACCTTTCTCTTTTGCTTGGGAATCAATACCCGGAGTCCGTGACGTGTCTAACAAAGCTGACATTTAAGGCTCAGATATGCAAGCGGGGTGTAGACCTGAGGGGAATCGGTGATGTCTGTGGCCTCGCTGAGATACAGCCCTTCCCTCCTCCCCAGGGGAATCAACCAACCGCCAGAAATAAAAATATTCTTCCCAGAGAAACTGCAGGGAGAGCTTTTCGCCCCTGGGATTTATGCAGTACCCAGACAGCGCAGCAGCAGCCCTGTGCTGCGAGCAGTGGAGTGCCACAGGGATGTGGGTTTGTGCCACGGCACAGAAGGAAGAATTTCCATATAACCCAAATGCAGGAAATATGGGAAGCCCGTAGCCCTGAGCGCTATCTCCCTCTCACATCAGCCCTTGCTCTCCCGCAGTGCTTGCTGGCTTCCCTCAGCTTTTTGCACTGACGATGAGCGGCTTCACGACTCGGTGCCTTGCAGTGCTTTTATGGCTGTGGGACTCTGCCTCAAAATTGTCTGGGCACCTGAAACAACAGACTGCACCTAGAGAAACCGAGGGATCTGAGCAGATGGGAGAGCTGAGGAATCCAGGTGGTACTAGAGCAAAGAAAACCTTTCCACTAACCCCAGTGGAAGGCAAGCTGTGTTTGCTTAGTCTCGATCGGTCCTTGTTCCAGTGAATTTGATTAGGATGGCAGGAGGTGGTCCGTGGAGTTGGGAGACCCTAAATGTAGGATGTGCTTCTGCACCCCCTCTTTCCCAACCCACAAAGCCTCCCTTTAGGTCAGCATCTCCTCCTGCCTAGGGAGGACAGTCTCCCAGCAGCAATTGAACCCCAGCTCCACGCTGGCATGGAGACCCACCAACAAACAGCCTGGCCCAGGCACCTGCCCTTTCTGAGGAAGCCGTTCTGGGAAGATGTTCTGTGAACATCTCTTCCAGACATCAGGCCCCCACCTTCCACCGCCTCTGATTTGTTTTTCCTGAATCCTTGGTACAGAATATTCAGAACCAGGAAAACCAGAAAGAAAACTTCGACCAGAGGTTCCCCAGCCTGTTCAAGAAGGGACGAAGGAAAACGGTTGTCAGGAATCTGGGCAAAATGATCTATTACTCCAAGGTCAAGTTTAAGTTCCAGCACTGCCAGGTAAGCTGTGGCACCTGACTGCGGGTGTTTCTCTTCCCAGGTGCGGAGTGACCCTGTAGGACTGGGAAGTAAAGTGTAATTCTGAGAAATGTGACACACGGAGACTTCCTTGGGCTGCTGCGTGGCCCAGGGACTTCTGCTGCCCCATGGGGCATGGGTACCGGCTGGCACTCACCGGCTCCCATCCCAGTGGGGACCTGGGCTGTGCTTCCATGCTCAGCTGCTGGGCTGGCACCAGATCCACCAGCAGAGATGCGGTGGTGGCCCTTGGATAAGCGACCGCTGGCTTCTCCGTGCCCAGATCGGTCTGAGATGCAGAGTGAAGCTGGGAGGAGGAAGGCGTCCTGAGATAAACCCCCAAATGTGTCTTTTCTGCAGGAGGTGAATGACTGCTTCTTGGAGCTGTTCCAGTCTTACCTGTACTTCCAGTCTATGGGCTCCAACGGACTCACCTACCAGGTAGGGCATCAGCCGGACACGCCGGGGCAAGCACTGGGGAGTTGGGCAGTATGGCCAAGCTGGGGGCACTGGGCAGATGGGATGTGACAAGGGAGGGGGCTCTGCTCCTGGGGCTGCCGTTGGCCTCCTCTAGGTAATCTCAGCAAGTCGCTTCCCGTGGATGCCAAGCTCCTGGGGGAAGAGAGCGTTTCTTCCTAAGGACTGTACCCAGACAACCTCAGTTTCTCCTGGGTCCTTGGCCTTGCCTGTGGGCAGAGAAAAAGGACCCCATAGAGGTGGGATAGGGGCTTGTGCAGGGCTGGCAGGCGGGACTAGGGATGGGAGGTGTTTAGGCTACCTGGACTTATCTTTGTGTAGAGTGCCAAGCACAGAGAGCTGCGCCTCGGCAAGGGTCAGAGCTCCTGTTGCTCAAAATCCCACTGGCCTCAGCCTTATTGCTCAAAATCCCACTGGCCTCAGCCCTGGCTTCTGAACCAAGGGGGAGTTCTTCATCTGCAGGGCAGAGAAAGAGGCACGTGGGAGAGGGTGGAAGGAAAAAACTGAGGGAAGCCTTGGGGAGCTATCCCGGCAAACCATCAAACTTTTTAACCTGATGATGCCGGTGAATTACAGACAATAGGCTGTTTTTGCACATGCAGCCGAAAAATCACAACCGAACAAACGGGAAGCTCTGAATATGGTCTCCCTCCGCACGAGAGAGGAACTAAAACTGAGCATGGCTGTTTTGTAAAAGTTTGTAAAATTCGTTCCTTTTAGAAAAGATTTATTGTCTTCTAGGTGACTTGAGGTTAATGCAATATGCCAATACAATCTCTCGAGTCATCCAGCAAGCCAGCCTTCAACTGAAAAGACACATGTCAGAATACAAACAATATTACGAAATCTCCCATTTACTTTATAAACAGCTCCTTAGTTTATTAATTCTAGAGAAATTAAAAAGGAATTAATGTGCCAGTACTGGTCCCTAGACATTACAGCAATTAGCATCTTTTCAAGTCCTTGTTCAGAAAGCCCAAGACAGGGAGCACAAACTTGTCATCTGTTCCTGTGCTTCGTTATGGTGGGACTCTGAAGAACTGGAGTATAGAAACTGGACAGCTCAATTTTGCTTTATGGTCATTTCCATCTTCTGGCTTTCCTGTGTTAAATCAGCACTGTTTTGCTGAGGTTTCTCTTAAAGCTGAAAGACTTGGAATACAAAGAAAGTTCTTGCGAGCTTGGCAGAGGATTGCTGTAGTACTGGCCCCGCGGTGCCCAGGGAACTGCTGAACCTGCTTCCTCTGGGAAGCGTGCTGGATCGACGTCCCAAATGTTTCGCCTCAGAGCAACATTTTCAAGTCTAGCACTGTGAGCCACAGCAGCCTGCTGGTGCCGAGTCTTGACTTCCAGTCTCCTACGGCAAAGGGTCATTAATTGCAGAGCCTGCCTGCGGGCTGCCCCCCAAAATAATGGTGTGTTCTTCTTATGCAGGGACTGCTGCCTTTAAAAGAGCTGAATGTGTGTGAAATTGAGAACGGGAAGAGCACTGGGCAGGAGGATCACGCTTTCCGCATTGCAGGTTGGTGCCTCTTCGTTTGCTTTGAGCAGAGAGCAGAGGGTGTATGAATCACGACTGCCTCTGCTCTTTGTCCCGCTCTGACCCAGTCCCAGAGGAGAACCACATTGTGGAAGGAGGTTGCAGAGAACTGAAGCTTTTCCTCCCAGCATTTGTATCTTTCCCTCCGAGGCTTCTCTGCTCCTAAACACCTGGACTGTGATGCCCAGGGCTGCAGGCAAGGAAGGGACTGGGTAGGGAGCACAGAGGAAGGATGGTCCTGTGCTCCAGCTGGTTAATACTCAGGACACACGGTGACAGTTCCCACTTCTGCCCAGCCATGTGCTCTTTGTGCACCACATTTGAACGAAGGAATGGAATAAAACCCCTTCTCCCACCTCTTGTTGCCATATAAACCCCGAAGCCAGGGAGTGACTCCGAGCAGGCACGCGTACAGCGCTGTGCGTGCTGATGTACGGCACTGCTCAAGCGGACAGGATGGGCAACGGTGCCGAGAGGTGAGAGATTGCCTCCTCCAATAACGCCAGGCTGGTGCCATCAGGACCCAATGTCACTTTACCAACTCGTCCCTCGCCAGCACTCCTGCCTCCACAAGCTTTTTAAACTTTTCTCTGAGTGATCTTGCTTTATAAAAGTTTTCCTGGGATAACAACCTGTCTGCAGCTTGGCTGGAGGCTTCTTTGGGCTTAGTCATTGCTGAATGACAGCAGTCGCAAGCCCCCAGGAGTAGCAGTTAAAGCATTGAAGTACACAGAAGTGAATAACCCAGTAACGATACAGAGCCAAGAAAGCTTATTTGTGTCCTAGGCCCACTGTCTATGTACTCTGGTGTCCTCTGTTAGAGAGAAAGTTATACAATGGTCACCCAAACAAAAAAATTACATAAACTGTAAAAAGGAGCTGGTAGAAATGACCCATTAATTTTAAGGACTGCTGAGTTGTGGTCTTGTTACACTGTACTAGGCAGGGCTCTCCAACCCTTTTTGGGAGCCTGTAAAATGAAAGAAAACTTCTCCCAGGCACAACCTGTCAGGGGTGCCTGCACTGGGGTGGGTGGACTTGTTCTGCTTGTATTAAAACACGTAGGAGCGTCGCTGGGTGGAAAATTGCCTCAAGCTTTGTTGGGTTTGTGTCCCGGTTAGGGAAAGAACAGACCAAAGCCTTTCTGACAGAGTGCTGTATATATCGGGAAGCAGTAACACGAAGAAACCAGGGAGGCAGCGATGTTTAGGATTGCCCAGAGATCAGTGGAGCAGTTTTATTTTTCCGCTAGAGGGGGAGAAATCAAGGCACGGAGGGGATAAGAGCCTTGTCCGAGGCCCCACACAGGGTCAGGGTGGAAGTCTTTCGTCTCGTGACTCTGAAACACAAAAGACACGCATCCATTCTCTTGTGAAATCCTGTGGCCTCAGTAGTTCCCCATGAACTCTACTTTCTAGGGTAGTTCAGTACGTCAGAAGATGCCGGCGCGATCATTGGAAATGTGGAGCTGAAGCATGAGAAGGAAGCCCGGCAGCGTGTAAAGCCGTCCCTTGGTGCACTGGCACGGACAAGGGGACGGCGGCTGGCCGTCACCTTGGCTTTGCGGTCCATCTCTTGCACGGCCTCTGATGCTGATGGAGTTGTTGAGCACCTTGAGCTAGCTCTGCCTCACCTGCAAATGTTGCAGCTTTTTAGTGTCTCCAGACAGAGACTTGGGTGGGAAAAAACTGCTGCTGCTCCAGGAAGGGGCTTTCTTGCTTCCAATGTTGCTCTGGAAGCGTTCGCGAGGAAAGAGGAAGGACAGGGCGGAAGAAAACGGCACAAAGTCCGGCACAGGTTGCTCAGCGTGGCTGTGTCATGGCCCTGCCGCAAACGTGCCCTTGGGGCTGAGGGAAATGGCAGCAACTGAATTGGCAGCTGCTTCACAGCCTCCCCAGCAGCTCCTTGCACGAGCTTCAGGCATGTCTCGGGCTTCAGGCTTAGGCAGGAGTTTCTTTTCTCATTTTCTCTTCCTCCGGGGCCCCGTTTAGTTGTGGCAACGCGAACAACCCTCAGGATACATCCGAAAGGCTGGCCTTGGAGGAGGTGGCAGGGCAAGCAGTGCCGTGTTAAGGGTCGTGCCCTACCAGCAAAATTCCTGCTGTTTGTATAAGGGCCTGGATGCCCAGAGAAGTATTCAGAGCTGCTGGAATATCTAGGTAATGCACCTTTATACCCTCCCAGCAGCTCTATAAAGTAGGGAATCACTTTACCTCCATTGCAAAGACAGGGGAACCAAGGCAAGAGGAGACGAGAGAACTCCAGAGCTACAATGGTACATAGACGCTTAGATGGCCAGTAATGCTTGACACGTAATTACCGTAATGGATCTGAACGGAGTGACTTATGGGAAGTCACTCAGGGAGTCTCTGCCTCAGTTTCCCCACCTCTGCTTTATCTGTATTGGTGCATTTCGTGGCAGGCAGAGGTGTTTCAAAGTCTTAATTGACTGTTGTTCATAAATAATGCAGGAATTATGGGATGAAAGACTCCACAGAAGGGCAAAGTATCATGCTTTTCCAGTGCACTTGCTTATCTGAATACTTCCAAGTCCCGCAAAGCCAGATCTTACTGAGCATGCACCAAGTATGGTTTAATATGAGATCACTGGTAAATTATTAATCGTAACATGCCTTCTGCAGCCTGCCAGAAATGATTATTAACGTCACTAGGTTGTCTGTAGTGAGTAGCAAGAGGGTGTGTGAGACTTTTTTGCTCACGCTACTAAGCGAATGATAGCTGGAAACATTAAAATCAACAAGATATAGGGCTGTTCCTCCCTTCAAGAGTATGTCTGAGAGCAGTTTCAGCTTGTCTGGCACAGATTATATTTGATGAAGCAATAAATAAACAGTGTCAGAAAGCTACCGGTTCTACGTATAGAGTGCCAAAGTGAAACTAGGAAATAGCATGAAACTTTTGCGTTGAGTTAGGCTGTCTGCAGCAGCACATTGTGATAGTCTCTGCCCGCAGAGGTGCTTTTCTCGAGCTATTGGTGACTTTTAAAGCTGAAATCTGTCTATTGACTTCAAGCCTGACTTTTGTACTGCCTTTGATTTTTGTTCTTGGCCTGGTTTTGGACCGAAAAGCGGCTGGTGGTCAGAGGTAGATGTGGCTACATGAGCAGGCGGTGAGGCAACGTGCTCAAGGTGGTGGTGGGAAGGACTGGAGCACGATGACAACAGAGCAATGCACTCACAGGCAACCCATGGTGTGATGTGCTGAGCACAACAGCTCTGGCCAGCCGATTACTTATTGGTGCTGCAATTGGTGCCCTTATCTGCTCAGCTCATCTTGCGTCTCGCATACCTAGGTCCTCTGCTGAATCCCCTTATCGTGTTCTGCCCTACTGAGTCAGAGCTGAAGCAGTGGCTTTATCACCTGGAGAAACAGATCCAGCTAAACGGAGGAAGCCTTGGCTTGCCCTTCCTCTCTCAGGTTAGTGTCTTGGGACGGTGAAGCGCGCAGCCGTTTCCCGTGCCGTGGGCTCAGAGCCGAATGACTGGGGAAGCTGGGCCGGTTGGGTGGATGCTGCACTGCTCCTGCTGCGTTCAGTAGGAGGGATAATCTCTGCAGCCAGCCTCTCTCGGCCGTTTTCACCACACTTCCAGACGCTCACCGAACATCTTCCTCTTCCAGAATCCTGAGTGCCCCGTGGGGCTCTGGGCACCTCCTCCGGGCTGGAGAGCTTGAGCAGAGGGCTGGGGATGGAAGGGTAGAGGGGCTCCGGGTCCACTTCCAAATGCTCCTTGCTGTGCTTGCTGCTCTTTCAAAACATCGGAAGGAGATGTGGGGTTAACTCCTGGCCTAATCCCCTTTTTCCAGGCCGGCTGCTTGAGTGCTTCGCTAAATCAGTCAAGGAGCTGCCCCCCCCGGCACGGCGCGCAGGGGTTTCGGTGCCCCTCGTACCACTTCCAGCAGCTGCCGGGGCTGCGCGTGGTCTGTAATTCAGCTTTTCTGATGCCTGGCAATTGACCCCTCTCCGCCAGCAGCACGTACCAGCCTTGCCAGAGCGCTGGCCTGGGCCAGGGCAGCAGCGTGGCAAGGGCTTCTGTGTGGCCCTTTTTGCCTGTTTGCACTGCCTGTTTGCCAGTGCCTAGAGCTGACCCTGGGCAATACACCTCAAAGCTCTCGATTCCTTTAGTTATTCCACCACCCCTAAAATAACCATGGATAGACACGCTAATTACTCACACTTGACAGACATGTTCTTGCTTGGGAACTCCTCTGCCTACGGAGGAACCGTGTATTTGTGTTCAGATGGCCTTAGGGTCTTGGGTCTGTGCAACCAGCGCCGGAGCGAGTGTGGGATTTCAGTCTGAATGGCAACCCCAAAGGTGCTGTGCTGCTGAGACCTGACAACAGTTTGCCGCGTTTCTGCCGCGTGTGTGCGCGCACACAGCTTCTGATTTTGGAGCTTGCCTTTTGTGGGATCTCCTGCGAGGGAAGGGTGCAAAAAGAAAAGGCTTTGCAAGAGAGCCTGGCAGGGCGTGTGTGCTGAAAGGGAGACCTGTGACCCAGAGGTGCCACCACCACAGCCTCTGAAGGGTCAGAGGTTTGGGTCTGGTTCAGAGAAATTCTCACACAGTTGCCTGCTTGTGCAATTATCTAGAGTTTACAAAACATTTGGAGGAGGAGACTGGGACTGGAGCCTAGAAAACAGGACCAGATTCAAGAGACCTGCCTTCTCTTCCCATCTCTGCGGGCTGTTTTACTTCCCTCCCTGTCTCCATGTCCCCACTTGTAAAACAGAGGTATTCCCCTTTGAAAGGCAATGTACAGATGATGCTAGGTAGCAAGTATGATTATTCAGTCCCAGCTGGAAAACTGGCTCCTGCACAGATTTATTTACTCTTTCCTGCTTCTGCCACACTTGAAAAGTGTCCTTAGATGGGCCATGCGCTAGCTGAACTCTTAGGGGAGGACATGGCTACCCTGCTTCTCATTTCTGCTCCTGTCCCTAGAATGACTGGAAGCAGAGCTCCATGGGGAAGGAGGAGCTGCGGTGGTCCGTGCAGAACATGCCCGTCCAGGAGTGGCGAGGGACCCAGCGGGAATCCCTAGGCGATGTCCTCTGTGTTTCCAAAGTGAAGCTTCAGCATCTGCCTTTCCAGGTAGGACACATCTCTGGGGAGCAACCTCCTGCCAGCACGGCTCAGAAAAGGCAGCGGACGCAGTGACTAGGCGCAGACCCCTGCCTACCTGCTGCCACTAATCCAACGGGTCCCTGAAGGGGCATTTTACCCACATCCCGGTAAATGGGATAAGGTTTGTTACCGCTCCCGTGGCCCGGCAGTTGGTGCCCGGGGACAGCCCGTGCGTAACCAGTTGCGGGACAGGGCTGGCAGCTGGAGCTGGCAGGAATCTCCCGCGGAGCCCTGTCGCAGGGAAGCAGCTTGGCTGTTTCCAGAGCCCTTGCCTCAGGCTGCTGTCAGAGAGACAAAGTAAAGGGCTCTCCAGATCTGAGCCCTGTCCGGCTGTTCACGGGGAACCCTCTTCCTCTTTACTTTCCAAGGAGCAGCATGACCGGCTGTTAGTGCTTTACCCGTCCACGCTGGTGATAGTATCTGAAGAGCGCAACAGCCTCTGTTTTAAGGTAAGTTCATTTTGGAGCACCTTCCCGCTCTCTTTTACCCATCCACAGCGGCTATTTCGGCACTTCTTTGGCTTGTTGCTCCCTTCCACCTGGGTTCCCTTGTGCTCCTCGTGTTGGCAAGGGCTTTCCCTCCGTGCTGCTCCCTTGCCAGCTGGCAGGTGAGCAGGCAGAGGGATGTTGCAAACTATCTTCCCATGAGAAACACCTTGCCCTCCTACAAAGGCCCGGGGGGAGAGGAGCTGGCTGCCAAGGAATTTCAGTCTCTGGGAGGAGGGAGGCTGGCATGTTTCTGTGTGGTTAGGCTGGCAGAGAGCCTGGCTCGCTTGCTTGAGACGGGAGCTGGAACAGCCCCAGAGAGCGGCCCTGCGGGGGCTTTTCTTCCCAGGCCCATCTCTGTGGGACCACTTGGAAGCAGGTAGCATCCCGGCAGCACATGGGATGCTGGTGGGGAAGGGCAAAAGCAGTTAGTTGGCTGGCGGGCAGAGAGGAGAGGCCGCTGCTGGTGCACGGCGTTTGCTGCTCTTTCCCTCCGTGGAACAAGGGGCCTGAGCGATGTCTGGGCATGCCAGCGGAAGGGCCGACAGGGATGTGGAGGCTTGAGTGCCCCGGGGGATGCGAGACGAGCTTCTCTAGTCCACTGGTGTGTCTTTGCTTGTAGGAGCAATGCTGGGAGCCTCAGCACAGTCGGGCATTCGCGTTGCCTGCCGGCTGAATGGCCCTTAAACTCGATTGCCAACATCCATCTTAGACATCATCGCGATGGCTATTAGACAGCCCTGTGCTTTCTGGCCCTGTTTTCCCCGTGCTAGAACTAATGTGCCAAAAAGAGCGCTGAACTGTCTGTGAACCTGCACGTGCGGCACCACCGAGCAGAGCCGAGCTGCTCCTTCAGAGGAGCAGCATCCTTCTTCGTCACTGAGAGAGGAGCCGGTGACGAGGAAACCCTGCAGAGACTGAGGGCTTGTGAAATTCAGTGTGAGCTCACTGGAGTCCTTCTTCACACGATTTCACCGTGTCCACATCAGGCCCCGAGCCTCGCAGGCTCCTTTTAATTCAAGGGCTACCCCACGGAAAACCTGCATAGAGCATCTCCCCGGCCGGAGGAGATGGCTGTGCCTGCGACGGGAAGGGGTGTGAGGAGGGACATATGCCAGTCAGAGCTCTCCTCCATCCCCAGTGCAAGAGGGGAGGGTGTTTTCCAGTAGCTGGTGGCTTGTGTGACACACCTCAGACAGAGCTTGTTTTCGGGAACATGTTGTTTGCAGCTTCTGGGAACGGGGCACCATGTAAGGGGGACCTTGGGCTGGGCTCTCAGATTAACTCATCTCTTTTGAAACCTTAAACCAGATTCGTCTGCCCTGTCCGTGCAATCTTCCCTTCCCACGGTGCATGAGCGTTGGTCCCTGGGCGTCTCGCTCGCTGGGGTAATGGCAGGGCTCCGTGCAGCAGAGCGCAGGCAGGAGGTGATTCACCAGCCTGTGACACTGCAGTGGGAACCTGATTTTCCACAGGCATGTCAGGGCACAGGAGCCTTCTCCGAGGGCTTCTGCAAATTAACTTCCCTTCCCTGCGAGCAGACACCGAGCTCTACAATTTGTGTGTGAAGGAATAGCCCGGCCCTTTTGTTCTTCGGTTTCATGCAAACCACAGGAGCTGCCGCTGCCAAATTTGTGTGTGGGACAGGGAAGGGGAAGGCAGGGGCCGAGCCTGCCGGGATGGGGCTCACCCAAAAAGCAGCAGGCTCTGGCTCACCGCTGGTGGGAAAAAGCCCTGGGCGAGGGAGAAATAGCAAGGGGGGAGCTGCTGGAGGCGGGGGACAGGTTCACGCCATCCCTGGGGAAGGCTGGAGGGGCTCTCTGCAGCCAACGCGCGTGTTATTTGCGGGATGCTGCTGCGCTTCCCTAGGTGGGACTCCAGCCCCGGGTATTTCAGCGGACAGGAGGCTGTTGCGCCTGGGGGAAGCCCTACACCATCGTCCTGGGTGGCAGGGGGGCTCGCTCGAATGTGTTGGAGGGCGGAGGAGTGGCAGGAGAAGGCGTCGCTGGCCTCTTCCACGCACAGCCTTGCAGCACCCGCGCCAGCTGAAGCGTCCGAGTCCGTTTCTTAACGGCAATAGGGGAAAAACAAGTCACGGAGCGTCGCGTGAGCTTTCCCTCCCAAAGTCAGCTTTCCCGTACCGCTCAGCCCATACGTCGCTTTTTGTGCAGGAGAAATACCACAGAAGCCTGCGTGTGCCCACGGGCTGTTGCAGAGAGGCAGCTGGCCAGCACGAAGCACGGACGCCCTGTTGAGCTCCGTGTTTCCCTTGTGGCAAAGCTGTCACGTCGGCCACATTCCCCAGAGCCTATGCAGCTGGGACAGCTTTGCAGTGAGGACGTGATGAGGAGTTTCTGCTAAACGCCTTATTTTGCAGCCCCTAACCTTAGGCAAATGAGTCCTGACCGATTGCACCTTTTGAGAGGACCTTCGGCTAAATGATAGGGCTTTGCTCCTGCTTTCTGTGTTTCCTCCTCTGCCGGGCGTGGGGAAGAGTGGCGTGAGGTGGGAATTTCATCTCCTGAGCTCTCCCCAGACCCTGTGTTTGCCATCCTGGCCAGGAGCTGCTCCCGGGGCCATTGCCACCAGCTTCCCCTGCCTAGTGCTCTGTGCCTACAGACAGGCTTAGGGTGACATCCAGGTGAGGTGAACAGGGGCTTAAGGAACAAAGGAACTACGTGTCACTTGGTTTCCCCCTGCTCAGAGAATGAGAGAGAGGAGAAATAAAGCAATGAGCTCATCTGTGAGACGGTTCCAGTGTAAAATCTGCTTCAGCTGCTCTCCCAGGACTGTTCTTGTTCCATTTCTGTAAGGAAAATTCACCTCGGGGAGCCCCAAAGAAAGAGGAGACCTACGTCCTAATTTAGTGTTGACAAACCCTTGGCCCTTCTGCCAGGTTGCCTATCCCAGAGAATGGAAGTGTCAGGGATGACACTTAAAGGACATCTGGCAGCAGGCAGCAGAGCAGAACAGGTCTGGGACAGGCAGTCCTGTTCTGCCTGTCCCACAGAGCTCACATGAGAGCTGGGGCTGGCACAGACCGATGCCCGTGGCAAATGTGGGAATGGCCAAGGGACACCGGGTGATAACAGAGAGGACAGGGATGGATGTGCATGCAAAGGTACTATTGCGCTTAGGGGCAATAGCACATGGTATCTTCTAACTCCAGTTTTTGCAGGGACAGGCTGCTTTATGTTCTCTGCCTCAGCTCCCTGCTAATGGGAACATACATGCAGTGCCTGCCAGGGGCAAACCCCACTCCGATCACAGGAGTGGCATTCACAACTGGGCCGTATAGCACGAGAGCTCACGTTTCACCAGCTGGCATTTACAGGGCTCAACCCTGTCTTTGTAAGGCTTTGCAGGGTATGGATTGTGGGGATTCCTGTTCACAAGGCTGGAAGTCCCAGTCCAGCAACTAAAACCTCGTTCAGAACCACGTTTGCAAAATTTTCTGGAGAAGTCAGCCATTAAACTATGGGAAACTGTCGAAAACAGAACTAGAAGGGAAGGAGTGTTTTTCCAAGCTCAGATCTCCAGAAGGACTTTGTAAGCACAAAGCTTACAGAAACGGCTCGCGCAGTCACGCTGGCTTCAGAGGCTTTGTTCCCGCAATAAGGCTGGTGGTGGGAGAGCGAGCTGTGAGCAGGGAAGGACAACGCTGAGTCAATCTGCTGGAGACAGAGTTCTCCAGCATGCCCGTGCCCCACACCTATAAGAGTATAGAGGTACCCAAGTCCTCGCCCAGATTAGCAGCAGCTTGGGTGCCTCTCGTCTCCCGCAGACCCGGCTTAGGCAATTTAGGCTCTGAGCTTCCCCTTCGTCCTCCCCTTCCCCACGGGAGACCCCCAGGGGATTGCCAGTGGGG
The DNA here is from genome assembly GCF_900496995.4 of Aquila chrysaetos chrysaetos. NCBI lineage: Eukaryota > Metazoa > Chordata > Aves > Accipitriformes > Accipitridae > Aquila > Aquila chrysaetos. The sequence goes on along the minus strand of NC_044009.1, from coordinate 4,173,634 downwards.
TCAAGCTGGGCTTTCTCCCCACGCTGCATGAAGAGCAGCCAAGCTCCTGCCAGCCTTGCCCCATCCTCACCAGCGGCCCTGCGCTGCGGGCTCCCCTCCTCGCGCTCCCAGCTAAGGTGGCAAAACTTTGCAGTAGGCTCCTAAAGCCTCTCGGCTTCCTTGACGGGAAAGCCCCTGTGGAAGCGGAGTTTCACCGGCCGGGTGCCTGCAGACGCTCCAACCCTCAAGCGGGCAGGGGCAGCCACGTTGTCCTCACCGCTCCACGTGTCTGCGCTCAGCCGCGCGGTCCTCAGCCGCCTTCTTTCTCCAACAGGGTGAGCTGCCACTCAACGCCATCCAAGTGCTTTTTGAAGAGAATGAGAAAACCTCCTTTTTAATAGAAGGTGCGTGTCCGGTGTGCCGAGGGGTGTGCTGGCAGCAGGCACGGAGGTCCCTGGGGTTGGGCTGGTTTTGCTAAGCTGCTGTGGCCGTCTTCCCGGCTGTGCTTGCTCACGGCGGCACCCAAGCTCTGTGAACTGAACTGCTTGGAAATCTCGGACCGTCCGTGCCCTGGCTGCAGGGCTTTGCTAGCAGGGAGAGGCTGGGAGCCAGCAGCAGCGCTCGTCACAGCGTTCCCCCTCATTTAGTTCTGGGCTGTGACCGCCCCTGTTCTACGTTCAGCCAGGTGCAAATGGTCAGCACCGAAGGCAGAGCATTCCCGTTGTCCCCGCGCCGGTGTCGGGGTCTCCAGATGCCGGGAGAACGTGGGGAGGGATGGAGAAAGGGGATTCCCATGGGTTTCTGAAGGAAGCAACACGGACTGTCGATCAAACACAGTAACAGCAGCGAGTGATGTTTTTACAGGTCGACTAATCAATTCGATCCGGGTGATCTGCCGCAGCTATGACGATTACCAGGAGTGGCTCTACTGTCTCAAAACAGCCCAGTTTCGAAATGCCGACTCCTCCCTCTCCGGATCAGAGAGTTTCTCGGGATCAAAGCTGCCACACCCCGGCCAGGTAACAGATGTTGTGGGTTTGCATGGTCATCAATAGATGTCTCCCAGGAATCCCGTCTGTCCTATATCTCTGGCCACGTGCGAGTACTCCTGTGACGCGGCAGCCTTCAAGTCCCCTGCTTGAAGGCTGTCGTGAAGTTGCTGATCCCCGCAAATTATTTTGAAGCCCTATATTACATTACGTAGGCATTTATTGCATTAAATTGCTTCAAAAGCAGGCCCCTGGTCACAGATTGTGACAGCGTTGTGCAGCGAGGCATCGGCACAAGGACATTAGCAGGGACTTGCGAGGACGGGGAGACCAACCCTGCCAGCACCGCAGCCAGGATGGGGTCAGGGAGGGATGCGCCTGCGGCCGCGCGGGGGGCTGTTCCCACGCGCTGTTCTTCTCCCCGTCTAGTTTGCCGGCAGCGGGAGAGGGTCGCTCACTTCTGACGGCCGTACAAACTCCTGGGCGTCGGGAGGGAGAGTGGCCACCTTAACGCACCTCTCCCAGACCAGCGGCTCTCTCCCCGACGGACAATCCTTCCTGCCGATGCCTGAGAGCAGGGTGCTCGAAGACCCCGTCTCCCCTGGCTATTCCCAGCCTCTCCATGTAAGTGAACCCCCCCCAAAAGCCTGGGACGCACGTGGGGACAGACGTTGCCTTTGAGCAGAGCGATCTATCCAGGTGCCCGGATGGGCTGAGCTCGGGTGGTCAGTGTTCGCTATGCGGCATAGCAAATCCGTGCCCGGAGCCTGTATTTGCCCTGGCTCAGCTTTGTCATTGCTGATAAGGGAAAAAAAGTCTGCCGAAGAGTCCCAGCCCAATTCTCCGCTCCGCCTCAGGATCGTTGGTACAGATTGCAAAAGGGCAAATGGCACCGTTCAAAGGTCAGGAAATCCCAAAGTAAAAGCCCCGGGGGTGGGTGGAGGTGACGGGTTAGGCAGGCCTTTGCTCCGACCCCGCGCGTACATTTGTACGTCCAGGGGTGCGTGCGTGCCCGGAGAGCAGCACGTGGGGCACGGGAACGGCTGCAGGACCACGCCGATGCCCAAGCGCAGCGCGACGCCGGCGGCGGCAGCTCTCGCGGGGGAATGCCTCGCGTTGGCTGCAGGTGGGTCTGCGCAGTACCTGGGGCTGGCCAGAGAAGAGAGCCAGCTCCGCGGTCTGCCTTCTCGTTTCAGTCCCTGGCGCAGACCAACTGGCCGAGCACGGGGCTGCCCGCGCAGGACCTGCGGAGGGGGGGCAGCGCCAGAAAATCCAAGGGCAAATGCGGGCCGTCTGGCCAGCAGCTGCCCAGCCAGGACACGGAGAGGACCGCCTGCGGCCTCATTCCCGAAAACCCCGACGGCGAGCTCCTGTCCTCGGTGTACAACGAGCCGTACTCGGCGCACAGCTCGCGGCGTCGCCCGGCGGCTCCCCTGCCGCACCTGGACCTGAGCAACGTAAGGAGGGCTGGGATGCGGTGGGGCTGCCCTCCTGCCCGCGAAGGGTCAAGCAGCGGAGGAACCGGTGCACGGTTCGCCTTTTCCTTACGGCGCTACTCGCAGGGATAGCTGTCCTGGCAGGTGCTGTAGGGCGGGCGTTGAAAGCCATTTCCATTCGAAAATGGCCCACGGGAGGTGAGGTTAAAGACGGCAAAGGGAGCAACGTCCCTTGGAGCCCTGAGATGCTGGGCACTAATTCCTGAGGCAACACGAGCACCGGTGCTCTGCAAGTAGGAGCGTTATTACTTCACAGGACACAGCCTCTTCTTCTGAGGGCTTTCCAGCATGTGTCCATCAATGGTTTAGCGCGTGATGCCATATTTCCCTCCCCTCAATGAGTGTGCATCTGCCTTAGTCCCAGGGAAATCCCCTCGTTAGCACAGACGGGAGTCAGCCCCACCATCCCTCAGGGCTGAGCAGCGTTTGGGACTTGAATTGCAGGGAGATTCCCCGCTCCGATCCCTCCTGGGATGAATTGCAAGCAGGGAGCGGCACGCCACGTTCCCGTTTCAATTCTGCCTTCTAGCTGAACAGATGGAGCTTGGTGGGAAGTCAACCCTCGACAGCTTCCAGCTCCCTGGAGAAGCCGGCCGTGCCCCGCTCCCCGCTGTACGCTGACCCCTATACGCCCAGCTCTCCCAGTGCCCGCAGCGCGGCGGGCTCCAGCGTCCTGGAAGAGGTACCCTGCGCGTTCGCTGCCGGTTACGGCCCTGACTCAGCACACAGGCTTTTGGCTCCAGAAATCGTGCCTCGGGCCGTTTCTTTTCCTGCTGTCTGCCTGAGCGGGATGTGGAAACGTGAGGTCTCCGTTTCGGGGTGGGACAGGGCACAGCATAGTTCTCTGGTTTTTCAAGCCAGGACAGAGTCGGAGGGCAACAGGTTTCCCCTGGCTTATCACTGGATGCCAGCGTTGCAACAATCCCAGGAAGAGCCAGAAACCGCAAAACAAAGGCAGAGACTGAGATATGATCCAGTCTACAGAAACTAGAGATGAGACAGGCACAGAGACCACTTTATCCACCCCCAAAAATTCCAGCTGCGATAACTGAGTGCCTGTTAAAGGCTACATTTCTGGTTTTGCGCATCTCTCGGGAAAAGACTGTGGCTGGCATCCCCCCGTGCTGCTGAAGTCCTCCCTTCCCTCGGAGGGTTCTTCCCGACGGCTCTCTGTCCTTCCTCGTCCCTGAGCTGCCAGTAGTTTTCATCCTACTACCTTCACATCTGGCCAACTTCCACTGCCTCTGCGGGTCACCGCGAGGGACTCGCAGCCCTTCTTCCTTTCCCATCTAAGGCCTTCAGGATTGGAACGTGGTAGAATTTGGAGGGCAGGCAGAAAACCTTGTTTCGCCTAAGTCTGTTCATAGCAGGGCTGGCTTACAGGTGGGGAGTTGCTCCCCAACTTTCCATTGCAGGTATCAAATCTAGAGTTTGTTTTGGTTAAGTTCCTGCAGTGTCACGGACAGACGGGTTCGGCACAGGCGAACGGATGCTCAGCCATCCCGGTACCCCAGCATCTCTCTCTGCAGAAGAGGAACTGCCAGCCCCTGCCCAGCAGTCACTGCAGAGAGGTGCCTGCAGCTCTGAGTTACAGCACCCCAGGCACCTCATGCCGTCTCCAGCTGCGGCCTCCTGCTGATGCTTCTTACCTTGAAGAGGTGAGTTTGTAACCGCAGTCCTAGTGCTCCACACCGTGCAGGCTGCAGGGGGATATATGAGGGTGCAGGGGTCCCAGCTTGCCTTTCTCCGGGCTGGAAGAGTGGACTCTCTGAGCCCTTTGCTCTGTGATGGGGTGCATCTTGGGGAGCAGGGATGGGGGAACCGAGAGAGGGTGCGTGGTATCCCAGGACTGCAGTGCTAAGTCATCCTCATCAGTGCGTCTCTTCCCTTTCAGATCTCTTCTCTGCGAGAGGAACATCTGGGCCCTTCATTGCAGCCACCAGGTGAGACTCTTGGGAGGCTGCAGCCCACCCCTCCTCGCCGGTGTCTGTCCCTCTAAGCATCATTCAAAGCAGAGCTGAGAGGGAGCGCAGGGACTCACGCATGTCCTTCCTTCCTCCTGCTTCCCTGTGGTGGGACCGAGTCTGTCACCCTGCTCCTTACCTGCGTCTGTCTGGTGGCAGCATTTGTCTTGGCTTCCCCTCACTTGCCCACCGGCTCTGGCCACCCGTCACACTTGGGGGCTTGTGGTTTGTTCTACGGCACGCTTCCACTGCTTTGCCCAGATCTGGTTGCGTGTGGGCTGCGATTGCGCTGACCCTCGCCTGTACTCTCTGCCGGCAAAGGAGAAGGCAGCCACTGGGTTGCTCAGGAGCTCTCTGAGCGCTTCGGTCTGTTTTTCTGCAGATGGGTATGTCGGCACTTACGACCTGCCAGAGGCCAGCTGCCCGCACCGCGACTCCGCAGCCTACCACGACTACGCCGAGCTCCAGAGCTTCCAGAGCGACTTCAGCTATGACAACCTGTGGGAAGCCGAGGCGAAGGAGCTGGACACCCCGCACGTCTCCCCAGCACCCGGCCACCAGTTTTACCAGGCTTGAGGGAAGGTCTCCGCAGCCAGGCACAGAAAAGCCCCTGCGCTCTTCTCTCGCTGGGCTTCCCTCCAGGGTGAGGAGCCTGGGGCGTACAAAGCAAGGGGAAGGGCCCTGCTCCGCTCTGCGAAAGGCTCGTTCCCGTGTCCTGGCAGGTCCGGAGTTCAAACTTCTCCCCTAAATCTGAGGATGGGGGCAAAGCACAAAAGCGACAGCCTCTGCGGACCCGGAGGAGCAGCGTCTGTGCTGCGCTAAGGGGTGCGCTCTGTGGCTGCCCCGGCTCGGGGAGCCCTGGCTAGGCAACAGCATTGCCCCCCTGAAAATAAAAAGAAGAACAAAAAGCTGGTCAGGCTCCCTCAGATAAAAGGGATTGGGTGTTCAGACGGAGCAGTCACTCAAAGGCCAAAGAAAAGGGCTGGTTGGTGGCTGGATTAGTTTGATCATTTCCCTTTTTACCAGAGCCCTTAGGCTGGTCGCTCTGAGGATCCACCGATCCCTGAGAATAGCTGTTAAGCCGAACATTCCCCCATTGAGCTCTGAAGCCTGCAAAGATGCACGAGACATGCCCCATCGTGGTATGTAAGGTTGGTAGCAATAGCTGTGCTCATAGGATTGTCTTCCTGCAAGATCAGAGCTATCTGAGAGAGTTGGAGAAAAAAATCCGGATCTGGGCAGAATGGGATGTTCTTTCCACTTCACGCAAAAAATTCTTTCCTGCCAGTGCTGGCTCCAAACCATGGTGGTGACCTGCAATATTATGATCCTGACACCTTGGCAGATGGAATCGAGAAATGTGCTGCCAGCAAATATGCCAAGTGGCTTGTGTTTACCAAGGTCTTCCCTGGAAAGGATGCCCTAGATTCCTCTTAGGGGACTGCGTCCTTTCCTCCCATCCCTCTGCACATTACTGGGCTCACACTAAATGCTGTCTGTGAACATCTAGGTAGGGAGGGAAGGAAGAAAATTCGCTGTAATCCAAACTGCAGTACAGCCATAACTCCCCAGTGATCAGAGCAATGCCAGTGTGGGCTGCAATCTCTCTCTCCCCCCCTCCAGAGCAGCAGTAAGACCAGGACACAAACAACAGAGGACAGAGTCTCAGTGGTATCGTTTTCCAGCCTCTTAGGCCAGATCCTGTAGCACATAGAAGGTCAGCAGCAAATCCAAATCTTTTTTACCTGAGGCTCCAAATTCTTAACCTTTGTTCCCTAAAGAGGCTGCAAACCAAACATATTAACAAAATCTCTATTTTCGTTCTTTTACTGGTGCAAACAAAACAATCCAGGAGCTCTTTGTACTTGAATATCTATGTACTATGTTGTACTTACTTTTTTTTTTTTCAGAAGGTATCCAACAAAGTTTACATGCAAGGTTTGAGTGGATTATATGTATTTAACGTGTAAATGTGGTTGAGTTGAAGATCTATTTAATTTTCTAGCTGTGGATGATGTTCAGTACTGTAGAATGGGCAGCTGTCTGCACATTCGTGTGTGTGTTGGTTTGGGTCTTCTAGCTGTTATTGTTTTGTTTCAGGTTTACTCTCATTTTGGGAAGATTTGTATCTAATAACTTAACCCCAAAAGGATCTATTTATTCAGAACAAAATTGCACAAGGGAACATCAGAAGCACATAGTATGCTGGGAGGCAGCCGTGCTCGTGAGCTCCTATGAACATGTCGGCTTTGAAGATGGTCACCATGATCTTTTTAATTGGGTTTCAGCAGTGATATCTGCAATGTATCAAAAGGGAAAAGCCCCTCCCTATTGCTGTAAAAGTTCCCTGGTGGATTTCTGTGAGACCGGACAATTGCAATACACATTCTTCTGGAATACTTTCTTTTCTTCTCTCTTTTCTTTGCCATTATCTGGTTTAATGGAGGTGATTTTTTGCCCGTCGCTGCTGTCCTTTCCAAAGCCCTTCCTCCCTTGAGGACTTACTCAGGGGCCCTGGGTCCAGGAGGATTTCCAGAGTGCTGACTCTCTCTTGTTCAGCTCAGGCGCTCGTAAACACCTAATCCTAGAGCAAAGTCTCCCCAGCGCTTGTCAGGCGACGAGACCTGGCTGGAGGTTTAATGCCAAAGCTAATCAGACTTTGCTTCGGCTCTGTGTCTCGGAAAGGTGCTCTGGAAAAGTCAGTCGGTGACTCCAAATGGCTCCACGCACTTCTGCAGCCGGGAATGCCCGTGCCGTGCTGTGACTTGGGATGGACTGTGCTGTCTGCTCTCTAGCCTGGGGGAAACCTGGGGGAACCGAGTGGGATGCACTGGCCAGCCCCAGCGCTAGGGTCAGGTATGGAGCTGAGCCCTCCGCGGGCTGCCAGATGGTGGGGGGTTTGGGTCCGTTTTTGCCGTTTTGTCAGTCTGACCTCGCTTCATGGCAGCCGCTTTTTAACAAAGCCAGTTGGGAAGGGGAGCTGGCCACAGCCGGGGCTTGCTTGGCAAGGAAAGACCGTCCTGAGGACCGCATCCAGATGCCTGTAGGCCACTTCTGTCCCTGCATCTGCTCTGGGCAGAAAACCAGGTGTCCCGGCTGCCTCTGCAGGGTTATTCTGCAGAGAAGACCAGCGAGGAACTGGATATGGCCCGCGGTTTATAATCTCTTAGGGCTGGGAGCAGCAGGGCAGGCAGAGGGCTTGCCCTCTCAATTACGCTGCTCCACGCAAGACAGCAACCCACAGCAGCGGCTGCTGGAAGGTGCTGGCGCTTGGAAAGATGGCAAGTGTTTGTGCTGCAGCCAGAGGTGCTCAAGAAACTGAATAACCAGGCAAGGGGTAGATGTGTTGGCCGCAGAAGCCCGGCGTGTCCGTCCCCCGGTGAGCAGCTCTCCCAAGCTCCAATGTCCCATCGATCGGTGACAGTGACACACGCGCGCACCGGGCCACCAGTAGCAAGGTGCGAGATCCTGGTTTCAAAACGCTGCAGAGACGTGACACGGCTTCTAAAGCAATTTTTGCCCTTCTCCCAGAGTGGCAACTTTCCTCCCCGGCTACATCTTGGCTAAATTTGTCACTCTCTCAAATGCTGCCCTTTCAACATGCAGGCTGCTCATTTCTCACGCTTCCAGCACGCCTTTGTACGCAGCTGCCGTGGTCTGTTTGGCTCTTATTTCGGGTCCTGAACTCCGTCTCTGTGTTCGTGTGTCCGTGCCTGAGTTATTGCCTTGTTCCTGCAGTACTTCTGGGGCAGAGCGTAGCTACTGCCAGCTACCGCCCGGCGCAGAACATAGCGTTTCGGGATGAAATGCGAGCGTGCCCTTAGCAAACGGGCACCGTCAGGCGCTTGCACCAACAGAGAGGAGGGTTGTGGGTGTAAACAGGACCTGAGTGTCCCATCCCAGAATGCTGCTGTCCAGTTGACCGCTACGGCCAGGCGCCTGCTATTTCTTCACTGCTACCCTGTAGGAATTAAGGACTGTGGTAACGAATTGCCACTGAAATGGTTACACAGCCCCTGCCGTGCAAGCAGCTAAAGGAGTTTTACTTACACCCTTTCCCAGCTGGGTTTGGCTCCCATAGAAGAAGCACTTCTTCCTGCTCTCCCTCTATCTGTCCCTACTTTAGAAGGTCGTACAGCTTTGCCAAGCTGATATAGTTAATGCAGAGCAATTTGTGTGTGTCTACAAGCCCTAAGATGTTTCCAAACCAGCCCCCATAAGCATCAGATCGGTCAAGACCCACACCCAAGCTCCTGGTTTCCCTGCTGAGCCATCAGTTTTGCTGGCCCTGGGTTTTTCCCTGATGGTTTCCTATTGAGATGCTGACCTGGGCGGCTACACAGCAGGTGGGAACAGGGCTGTGTTTGTGAGCTCTGTTCATGGACACCTGCCTTGTGACCGGGAAAACCCCCACGCTCTTGCTTTTCCTCCAACCCATTTCTCTGCAGATTCAGGATTTAAAAATAGAGGGTTTAATTAAAGCGGCACTAGCCACCTCGGCGCAGGTTGCATTACAACGGAAACCGTAGTACCTGCAAACACAGAAAATACCTCCCATTTCCTGAAAAACGTGTTCATCCTTCACAGCCTGGCTGCGGCAGAAACCAAGGTCTGAACCAGGTCCCCCACAAACTGCGAGCCCAGTGCTCTGGAGCTGTCAGCAAGCCTGTACACATCCCGCTGCTCAGCTCGGTCACAGGATAGCTGCATCTTTATTCACAGAGGCAGATGAAAGGCATGAGATGACACTAGCTGCCAACAATTCACTCTCTGACAACTGATCTCTCCACCCTCCCCTACTCCCTCCCAGTGCTAAGAGTCCTGAATGAGGTCCCCCCGCTTCGGAAACCATAGCTGGAAAACCAGAGCAGTGCTGGAAACACCACGGGCTGCTGTATTTCTCTCCGCTTTCTGATTTCCAAGCCACAATTTCAAACTCCTTTTGCTCAGAGAATGAACAGCAGAGGGGTGTTCTTAAAAAAGAAAGTGGAGCCTGTGACCTGCTCCTTTGGCTTCAGGAGTTTGGAGAAAAAGCTCCCGTAACTGAAGACATGGTGTAGCTGCAGCAGAGCAGCCCACCTGGCCAGCTCCCGCTCCTTCGCTGAGTGCAGACTTGCCGATCTTTTTATTGTATTTACAAAGACAATTGAGATTTGGGTATTCCTTGGTGAGCATTTTGTATGAACGTGTCTCTTCCCATCGGCTGCCTGTGAGCGGCTGTCTGAAACCACGGCTGAGGTTGGGGAAGGACCTGCTGGGCAAACCTGCTCCCTGGTCCTGCTCCCAAAACCCAGCGCCTTCCTTGCAGAGAGAGAGAGCCCTTAGTCCCCCGAGGAGCTGAGGATGTGCAGGATTTGCTCTAGCCTGCGATGAGCAACTCCCTCACTGCCCTGTGGGTGGAGGAATCCACCAAAATATGACATGCTCTCAGGGCTGACGGACCTACCGACCAAAGCAACTGGCATTTCTGTCAGTCCTAGATAAGAGGGAGGTCACTGCTCCCTCTGCTCTGCCCGCTGCCTGCCTGTGCTGGCACTCCGGCGTCTGGCACAGCACCACGAGCCCTCAGAAATCTCCAAATTGCGGGGAGAAGACAGTCACGACTCAGAAATGGCCTAGCAGAAATGTCCACGGCAAGCTTTGCTCTGGTTTTATTAGAGAGAGATGAAGCAAAACCAAGAGCGAAGGAGCTGCTCTGGCAAAAGTGATTGCTGCAGAAGAGGGGGGAGAGACGCAGCCCTCTTCCAGGCTGGGACTCCGGCAGCCGGGTGGCACATAACGTATCAAGGCCAGATGAAATACGGAGGCAGTTCTTCAGGGTGCACCTGCCTGACTTTTTCATCTGCTTGGCAAGACAAAGTGTCAGATGTGGGAGCTACGTACAAGGCAAAGTGGGGTGGGATGGCACGGGTCCCACCTCCAGCGCTGACGCTCTCTTCGGTGAAGGGAAAACAGCCTCACGGCAGCGAGGATGCACGGAAAAGGTCGTTTCTATTGTGGTGGCCGCTGCTATTGCAAAAGACGGTGAGCTCTTGGCTCCTCCCTTCGGGGTGAGATGCAGGCAAGATGACCTCGCCATGGAGGGAGAGGAGAGAGCTTAAAAGGTCGGAGAATAAACCAAGCGTTAAAATTGCAGGCAAGTCCAGGCTGGTTTCCTTGAAGGACGCTAGAGACGCTGCTGCTTGACTGAGCACAGTAGACAATCCCAGAGCTGATCTCCTGATACCAATAAGATCTTTCAATATTTCCTTTTGCTTCTGCAGGGGGCTGAAAACACCTGTCTTCTGAAATACGGACCTCGTCCACTTCTTCCAGGAGAGATCAAAAGGAGTGTGAAATGGCACCTACAGCCTGATGGATCATCTGGCACCTTTGGTAATTTTTAGCAGGAGGAGGTGCTGAATCACGTTTATGTCTCCAAGGCCGAGCTCTAAAGGATCAGACCCCGGTTATCACAGATAGGCACTCGCTGGTAAAGGTGACAGGCACCTCGTGTTACCTACAGCATAACACGAGTACTGAACTCCCCTGGGAAGAAACTTAGCACGACTTTCTGAACACTAGGGTAGAGGCTTTAGGAGAGTGAGATATACCCCGCGTCCCTTGGAGTGGAAAAACAGGCGTTCGGTGCCACCGTGCCTTTCCCAGCTCGAGCGGGTCAGGGAAAGCCAGGAGGCTACTTGTCCCACCCCGAGGGCAGTGTTTTAGCTCACGTGTGGACTGGGACACTGGGAGTGCAGAGCATTACCCACCATTCCCGCTTCTTCCAACACCTAGGTCCGATTCCTTTCTGGATCGTATCTGGTATTACTACTCGCACCCAAACTAGTTGTCTGCCCAGCAGCTTTCCTGCAGCCTCCCGTCAGTGCCATGCTTGCCCTGTGCCGTTCAGGAAAACCGACGGTAGCCTCTGACTGTAGCCTGACGGGCCACAAGCAGCAGAACAAGTTGGCTTCCTGCAAAAACCGTGCACAGAGTCTTCCAGCAATGGCAAGTCTCTTCCCAGCAGCGATTTAGCAGCTATACATTCACGGTGGAGTTCTCCAGCCCAGCCTCGACTGACTCAGCTTCCTCATTCCTCTCAAGATGCCCAGGCAGTGAGCTGAGCTCGCAGCACCCCCGTTGCAGCAAACATCTGCAGTTTTGGCTTGTGGGGAGCAGCTGAGAACAAAACTGCTTCCCCAGGGAAGATGAGGTCCCCAAAGCGAGGGCATTGCTTAGAAAAGATCCAGCTGACGTGGGTGCGTGCAGACTCCCCACATCCCAGCACAGAGTCTTGCCCCATCCAAACCTCCCTGGAGGGGCTAATGTCATCAAAAGTGCCTTCAACATTATGGTTTCTGGCCAGAAACTCTCCCAGTTCCAGTGAGATCTTCAGGCCAACTTTGCAATCCTTTAGACATTGAGACAAACCAGAACAGCTTTCCCAACCATTTTGCCCAGTATTAAATTCAGTGACTTTTAGCACAATCATTTATTAACTGCCAGCACTGCACCTGGGAGTACTGTACATGGCTGGGAGGGAAATTAACTGTTCCTGCACCTGCAAAGTGAAGGGAAAACATTATTTCCTCCAGATTTGTGTGAGAAGGCTAGAAAACACAAAATCTGAAAAATTCAAGCCAAGCAAGAAGTTAGCGGTGACCCTTCAGGATTTAGCCGTGTCCCTTACCCTGGGGGCTTCACTCTGCATGAGGCATTAGGCAGGAAGAGCCAGAGCCCCCTGAGACAGGAGCTGGCAGTCCCAGAGACCCCCTCCTTTCATCAAACCTGTCTGCTGCCCTCCTCTGACCTTCTTCTGCTTTGCTCAGCTCGGCGTGACAGTCTCCCAGGAAAGCCCCACGTAATGAAAAAAATTGCCCGATTCCTCTAGCTGGTCCCCCATTACCCACCCGCCACGCTAAGGCTGCTGTATTTCCACCTGCCACTGAGAACGTGGAGAGCGCTTAATGGATTATGGCTGGATAAACAGTAAAACTGAGCATATGCGAACGCTTCAGCCTCCCCCGTGCCCGCCGTGCTCCTGCTCAGCGGAGGGAGTGAGGTCTGCTGGGCAAATCCTTCAGAGCCTGAGGCTGCGGTGCCGGGCGGTCCTGGATGCAGCTCCGACTGGAGAGCTTGGCTGCATCGAGGGCGACTGGGGAGGGCAGAGGCCACGAGGATCGATGGACCGAACCCGGGAGCTGCTGCTGGGCACTGACTTGTGCTCACCGATCCGTTCAGGGGGCCCCGGGAGGAGCAGGCTGGAGGGCTGGCAAGAGCAGGACCCTGCTCAAGTCCCAAGGGCTTTTGAGAGAGGAGAGAGGGCACGGCTCCGTGGATCACGCTGTTCGCGACGTGTCTCAGGGGTAGGCATGGGGACTGAGCCAAAGGAGAGGAGAAGCAGCCCGTGTCCCTGCATACGCTGTCCTCCGGGGCTCCTCAACCAGCACATCAACTCCTACATTTTTTCTAGCAACAGACACATAATGGATTGATTTCTCATTCTTTAAAACTCAGTACTCATTCAATAGTTTCACACACAAACAATGTGGACACAGGAATGTACACAGAAGTATTACACGAGATAGATCTTTATTAGAAGCTTCCAGCATATTTTATCTGTTCTCCTCCTCCACAAACCTCCTCTTACTGGATATACAGCTACTATAGTCCATATAGAGCCTGTACATCTCTCTCTCTTGCTATGTACTGCTACATATCTCACTGTACAATTGTACAGTGTGCTCTCATCAGCAATAATACGTGGTCTTAAGTACAACCCCAAACACATTAAAATTGCATGGCACTCTGCATTACAAGGAAAGAGCTAAACCTCTTCTCTCTCATTTCGTGAGACAAACATTCCCACAGACTGTTTCCATAAAGCTCGTAGGCAGATGCACACAGGTATTCTGGGCAGATTTCCCCCAGTACCTTTGTGGATCTGGTCCCTAAGTGCTTAACAAATCTCACATTCGTGCTGTTACCAGACTTGGGAGTGAAGAAAACCCGTCGTGAATAATGCCCTTGAGTGATCAGGAAGGCACTAGAGACAGGGAAGAACCTGAACCCCTTCCTTTCCATTTTTCATCCCACCTTGCATTCTGGGTCCCCTCCAGCCCTCTCCAGCCCCACGAGGTTACACACTCGGCCACGGCACCTCCTCACTCGACATCTCCTCCTAGCCAACTCTCTGTCTCTAGGGTGGGAGGCAGTGGAGGGACCAAGTCATATATCTACACCCTTCATCTGGTGATCGTCAGAGCCAAACATGGTACACGTACCTTTTCCTCCTCTCCGACATGCTCCTGTCCTTGTCAGGGCTTTTACCTGAGGCTCCCCTGAGCTCAGCCCCTTTCCCCGCTGTCCCTGCAGCCCTTTCCATCCTGCACAGCCTCCTGCAGGGCAGCTCCCCGGCTGCCCCTTCCCCTGGCTCTGGCTGCGTGACACCGACCCATCCTCTGCCCGCGGGAGTGAGATGTGTCCTTGCAGTGGGTGCTCCTCACCCACGGGGACACACATCACATCCGCAGCTCCGGCTTAGCAGGGCTGAGGTGGCCGCATGCAACAGAAACCTTATCTCAGCCTCCTGAACCGTTAGACCGAGCCGTGACTTCTCGGAGTGAAATCCAAGAGGATGAGTCCTCCTGCGGTGAGCCAAACCGGTCATGGGAGACCGGGGCCTTGCCAAGTGAGCGGCCCCTCCATCCCTCTTGAGCTGCTGCACACGCTTAGCGAAGCACCATGTTTGGACAGAGACGGCTCTTCCCCAGAGCTCTCTCCTCTCTTCCTTCACAGATACCCCAACCCTTTCCTAGGAACGAAGCACTTTCCTGGTTTCTTTCGCTCTCTCCTCCCTCCACTACCTCAGCGCCTGCCTTTGCCACCAGGTGATTGCAGCCGGGAGGACGGACAAGCAGCAGCCTGGAACAGACACTGTGACTACTCCTAGGAGATAGCACAAGTATGCAAGAAGTGTGCAAGGAAAGAACAGAGCCAGCCCGCACCGGGCTCCTCTTCTGTGCAGTACAGGTACAAACTGCCTACCGTATTGAAAATGACTGTCACCGGAAAGATCCCGCTTCCTGTGACATCCTGTCCCGTTTAGGGATGGGTCCAGAGCAGTCTTGGCGCTGGGATCCAGGCTTCTCACACTGCCCAAGAACAAAGTCCCCAGCCTCTGCCTCCGCCGTCCTCGCCTGTCCTCGGGAAGCACCTCTGGTGTGCGCTGAGCCTAGGTCCGAGACTGTCCTTCTCTGACCTGCCTTCGGAAGTAGCGGATGGCAGAAAGCGTGCCAAAACTTGCCAGGAACACTGGAAAAGAGCCCAACACGTTTCCACGGTGAGTCTGGGTGCTTCTTCCAAACCTGAAGATCTTTTTCCAGACTTGAAGATCACAAGCTACTTGGCTCACTGGGGTCCATGGGACCTTGGGAGGTCGCTCCCCTCCCTTTCTCAGACCCCTCCCGCCTTTGCTCTTCATCCCCACCACACTCTGCTTGTTCCCAGCGCATTCAGTCCCGAGCTGCCCTCAGCCTACAGTTTGGGCACACGGCTCACACCACCGTTTCACAAGAAACATCTGTTTTTAAGGGAAACACAACATAGACTTTGTGCATGTGGTAGAGATGGGTGGTGGTTAGACATAGAGGTTCACGTGGAGATCTAATGGGTCTAATCTCAGATGAGAAGGCCACAGGAGGAAATCTCACCGGGGCTTCAGGACTTCATTTTCTACTTCTGTTTGGACCAGGAAGATGCCAAGAAAAATACCATTTTGTGGGTTATCTGTGGATGCTCTGATCCCAGCCAAAAGCAGAAAATACCCAAAACCCAGAATCAGAAAATGTAGACGTACAAAAAATAGTTAATGGAGGTTGTACACAGAATCAAGCTCTTCTCTGTACTTTCAGCTTATGTTTTTAGCTTGGCTTATGAGAGAGGTCAGATTCCCCGATCTGTTCCCAAGCAAAACCGGGAACCCAAGCCATGCCTTTGGACTTCCCAGTTTAAATTCAGGCTTGACTTTGATTTACGTGTTAGAGCCTGGGACATAAGCAGGGAAATTCAACTTGCTAGAACCTAAAATGCCAGAAGAGAATTGCCTGTCCAGGATGTCAAACTGCCTCTTGCTTGCCTCCCCTCCTCGCCAGGGTGCTTACTGCACGCCGGGTTGTGCAATCCTGAGGGCACGAGGCCCATATCCCGCTTTTCACACCCTCTCTGAGGCCACATCTACCGTCTAATACTAAGAAGGCAAGGAGGAGCAGGCCAAAAGCTCCTTGTGATGATTGCACCGAGCAACCTTAGCTAATGAGCTATTCTCAGGCCGGGGTGTCAGCTTCCCGCGTGACCTTAGCGGGGAACATTCCTCTCCTGGACGAGCAGCGGGAAGCCCTGGCCCCGGCGTCTCACCGCTGCCCACGGGCTGGACCCCGCGTTCAGCTGCTGCGCTCGCCGTCCCACACCCTGCTCATCCAGCGACCCGCAGCCCTTGGGCCACAGCTCAGCCAATTCGTGTTGCCCAAGCTTCCTCCCTCCCCACCAGTTATTCAAATGCTGTGGTTGGAGAGGAGAGGAACTGACAGAGCTCCATTTACTTGCAGGACTCGGTGCACCAGGATAATACTTCAGCTAAGCTGTATTTAGAAAAAAGATTACACCTTTACAGCACATTAGAAAAATACGTGCATGCGTTCCAGCTGAGATGAGGGAGTATAAACCTGCATGCTCAAGGTCCCCATTCAGCTTCTAGCCAGCAGGGATCCTAAAGAAGCCTCTCTTCCCCTGACACATCGGTACTGGTCCCTGTCAGAGGCTGGATGGAGCGGGGCCAAAGCTCGGAACTTGTCCTACGGCTCAGTTCAAGTCAGCAGTCACTTTGGGAGGGGAAAGGACAACGTAAGTGAGCAGGAATAAGGACTGCCTCTTCTATAGGAGAAAGAAGGTATTAGAAAGCAGCAGGATACTTTGGAAAAGCAGGAAAATGATTGCATTTTCCCACAGGCAGTGTTAGGTGTCTTAGCATCCCTGCCTTTCTCCCTGCCGTGTCTTCCACGAGGTCCTTCCCACCCCTCTCCCGCCAGGCTGGGCACCGTACATACTGGTCTTCCAGGCATCTGGAGCCTGCAGGTCGGAGGTCTTCACTGCCCAGGACGCAAAGGCACAGAAGACGAGGCACATGTCTTTGTGGGTCAGGGCCAGCGGAGCCTCGGGCCTCCCTGCAAGAAGAAGAGTACGAGGCTTGGGGTTTTACGATGCCGGCTCTGCCACAGCAGGCTCCAGTCCCTCTGGGGCAGCGAGTCCCTTGCACTCCCAGAGAAATACATTTTTGTCACACATTTTCCCTCCCAGAAGACCTTTTTTCACCATTGGTCAAGTCAAACGTGTCTATTTAGGACTCAGGTACGTTTCCTAAGGAGAGGGGCACGTTCTTCACCCCTCTCAGTTTTACACTTCGTTAAGAGCCCGAGACAAATATTTTTTAAGGCTACCCATGGGCCTGAGAGGCACAGCCAGCGGACACGCTGCCTCCGGGACCTCTGACTGCCTCACCACCTCCCTGCAGAGCTTCTCAGCGCAACCCTGTGTGGTGGCTGGAAGCAAGTCCGGGGAGTGGGTTTAAGGAGAGAGCAATTCCTGGGGTGGCTGCAAATGCACTGGGGCTGTAGGCACGTCCCTCTGGGCAAGGTCCCCTTCCTGCAAGACAGTGTCCCGAGACACGTGCAGCTCTAAGACTACACATATGCCCCCGAGAAGCACCAGTGCTCAGCATCTCTCCACGGATCCCACCTCGCTCCCACCGCCTGCTAGGTCCAGGGAGGGAGACAGCCCTGAGTGCTCTGCACTTCTTTCTGTGCTGGAGTTCCAGTCTGAAGACATGTTGCAAGAGTGGGTTATTTTTGCTCCTATGTTTATTTGATCAGGCTTTTAATTAAAGCTGGCTTATTAATTAGCTACGACCCTGGCAAAGGGGTTTTTCTCTGTGCAAACAGACTGGAAGCTCTATTTTGAGGCACCCTTTGGGATGACTCATTCATTGTTTGGTTTTAATATTAACTATGAGGCACTGTGGCTGTAAGCATCATATAAGCTTTAAGATAAATATGCTGGCTGTCCTAGTGGGTCAGATTTGCTCTCCCTTTACTCCTGTTTCTCTTACGTGCCTCCAGTAGCAGTCAACGTTCAGGTAACCTCTGAGGTCTCTGGAGGGTGTTTTTCAAATCAGCATGTGTTTTAAAGTCCCCCTCACCTCTTTCAGCTGGGAGCCTTGGACATGTTCCACTCTGTGCACACCTTTTCCCTCACCAATATGAGATTGATTAGCAGCCCAGCTTTAACATGACAGCAGCTCAGCAGCCATTGCCTTATCTCCGAGGCATGAGTTCTTTGGTACAGAAGGATTTTGCTGCTCTGCCTCCCATTCCCTCATCAAAAGTACAGGTACGTGGATCTGCAGGC
This sequence comes from Aquila chrysaetos chrysaetos, assembly GCF_900496995.4. NCBI lineage: Eukaryota > Metazoa > Chordata > Aves > Accipitriformes > Accipitridae > Aquila > Aquila chrysaetos. The sequence goes on along the minus strand of NC_044009.1, from coordinate 4,155,763 downwards.
TGTTGGATGGCACTGGGGTGGGGGATTCCTATCTCTACCAGACCTTGCAATAACGCCAGCCGTATTTAATGCAGCTATCCGCTTCAGTGAGTTTTCCTTGGCCAGAATGCAAAAGAATAGATTAGATCCACAGTAGTTATGTCCACTAAGGGGACAACCGAATCAGCTAGGACAGGGACTTTGGACCGGACTGATTTTCAGCCTGTTGCACGCATGCTGTCATGACCACCTCTGCCCCAGGAGTGGAGTCTGTGGGGAGCAAAGCAAGTTACGCCCAGAATAATATACCCAGATTCCCCGTCCACGCCTGCTGCAGCACTGGGAGTCAGCCTGCGGAGCCTGGGACGGCGTGAGCATCACAAGAGAGAGCCAACGCGACACGGCACGTCACGGTGGTGGCTTTAGCCACGTTTCCCCTGCTAAAGCCCAAGGGCTGCCCGAGAGGCGGTGGGAGCAGGGGAGACCACCCAAGGCAGAGGCAACACCTCTACGCGCAGCGGCAAGCCGGGACTGTTGGGCAGCGGGCAGGGGGTAACGGTGCTTTACCTGTCAGCGCAAGGGCCATGTCCAAACCTTCTGGACGTGCCCGGCCTCTTCCCAGCGGGGCCAGCGGGACGAGGGGGAGCTTTTCTCCAGATCCTCTCCGCACGAGAGCCTGTGGGGCTGGGGCTTGGCCTCTGACGAGATGCATTGGCCTTTGCAGGAGGGACTTCAAAGCCCCCACAGCTTTCTTCACCTCGGAGGCTGGAGCGATTGAGAAAATCCCTCTCCAGCCCACCCTGTTCCCAGGCCTGTCTGGAAAGAAGTGTTCATACACCTCAGGGACCGAGATAACCAGGGAGTCTTTGGCTGGAGCCAAGTCGGGATCCTCATTTTGCAGCTGAGCGTGGTCCAAGCTGCTGAACTTCTTTCGCTTCCTGTCTTTACCCTTGACTTTTTTCCTGTTTCCTTCCGGTTCGTTGAAAAAATATTCATACAGTTCAGGCAAGGAAATTTCCCTTTCCAAGGGTGTTTCCTCCCCCTCCACCGAGCCCCCCATTCCTTCTTCTTCCCCTTGGGAGTCACAGAAAAAATAGTCGTACATCTCGGGCCAAGTCACATCCAGGGTGTCTGCCCTTGCAGAGGCCCCAGCTGCAAAGTAAGGGGGGCCCAGCTCCCCGGGGGTCTCAGCTGCAGGCTCCCCGAGAGCTCCCTCCGCGGCATCCCCTCCACAAGCTGCCACGCTCTTGAGACGGAGAGGCTTCCCCGGTGCCTCCCGGCACGCCGCTCCCGGAGGAGCCGTGGCTCCGCCGGCGGGGACCATCGGCACGTTATCGCGTACGTCCAAGCCATCAGCCTGCCCTGGCTTCGAGTACTTGGTGGTCTTCGCCTTCCCCGGGGGCTGTGCCCCCGGCTCCTTCACCTTCTCCTTCGGGGAAGCGCTCACGGCTGGATCGCCCTCATCCGTGCCAGGGCTGGGCACCAGCCGTTCGCTCTCCCCTGCCTCCTCGCTTCCCAGCTTCGCAGGAGCGAGCTTGGCCGCCTTCTCCTTCCCTTTGCTCTTCCGCGAGGACAGCGGTGAGCTTAAAGTAAGCGCCTTCACGGGTACGCCGGTCCCCCGCGCCGCAGCCCCCGCGGGCTCCCTGTCGCCTTGGGCCGCCTCGACGGCGCTGGCCCCGCGTTGCTTGCGGCTTTTTCTCGGCTGTGCCGGCACCTTGCGCCTCACGACGTCCGGGGAGCCAGCCGGGGAGCCCGGCTCGGCGCCCGCTCTCTCCCCGCTCGCCTCCTCCCGGGAGCCGGGCGCTCTGGGCGCAATCTCCAGGGCTGGGCTCGGAGGGCGGTCACGCAGGGGTCCGGGCTCCGAGCGGGAAGCGCTGCCAGGACTTTTCCTCGCCGAACCCTCTGGGGAAGCGGCCGGTGCCGGCAAGCCGCCCGGCACCGGAGCCGCCGGCTGTGCCGCCACCGGGTTGCCACGGGGCCGTCGCCCTCCCGCGTCCCCTCTCCGTTCAGGGACGCTTGTTCCAGCTGGGTGGCTGGGAGGCTCCGCGGCCTGACCGCCGCCGGCTGCCGTTTTCTCCGGCGGCGGTGCCGCTGCTTCGCATGCCGTGTCCCGCCCTGGGCTGCCCTCGGCTGCGCTGCCAGCCGCGCCGGCGATGGCGGCGGCGGCGGCGGCGGGGGGACGAGGGGGCTGCCTCCCCTGCGCGCTGGGCATCGGAGCGGACGAAGGGCGGCCGGGCTCGTCGCTCTCGCACAGAAACCTGCTCACCGAGCCCAGGTCCGCTTCGTCCTCGCTGCCCGAGAGAAGGTCCGGCAGGGAGAGGTGCCCGCCGGCGGGCCAGAGCGGGGAGGCGTCTCCGGGGACCCCACGTGGGGCAGAGGTTCCCGTGCCAGGCCCTGGCCCGCTGCCCACCCTCGCCGCGATCTGCCCGTTTGCGCTGGCCCGGCAGTCCCTCGCCGGCACGCCGTCCCCTTGTTCAATGTCACCGAGACACTGCTCCTCGGCTGTGGCCAGGGCGGCCGGCGCTAGGTTGCATTCCTCCGACGCCAAGAAGAACTCGGCCCAGTCCCTGTCGTTCAGCTGGATGCTGTACTCGAAGTTATCCATGCCTGCAGCAGCAAAGCAAGGGGAGGGGGCCGGAGAGATCAGGGCGTGAGGAGGGGGCACCGGCATCAGCAGACATAGCTGAGGTGTGTGCCCCGAACCCTTTCCCCCCCGGGGTTCCTGCCCTGCTTCCCCGCCATCCGCATTCACTCCTCCTCACCCGTTTCCAGCTGAAATCGGTGGGAGGCAAGGGCAGCTCCTAGCACATTCAGCAGGACAGGTATTGCCGTGTTGGACCATAACCCAGCCAGCAGCGAGAGAGACCACCGCTACCCCCCCCCTCAGGTCCCTTCTGCCTCTGCTCCCCGAGCACAGGCAGCAGCACAGAAAGTTCGGGATTCTCTCCACAGCAGCACAGCGGCGTCGCACCTCACATACCCCTTTCCTACTCCTTTTGCTTACGACCCATTCAAAAACGTGGGGGATTTAAGCTCTTGAGCATTCCCGCTGCCCCGGCATCGTGCGTGACGGTAGCATGAAGCACAGTCCAAACAAGGACATTTCAGCAAGCCACGGCAGCCCCTTCCATACCTGTGGCTTTGGGGAGGGAGACGCAACAGAGCCCAAAACCAGCAGGGGGGATCCAGCGGTAGGAGAAGAAGCAGAATGATCACAAAGCTGCATCCTACCTGTACCACAGCCTAAGCTGGTGATGGAGCCATTCAAAGAGCCACGCAGGAAAATCCTCCCGGCACAACATGATGCCGTACCCTTGACGGGGGCAGAGAGCTCGGCTCCAGCACAGATCCATTCAGAGGCTAAAAATACACCCCCCCCCCCCCCCTCCCTCCCCAGCGTGTCACTTGAGATGGGAGTGTGATGGGTCCAGAGAGGGCAGGCCCATATATAGAAGCTGGCAGGGAAGATGCGAGGGTGCCAGCCAACGCGTTTCTGTCCCACAGCCTTTGGGGTATCTGCGACCGCTCCCGACGCTCGCTGCTCGCTTCTGCGAGGGGTCGCTCGGTGGGATGGCCGGCAGAGAAAGGGTCCAGGCCCAGGCCACAGAGCTCACAGCCTTTAGTACAAGGAGGAGCGTGACCTCTGGATGGCAATGACCGTTCTTTTTTCAACACACCCACCTCTTTGCCTCAGTCTGTAGGCGACCCATTTCTCGGGCGACAAAAACGTGCCTCTGGGGCACCGTTCGCCTATTGACAGCACTCCTAGGGCGCTTACAGCCAGCCTACTGCAGATTTACATCAAAAGATCGCAGCCAGCGCGGCGGTCTCGCGACAAACCTCGCGTGGCGCGCGGCAGCCGTCCCACGCCGCCCAGGAGCGCCTGGCGTGGGTGGCAGAGGGAGAGAGGCTGGAAGACTCAGGATGAGCCTGGCACGAGGGGGTTACAGGGGAAGCGACCGGCTGAGGGTGGCCTGGCGGGTCAGCAACCGGGGCCAGAAATAGCCCTGCGAGTCCCGGAGCCTGCCTCCCACCGCATGCCCTCCCCTGTCCCGGGGGCCAGAAATAGATGCCCTGAAGTAGCTGCCTGCTGCACAGCGCCCACGAGCCTGAGTCCAAGCCCAGCTCCAGGCCCCCGTTGCCCCAAGGCTCCGACCACCCCTCGGGTCACCGGGCCGCTGGAGATGATGCCAAACCGGAGACGGCGAGGACCCCGTGAGCCTCGGGGGTCCTCGGCGGGGTCGGGGTGCCAGCCCTGCCGCACTGCGTGCTCCAGGGAGCCGGGGACCCTTGCCCTGCCCTGCCGGCACCCACCATCCTGCGGGAAGGAAGCTCCCCGTCGTGGCTGCCTTCACGCACTGCACTGCCGGGGAGCGAGCCAGAAGCACGCAGCCCCACCGGCAGCTGGAGCTGAAGCGCGCTGCCCCACGCCGCTGGGTCAATATCGACGGGGACACGCTTCCTTTCTCCGCGCTCCAGCCTGACGCACGCAGGGAGCTTGTCGAGCCGAGAAAATATGGAAGGAAAGAGGTCTGCCGTCTTCCCGTCCTATCTCATTTCTGATCTGGCTACACCCTTCTCCCTCTCCCCCTCACGCGCGCTTGCAGACGCAGAAGGGAAACCAACTGGCTTCCTTTTCTTGGCTGCAGTCAACTTCCTTCCCTTTGAGTCCGGCAGCCAGGGTTAGTCAGAAAAACCTTTAAACTCTGCCTCGCAAACCGCAGCAGAGAACATAAAAGAGACAGAGGCAGCGAGGCGGAACTGGAAGCCAGCAGCGGGCTGGCGTCCCGTGTTATCAGTGTCACATTTAAAACCAACGCCGGAGCGGCCGCACACACCAAACCCAACAGGAACTGCACACACCCCACCACACGTTCCGCCCTGGCCTCGGAGACACAAACAAGTCTCGGCGCAGGAGACATCCAAGTATTTATTTAGCCGTCCAGGGTAAAGCCCACACGCTGTCCTTGGGGAAATTACGCATCTGCTAGCGCTTCCCTGCCTTCCTCTGGGGAGGGGGGGGGGCCATAAAAGCGCAGCGTGGACTTCAAGGGCAAGGCACGCTGCCCCGAGCCACGCAGGCTGCCGCAGGGGCGTTATGCCGTCTGCGAAGGACGTGCAGCCGTTGCAGCCCGGACGAGACCGTCTCCGATTGCCTTCTGGCGTGTGGCGTGTGAGCCGGTGCTTCTCGGGGATACCTGGCTCCAGCTCTCCAGAGGAGCTGATGCCAGATGCAGGGATGCTGCAGGGCTGCTCCAGCACCTCCGGACCAACGTGAGCGGCGGATTCCACCTGCCAAGCCACGGGCAGGCGGGCACAGGCCTCCCCATCACCTCCCAGCACCTCCAGGATTGACGCTTTGGTATTAAGGACATTATATAAATAACTAATGTCAACGTGTAATTAGAGAAGGGCCTGAAATAAAGCGGCAGATGAGGCCTCTCTCTGCCTGATGACATAGGACACAGCGCGGGAGAAGGAGCCAGAATCAAGGGCATGGAAAAGGGAGCTAGGCAAGAAAGCCCGAGTGCCATGGAGGGGCACTTCTTTTGGCATAAAGACCCCTTCTGCGGCTTCAGGCTGCACATTCGTTACTCCCGGTGTAAAGGGACTTCAACAGACTGGCAGGGGGGAAAGGAGCTATCGGAGCTATATAGAATAATACTCTAAGATAAGCAATTTCCTACCCAGGAACCTCCATTTGGGAAAATTCTACCTTCACAGAGCTTTTAAAATCAGCACTAAAACATCACGAGTGTGGGGGTTTTGGCTGAATTCACTGCCGAGGCAACACAGACAATGCAGAGAAATGTGGGTCTGATTACAAACACATCCTCCCTGCCCTGATCTAGACCCATCACATGCTGTGTGTTAGGGGAGGAAGAGAGTGATGAGTTTGCAGGAAAAGCAATGGAAAGGAAAAAAAAAAAAAACAAACCTCTAATGGGAAGAGAATTATGTCCACAGCTTCAGGAGCAAGACTACGTTGGCCCTTGCTGTTTCCCACTGCCTGGGATAGACAGCTCTGTTTGTGGCCATTTTCTCATGCCGCCTTCTGCTTTGGCTTGATCATCAGCCTTCAACCTTGGTCACTGACATAGCATGGCCTTGTCTGCCCATCTCTGGCTGATCCCTGGACTCTGGTTTTCTGCTCTCACAGCATCAGCCTTCCATCTTGTCATCTCCCCCCGGATCTGATTCATTTCTCCCCTTCCATAAATTCCTGCGAGGTACAAACTGCCACATAGATAGCTCAGCCCTTCGTGTCCAGGAGCAGGGAATGTTGAGCTTTGACCTTGCACCGCTAACAGCCATGAGACCTCCCTTGTGACGGGGAGAGGGCAAACAGGGAATTTAGATCTACCCCAGAGAAAGCCTGGGAGCACCAGTTACTCCATGCTGAGGAAGGGGTTAAGTCTGCATTGAAACTCAGAGTGCAATGAAGCCGTAACCACCAGTCTGGTTTTGCTGGTTTGGGGGCAGGTGAGCGGCTAGGAATTATCACCCCCAAACCATAAGAGGTCTGCATTGTTTTTGCCTAAACGCTTTAACTGTTTCGTTGGGGTTTTTTTGCCTGCAGCTCGCTCCCCAGGCTCTCTTAAAATTCAGGCCCATGCTTCCCAAGCAGCCAGCAGCAGGCTCACTCAAAGGTCAGCCTTAGCTGACTTGAAACTCAGCCTGCACTTGCCTGAAACTCTGCCAAGCTCTTCCAAAAGGCTTGTATCCTGGCCTGAGTTTCGGGTTGCTAATCCAAGTCTCACTGGGTTTCAGGTTTCCGTGCAAGCTTTGGCTTTGCTCTACACAAGAATAGTCTCAGGCCACATCTACGCCGTTGGCTGGACCTTTCCTGCTGGGGCAGGGGTGGCAGCGGGCAGCCCTCTCCATCGCCAAGAAAGAGGAGACAGGGCAAACCGGGCACACGGCTGCCTCGGAGGCACAGGACACAGATGGGCTCAATATCCATAACCCCGGACTCGCCATCCCTGAGGGGCAGGTTCTGCAACTCCCCAGCTTTGCCTCTCTCCGGCCGCTGCCAGCCGTAACAGCCAAGGGGCTGTGGGACCACCATGCCCTGCCCCAGAGCGGTGCACAGCCAGAGAACCCGGCGGGACGAGCTACAGCCATATGAGCCGCAGGAGCAGTTGCTAGCTGTCGGAGGACAGGCTTAGACCTGAACTGGCATGAAGCTTAGCAGTGCAAAGTTAGCCCACTGCATTGTTTTAACCTGAAGTGTAGCACAGCAACACCAGACTAGCGCACGGGCTGTGGTGGCTGTAGTGTTTCTGGCTCGGGACCAGCACCCGTAAGGCCAGGTGAGCGCTGTCAGGTCACAGCCATCTCACTTTTCACGTTGCTCACTGATGTGAAACAAACCAAGCATGCCAAGCTCTCTGCAAGTCATACCCAGACAGATAGGGGCTACTCTATTTTTTTTTTCACAAGTCCTGAAAAGAGGCTGCTGGGCTGAAGTTCCAGCTCACGGGAATCAGAGTTTCACCACTGAACCCAACAGGATCAGTATTTTACCTGTGGAAGTAATTTTTCCTGCCATTTCCACTAGATGTCACTTACAGCTAGAAAGTTAGCAGTTTCCCTAGATTTTTAACCTCCTGACGCGCAGGTCCATGTTAATCCTAAAAAGGTCTCTTAGATGTCCAGGATATTAGGACTGTAATGGTATTAGAGCAGGCAGGATTGCAGGCTGTAAGGGAGGGGTGTCGGGGAAGCTGACATCTCCCCAGCATCCCGTCCAGCTGGCGTGGTGCCTCTAGGGGAAAGGAAAAAGCTGCGTTCCATAAGGCTGGAAGAGCAGGGTCTTTGCTAGCACCGACCTGTGCACGTCGGGAGTCTCTGCAGCAAGGCTGTCCTGCTTTGTGCTGCAACGTTAGGCATCCAGTGATCCACGCAGGTATGTCACCAGCTGCCACGTGTGGGTGTCCAAATCTCCGAGACAGCAGGCAGCAGTATCTCCGCAGTCACCAACCCATCCTAAGCACTTTGGGGTAAGGCCTGTTCTGCCTTTGCACATCGTTGCACACGTGAGATGCTCGGCCCCGAGCAGGGGCTCGGGGCTGCTGCTGCACCACGAGGCAGCAATACCAGTAGCATTACCAGTACGGCGCTGGGGTCACAGCACGGCCCAGGGCCAGGACCACTCCAAACGACGACAGCAACAACAACAAAAAAAACATTGGCATCTCCATCCTAGCTGCCTCCTTCGCCCCAGAAGGCTGTCACACACCCAAGTGCTGGCTCAGACCTTTCCTTCAGGGCTCTTCTTCATATGCAAACCAGAAGGGTGCAGGCAGCCCAGGGCATTGCTGAGCCATCCCTTACACCTACCCCACGAGCAGCAGGACCTGTCTCCCCTCCCCACCGCCTGGTTTCCTTCACAATCCCACCCGCAGGATGAACTGGGTGGGGGGCAGCTCCTCTCCTTCCCGGGGGGGCTGCTCAAAGACCCCTCTGTGTACGCTCCCCCCTCTCCGTGCTGCCCCTGTCCCAGCACGGGACCGAATGAGGTTGCCCCTCTAGCTTTTGGCATCAGGGTCTCTGCAAGACAGATGCCACTGTATCAGCTGCTTTCAGCTTGCCGCTAAAGGTTTAACCAGCTATTTTCACCTGTGCTTAGCAAAAAAATGGTACTTTGGGCAATCCCAGCTGGGGATGAGGAGGTCCTCAGACCCGTGTGGTAAAGGCATAAAGCAAAACTCACGGGAGCACGAGCTGGTGCCTTGGGGCACCTCTTTGGTGTTCTTTTTTCTCCCGCACCCAACACTGTGACGTGAGGGAGAGAGGCTGCTTTGGGCTGGAACGGGAAGGGAAGGCAGCGCCGGCCGGCACGCTGACCCTGGCCCTCAGGAGCAAGAGCAAGCTCCGGGATGAGACGCGGAAAGAGAGAAGGACCCGAGACTTTCTCACAGAGCGTCAACTTGGAGAAGCTCTCCCCTCCCCATTCTGGCTGTGGGCCTGGAAAGGGCAACGGTAGCTGGACCTGCAGCCACAGCTCCATTTTCTGTCCAAGTCGCTGATTAATTATGTTTTGGGTTGAGAGGGCCTCCCCTCCCACCCCAGCCCCAAATGCAAGCTGCTCCGCATCTGCAGGACTCTGTCAGTCCTCGAGGTCCCGAGTTCTTCACCCCTGCGCTGCCCACCCCCTTCCAAACAGATCCTATTCCCAGCTGAACGGGGCACGGCGGTTGTGTTATTCTAACTCCCAGCGTATCGGCCACTCCACTGATCTCGGCCCACCCACTGTCAGCAGCTTCAAAGCGCAAAGGAGAGGTCGAGTTGCAAGCACAACAGACACCGGTAGCTCCTCGCACACGGCTGCTCTGCTCACCCTCTCCCGAGGGCCAGAATGTCCGGGAGCAAAGGCTCCAGCTCCCGGGGAGGCTGCCTTGTGCAGCGCTCCAGTCTGGCTTGAATTAAATCAGCCTTGGAGAGCTGATGACATTAACCCTCTGAAAGCTGAGGCTGTAAAACAGGAATCCCCAAATACTTTTTTTGTTACGGAGAGCCGCGCTCCCCTCTGCCCACGGAAAGTGCTTTCAAAGCAGCTACAGGCATGCCAGCGCTGCTCTCTGCAGCAAGGGATAGTGAAACTCGTGCCAGCTGTTGAGGAGTGAGCTGTGCCAACAAGCAGCACTGCAGAGCGTTGCACTGTGCAGGCTGATCCCCAAAGCCGGAGGAGTCCAAATGCCACTGTCAAAAAAGCTAAAGCTCTTTGCAAGCTGAAGGCTCCCAAGGACCTGACTACATCATTCACCTGCTTTTGCAATACGCTGCCATCAGTCACCTGTGAATTAAAAGTCCCAGTCCTCCAAAGAGCTCTTTCCAGGGAGTTAATTTGTTTCCACGTTTTGAATACAAAAGCCCCACAGAGAATAATGGCCAGGAAAATAACAGCCAGTGGTCCTTATCTCCTCAGGTTGAAGGTTATTACAGAGGTTTCTGAGACAAAATTGGGATTAGAGCTGGGCCAGGACCACAACGACAATTCTTGATTATCCATTTGAGTGCCTAAGGCAGCGTGTGTGCTTGGAGGCCTCCCAGCAGCCAGGGTAGAACAGCAAATGTAAACCCTGAGTCGGGACAAAGGAAGGAGCCTTATTTACATCCTCGTAACACCTAGAGCTCCTGCCTGCCTGTGGCGGGGGCTGATTCTGCTGGGGGAGCCCAGCGCAAGGGAGAAAAGCTGCACGGGACGTGGAAAAAACAGTCAAACGTGAGGTCACAGGAGATGCAGAAGCGCAGGGCTGGGACGCAATGTTCCAGAGATCACTGGTGTCCCAGTTTTGGCGGCAAAATCAGAAATCGGAGTCTGGCTGGCTCCAGGGGCCCATACGCTGCTCTTGTCCACTAGACTGGGACGGCTCAGCTGGCCTTCACGAGTCCTGATCTTAGCTGTAGGATGCCTTTGTAGTCCTGCGGTCAGGGAACAGAAACATCTGGGCATGATTCCCCTGCCCTATCTGCAAAGCATAAACAGTGATTAGGGACAGAGAGTTATTTGGGACCATTTAGCTGTGCTGTGCACATGCAAGCGAGCATATCCAAAAACAGTACCATCTTATGGAGAGGACAGGTCCTCCCACGGCTTTCATCTTCACTTGCTCCCTGCTTATGACTGCTCAAACGCAAGTCAGGTCAGTGCTGGCCACCCTAACATCTTCTTACTCCCCTTAACTGGGTCTGGGAGCTCCCCCCCACACGTGCAGCTTGAGCTGGATGAGTGTGCTGCCTTCATGAATGCAGAGCGGCTTCCTTACAGCAGGCTTCTCTGCCTTTGCTCCTGCGCTCATCTCCAGTTGCATCACCCCATGTTCAGAGCTCTGTATTTTCCAGCACAAGGACCACTGCCCCCCAAGCCCACACATACTGTACACAGTTTGCTGGCCGTGGATCAATCTGCCTCTGAGCAGAACCAAACCAACCCACCTCCCTCTATCAGGCTATTGTCTTTTGAGGAAATGTTATTGTTCCAGTCTTTGAACTACTGCTTCAGCCAAGCCCTTCCACAGCAGTGATTTCTTCCCATCTTCCTGTCTCTCCACGCCACATCTGGGAATCCTGTTTTAACTGCACATTTTTTCCTCCCCTTCTTACTGAAAGTAAGACATTTCTTCGACCTATCCTTTGTGAGCGGGGTGGATGTGTAGCTTGCATTTATATTTGCATACCAGCTATTTGGGTTCTGGCTGGGGACCGGGTGTTTCTGAGCTATTGAGTTCCTTTGCATGCTGCAAAAATTCTTGTGCTTCTTTGAAAAGAACTTAAGGTAGCAAATCCTGGCCTGGGGTTATAAGGAAGACTATGTTTTTCAGCTCCAGTCAGGCTTTTTACTGGCGAGGGCACAGAGAAGGCAGTTCCAGGACCCATGCACTGGAAAATAGGTGAGGAGGTCTGGGGTGTATTTTAGGTCACCCCAGCCTTTTTGCGCGACCTTGCTTGGGACTTACCCTCTCTACTTGTGTTTCAGTGCCCTGGCCGTAAAACAGGGATGCAATAGCTCCTTTGCCTGTTCAGCACATCGGCACTGGCACCCTTTCCCCTTCTGCACCGTGCCAAGCACAACAAAGTGCCACTCTGGACCGGAGCCTCCAGACACTGCTGTAATAACAGTGCTAATAATAATGACAGCCCAGATGCACAGCACTAATGGAAATCTCTGTGCTACCTGGGGCTGCCAATGACTAATCTCTGGCCATTGATTTAGCAGCTGAGACCGAGCCGAAGAGACAATAACAACTGCAAAGACAGGAGCAGGCACCAGAGTTACAGCTGGAGTGAGATGAAAGGCTCGGGAAGAGCACGGTCTACCCCTTCGCTCTTGCAGCAGCGCGTAGGACTCCTCTTCGCTCTGACAGCCAAGTCGGTCGTAGAAATACGGCGTTTCTACCCAGCGTCGACCCCATCTGAAGCCAGTCCTGTCCGCAGCCGTGACCGTTACCTGACCTGAAAGCGGCATCCCCCCGCCGCTGCGTGCGGCTCCGGGGCCCGTGGAGCCCTCGAGCCTCCTCCAAGCCCTTTCCCCAAAGACCCGCTCTTCCTCTTCCCTTTGCGAGCGAAAGCACCGGGCATCGCCGTCGGTGCCGCGCAGCCCCGTCTCCCCCATCCCTACCCGTCAGCGGGGCGAGAAGCCCGCCGCGGGCACCGCGGGACGAGGGGGTACCCGGCGGGCAGGGAGCCTTGGCCAAGCTAATCAGCTCTGCGCGGGGCAGCCGGAGGTAATTGCCCAGGCAGCAGCCTGGAGCCTGGGGCAGGCAAGGGGCTGGTGAAAACAGAGGCTGAAAACAAGTCAGGCAGCAGCTGACTGTTCGTGCACCTTTTTATTTCTCCCCTGGGGGATAAAGGCTTAGAAAATCCCGGCAAGGGACCAGGGCTCCCCTGTTCTGGCATCTTAACAAGAAGCAGCTGCTTGAGGCAGAGCGAGGAATCGCACAAGGAAAAGGCCCCATTGCATTAATTAAAGGTCACGGGGCCATTCCAGAGGCTTCCCAATTACCTCTGGAAGAGTGTCGCTAATGTGAGATAATGATGTCATACAGCCACTAATGAGGCAGGTTATCCAAACCCCAGGCCCCCCCTCCCCAAGAGGATGTGCTATCACCAGCGGACCAGCCAGAGGGAAAATGGCCACTCTTCCCCCCCCTCGCTCGCCTCCACCTCTTCCTTAACGACGCGCCTCATAATGGAGCTGGGGGAGGCAGGAGGAGAGGCCGAAGCCCTCTTTGAGGTTTTTTTTTTGTGCCGAGGAGCGTCTCAGCAAGGCCCCTTCTCCTCTCGCGCGGTGAATCGCTCCTCAGAAGCGATGTCAACAGCATATTGTTCGGCACTGACCCCGCTCCCGTATTGCTCAGGCCAAATCCAGCCCCATTAGCGCTCCTTAATTGACCATAATTCGGAGCTGAAAATCTGCCTCCCGGTACGGAGGGCGACTCCTCGCGCCCCTGAGCAAGGGGGATCTCCAGCAAGGGGGGTGGATCGGCCCCGGCCGGGGAGAAAGGCCGCCGGCCGTCCTCTTGCGTGGTCCCACTCCGCCGCAGCGCCGGCTCCTTCGTGCCAGGAGGCAAAGCATCCCTCGGGCTCTGCCCGGGCAGGGGACACGCCATCCCGGCGGGACGGTTCCCTTTGGGGAGCAGCCATGTCCTCGCCTCCCCTCCGACCTGAGCTCCGGGGGGCTGTGCTCCCAAGAGCCGCTACGTCTGGTGGAACTTTGACTAAAGCAGCCCCACGGCGGGTCTTGGGTCAATATTGGTTTTGGGGACAGAGGGAAAAAAATGTTGAAATGTTCAATTCTATCCGCCCTCCGCTGTGCTGCTTGTCTCCAGCCTCAATGCCTGGGCAGTCTAGGAGTGTAAACACCTCTTTGTCTTAGGGCTCAGACACCAGGCAGGAGGTAAGGAGACAAAACGCCGTAACAGAGATTAAAGTAAGCCCACAAATGGAAAAAAGCCACAGGGCCCCAAGTTCTTTGAATGGGAAGAGGAGAGGGGACAGAGAGCAAGAGGAGCGCCCAAAATAAAACAAACAGCGCGTACACGTGGAGTTGAGAGAGTTGTCCATCCGGAGATTCAAAACCGGTGGGGAAGGGGGACAGCTCACGAGGGGCTGCAAGACCGACGCTCTTTCTGCCTTAATTCACCCAGGGCGGTGGCAGGCAGCTCCACACGGGCTCCGTGCCCCTCCTGGGAGCAATCGGTCCGTCTCAGCCTCTCTCCTAGCGATGGGGGGGACGTGGCAGAGAAAGCAGCCCAGCAGCCTGAAAGGCTCACACCACCACTCTCATCACCTTCGCGGTCCTGCGAAGTCCAACACGGCCCCCGGGGAACGCACGCCTTCCCCCCCCAGCCCTGGCGCGGGGTGCAGGGCTGTGCCCGGGTGAAGGGGTGCTTGCCTCGCAGCTCCGTGGATCAAGCCTTGTGAGCCAGGACGTTTCCGAACCGAAGCGGGGACCTTCCCCAGCATCCCCCACTCCGCAGGAATGCCAGAGGGCTCCTTCTCTATCCACGCAACGTTCGCCGTCAGAACATCAAACCTCTGCGCTATGGCCGAATTGATCTGGCTACACAGGAGGGAATCATGAGGGAGAAGCTGCTCAGTTGCATGAAAGCCGTGGCCGCAGCCTCAGGTGCAGAAGGCAGTGGCACCCACGCTGTGGAGGAGCACTGACCCCGTCCCCGAGTGCATTCTCCAGGGTTCTGCAAAGTGGTCAAGGTTTCTGGCCACCAGGCTTCTGCAAAATTGATGCTTAGGAGAAATCATGCTTCAGAGAGAGAGAGGGAGAGCACGATTCAGCACCTGCCTGGCTGCTCCCTCTTGAACACAAACGGATCCAGCACTGAATTTACCATGCAGCTCTTGGGAGGTGAGCAGAAGTTATGAGCAGCTTCTCCTTAGCCTCTCCCTGTTGTGTTTCCTGCTGCTTGCTCCGGTGGTTTCTGCAGCAGCACTGATTTGTTCCCCATATGAGGCACTGTCCCAAGCCTCCTCTTTCTTTGGGTCCTGCCTTTTGCCTTTCCAGATAATCTCTCTTTCAACGCAAAGTATTTATTTCCAACTGACTCAACAGTAGGAAAGCACAGGAGGAATCAAGAAAAAAAGAACAGGAGCTAGCAAATACGGAGGGCTGTTGCCCTTGCCCTAAGCTGAATGACCTGCAGAGCTGCTGGAAACCAGCTGGAAGGGGCAGAACAGGAGGGAGAGAGGCAGGAGAAGGAAGAAGCGATTCCTGCCAGCCTTGGGGCTAGGGAGATGGGAAGTCTCTACTACCTCAATGTGGCTTTACCCAAGATCTCGGCAAAGCCCTCAGACCCACATCAAGAAGCTGCTTCTGCAAATGGGGGTTGCCTGCGGATGAACTGTAGTGACACCCTTCTCCAGAAGAGCTGCTAACCCATCCCCTGTCCCTAGCTCAAACTGAATCCTCACCCACGAGCACACACATAAAATAAGCAAAGTCTTCTGGAGCAAGAGCTGCCAGCTGCAATTTATCAGGCAACGGGAAGAGACAGCACATGACTGGAAGTGAGAGAGCGTTTGCAGGCGGAGGCAGAGGTGGAGGGAGCAGGAGTCTCTTGAGTTCTCCCAGGAAGACAGAGCTGAGAAGTGCCGGGGTTATTAATTATCTGCAGCTTTCATCCCTCCCACATTCTGCAAGGAAAAAAAAGTTGTCAGGGCAAAATGAAAATGGGTGGGAGAGAAAAGAGATGAAAAGACTAAAGGCAGAAAAAGGAGGAGCGGAGGGTATGCTGGGATCAAGCTTTGCTAGAGAGAGGGTGCCAGGACCGGGAGAACACAGCGTTTTCTGATAAGGAGCTTTCTTGCCCATAGGCATCCTATTAATTCCCCTAACACGCTGCAGCGGCCAAGGGGTGGGGTATTTTCCGTTTGCCAGTACCATTACATCTGCTCTAGGAATTCTGCTCCCATGGCTCCCCCAGACTGGGTGGGATTTTTCCATGCACTTACAGATCAGGCTAAATCAACAAAATTTTCAAGTGTAGCCCTAACCTGCAGTAAAGGAAGAGACTGGGAAGGGCTGGAGCACTAAACCCTGACCTTTGCTAATCCACAGGCAATAACTCCAGGCGAGAAGTATGCTGCAGGCAATGTCAGACTTTGTTCTCCCTATGGGCAACATTTTTAACCTTAATAGCAGACGGGCTTTCCTGTCAACTTGTAGGCAGCAGCTGTGGGTCAGGGAGTTACTGCAGAGCTGTGAAGCTGTCAGCCGCCCTGTGAGCAATGGGTTGCTCACAGGACAATTCCAGCAGTGTCCGGTGGGAAGGCCACAGGGCTGGGACCTTCGGGAAAGCTGTGATGTGCTGCTGGCCTCCCAGGACACCTTATTCAAAACAGCACCTCCCTTTGCTTACTCCTTCATTTCTAAAACGGGGATAATGAGGCTGAGACCTTGGAGATGTTGCTATAAAAAACCACCACTGTGTAGCAACTGAAGTTGTTAGGGCAGATTGGGAAGGTGCTCTTGGTTCCAACCAAAATATGGATGTTCTGAGCAAATTCCTTTAATCATCTGTTAGCATCGGGACCCTTACTAGTGAGCCAGAGCCCCGCTTTTGGTTCAAGTTTTCTGGTCCCCAGTGTCCCTCCTCACTCATAATGCAAATACAGGCTGTCACCAAGCACCAGTTTTATGCAAAAACCTGCATGTTGCAGCATACAAAATATCTCCTAGCTAAAAAAATTAAATAGATAGCTGCAAAGATGGGTAACACCTGCATGCAAATCCATCCTCAGCCCGCCTCCCTTCTTGCTCAGTCCCCATCACGGGGTAGCCACTGGCCCATGGCAGAGGCAGAAGCAGAGCTTTCTGCTTTCCATGGGGAACATCGCTGCCCAGATACGTGTTGATCTGTCCGCGTTGGCACATTCTCTTGCGGCAGGGAAGGGGTGCAGAGAAGTTGACGTTATAAACAAGAGGCAGATGGAGGGATCTGAGAGTGTCCTAGGGCTCACTCCATCAGGACACACGCAGTTCCCGGCTCTGTGCTGCCTAATGACAAAATCAAAGCCCTTCTCCCAGCTGGGAGCATGGATGCAGGATTCCCACTGGACACATTGCAAGTTATGGTTGCACCCTGCCCCCAAATACTTAAAAAGGTAAGAAGAAAATCTGTGACAGATGAGCAGATGTGCCTTGCTCATGAGGCTCCGGGACACAGCAAGACCTAACCTGGTTTTAACCGTGCCCTGAGATGGCCACATTATAATTGGCACTGCTGCCCTTTACATGCAGTTCCTGCTCCATCCAGGCAGGGACAAAGATGGTGACTCAAGAAAGAAAATGACTCGTGCAAGGCCTGGACCAGATCTGTGCTGATAGAATTGCTTCCTTGATGCCAGTTTCTGCAGACAAGGACCTGGCCTTGAGCTTTCAAAACTGACTGGCTCCTTTGTCCTACTATCTGCCTCGAAGCCTGGCTATAAATCTGGGGAACGGTTGTTTTCCTTTGGAACCTGCAACTGACTTCTCTTTAAGCAGAAAATAAACACCGAGTCTGTCGCCTCTGAGTTATGGGGGAGTTTAGAGGCTGCAAGTGTGAAAAAGTTAATTGCCTGACACTCCAGTTAATCACTCTGAGCCTACCGTGGCAAACTGCTTTGGTTCATTTGCAGGGCTCGGTGTGCCACAGAGCACCACCGTGAGCTCTGCCAGGGCCACCCCCGCAAGGGATGGCCCGTGTTAGACCTGGCACGGTCGCCGTATCAAGGGCTCAGTGCTGGCTGCGGCCAAGACGTGCTACTGAAGGATGCTAACGTCTGCTTGCCTCTGCTCACCGTGGCACGCGCGAGCCGGACGGCGCAACCGTCCACATTTTGCAATCCCACCCATCGCGGCTCTCGGCCCCGGACGCAGAAGCTTGGAGGCTTTTGTGCTCATGTGGATTTGCACGAACGGGGGTGCGGCGGGGAGGAAAAAAAAAAACCACTCGGTGGCTTGCTTTCAACTCCCTCGGATATTAGTAAAGCCATCAGAGAGTGCTGCCTGCCAGGGAGCCTGGGGGCTGGCGCGGTGCTGGCTGTCACGACGTACGGAGCGCAGGTAGTTCCCATCCGTACAGTAAAAAGCAAGCACTTGACGGCAGCGAGTTGCCCCAGGTGGATTCCCCCTTCCCAAGCAACATTTTTCACGTGGCCCCTGCGTGCCCTCCCTTGCGCACGGGGCTCCGGAGACGGGCACAGCAGCGCTTCGGCCTGATTTCACAAGGAGATTTTTGCCGTGCAGCGTCTCCGGCAGAGCCGGGGTTGGGGGCGGCGCCGGTGGTTGCTTCTGGTTCTGGTTCATGTTAAGCAAAGGGCTAATGGGATCCGTGCGGCTCCGCTATTTCTCTGGAGGAAGAGCTCCTTTGCCCATAAGGAGCACAACTGCCAGGGAGCCTGCCTGCAGTTTGTAACTCCCGGGGAGGCCGCGGCTGCGAATGCCAGACACGCAGAGCCAGCGGTAATGCCTCCGGAGCCGGGCAGCTCGTTAACGTCCCTCTGCGCGGCTTCCCCCCCCGCCGCGCCGGAGAAGGTGCGTCACCGGGAGCCGTCGCGCTCTTCGCTTGCCCCGGGTGGGATTTAGCGGCTCCCCGAGGAGCTGCCGCTGCGGTTCGGAGCCGGGAACGCGTCCTTCTTTTGATGCTCCCCTTCGCTCGCGCGTGGGCGCACACGTGAGGAGGAGAGAACGCGCGCGCGCGTTGCGGCTCGCCTCATCGCGGAGGCCGGCGGCACGGATGGGGAGCCCGGAGGAGGGCAGGCAGGACTCGGGCCGCTGCCGGGCTCCAGAAAGAGAACGTCTGCCTTTTTATCGTGTCGACAAAGCGCCTTTGTGCGATGCCGCGTGGAGCCGGGCGCTGCCCCGTGCGGGTCGAGGCTGGGGGAAAGGATGGGCAGTCCTTCCACCGGCTTCAGGGGCTTCGGCAGCGGCGATTTTCGGGAGAGACATTCGGTGTTGGCACGGCACCGCCCGACCCCAGCAGCTACGATGCTTACAGCCTCTCTCCGCTCACCGCTGAGATCCTTTGCTCTCCCGAGAAAGACAGCCTAGTTCAGGAGCAGGAGATGAGCTGCTCTGGCAGACGGAGCCAGTCAGCCTCTGCCTCTCACCGAGAAGGAAGACAGCCTGGTTCGGTCCCCCCCGGTCACTCCGGGAGCTACCTAGGCTGGACTAGGGGATGGAGTCAGTCAGACCCTCTTCTCCCGTGAGATCTGGCCACTGACACTCATAATTTCAGCATCATTTTCCCTGGGCCTCTGCTCCTCGGTGCTGAAACAAGGATAAATACTCATTTTGATGCCCAATTTGTCCGACTGGATGGCAGGGGCTTGCCCCTGTAGCGGTGCTCGGACAGCATCTGGCACAGCAGGGCTTTTATCCGTCAGTGCCAGGAGGAAATGTGAGCAATACCCCAGCAGCAGTGGCAGTGGGGAGGCTGGAAGGAAGAGAGATTTATTTCCAGAGCTGGTATGGTGGCAGCTCCTTAGTGCTGGGGACCTGCCTTCTAACCCCACTGCCTAGGCCTGCGTTGCTCCACACACGGTCCGTAGGGCTTCACCGGGTAGCCTGCAACACGCTTTCAAAAGCATTCCCAGACCCCCCGCTTGCGCGCATCCTACCGCAGTTAGCAGGACTGCGAGAGAGCCTGCCAGCTGGTGCGACTGGGAACTGGACCTCAGTCCCGTCAGTTCCTGATAAAACGGCTGGCCGTTACAGTAGCAAAATGCCAGTTCTGTGGAACCCTAACGTCCCACCTCCCTAAATGCTAAGCACCTATTCTTCTTTTCATCACACAAGTGCCGAGAAGGAGCCAGTCAGCCATGGTCCGTGGACGCTGTCAGAAGCAACGGGAGAACTTTGAAAGCAAAACTTGCATCAGTTCAACCAGAAGGAGGATGGCAAATTGCCTTACCGACAACGTGCGTTTGCCCTCGCATACATACCTCCTCTCAGGCTGGTTTAGTTGCACCACACTCCCAGGATGGAAAAGTGAAGCTGGTTTTTGTACGTGATGCAAGGCACCATTCAAGATGGGCTCATCTCAGTTCTGCCTTACGTGATTCCTGCTCAGCGGCAGCCTGGTTAGTGTGGCCGTTAGGAGCACTCCCACAGCCTTTTGCACCGGTTTAGCTAAGCTCACGCTACATCGGCTTCTTTCTGAAGTGATACAGCTTTGCACGGAGCTAAGCACTAATGCCGGGGGCCTCCTCAATTAATAACTGCAAAGCAACAAGGGGGAGACAAGAAAATGTGTGGGATGGAGCATCTTTCCCACCAAGCTGCAAACTTCTCTTGACAAAGCAATGGCATTAGAAGGCATTGTTCTGCTTCCTCCCCTCCTCCCCGTCTGGCACTCTTTCCCAGGCAGCCCGGCACTGCTTGGTTACTTGTGAATGTTTATCCCCCTCTCAGGCCGAGTGTGAAACACTAATTGCTGTTGACACTTGTCAGGCTGGGATACTTAGCCCCCCCCCCCCCTCCCGTCACCCCAACACACGCACACGTGTTGGGGGCTGAAAACTCCCCTGGAAGTGGCAATACTGAGTGGAAAGGCTGACCCTGCCCTCACCCACTCGCACCTCTTGGGCAAGAGTCTGACCTGGTCTCCTCTGCCCCTCTGCAAAGCACGTGGCAGTTGTAGCTGGGCTTTTCCCTGCTTTTCCTTTTTTCTGGGCTGAGCTTTCCCTGGAGAGCAGCACGGTGCTCCCTGCCATGTCCTTTGGGCAGAGATAGCCAGCAGCACTAGGGGCTGGTTGCTGCAACTGGAGGCGTACGAAAGGCTGGCGCTTCCCTTCGCCTTCCAGAGCCTGGGGTTTGGCCCCTATTCACTGTGTGTCACAACTTTCTGGCACACACACAACCTCTGCTTGTGCTTGCCCGAGACTGACCGCACCTTAGGTCGCACACGGCGAGACACGGCTTTTTCCCCTGTCCCCCATATGCCCAGGCACGATGTTCTGCTTTGGATAGGAGAGTGTTTTCGAACATCTCCATCCAGCCTGCTCCCACTGAGCTCCCTCTGTTTGGGCCCTGCATGCACAGCTCAGCCCTGGTTTGGACCAAGTGTTCCTCCTACGGCCAGAAATGTCACCTGGGGGTGAGACATCACGACAGAAGGGACGGTGGTGCCAAAGGGGATGGGAGAGCACTGCAGCAGGACTGGGATGCGATGGGCTGATGCCAGGGGAAGGAAACGTGCACAGCTGAGGCCAAGGGGCAGAAGATTTAAGCCCCCTCTCAAAGCATCAAGCGTGGAAGGAGCTAGCCCCACCGCTTCACAGCCCTGCGCTCAATCCATGAACAAAAAGTCTTTCAGAGCCCTTTAAAGAGGAGCCAAGGGCAGCAGTTGGTGTCTGGAGGCAACACCCACAGCATGAGGGTGGCCAAGCTGCTGCTTGGGCTGGACTCATTGTCTCCTTCAGAGACATTGTCCCCCGTTAATGGAGAGACCAGTCCCAGGAGGGGCGATGAGGCCTCCAAAGCAGGTCCCAAGGGATGCGCTTCACTGGGAAAGGTCTGTTTCTCAGCCACACGTCTGCCAGTCCGGTCGGACACAGGAGATGCACTTGAAGCCATGCCAGCTGCCCTCCAGCCCAGCTCTCTGGGGCCCAGCCAAGTGCAAGGAGCCCGCTTCTGCAGCGGAGAGGAGGAGAAAGGCAGCAGGGCCGGGGAAGCGGAGTGACCTCTGGGACCAGTGGAGCTGGCCAGAGAAGCGGAGTGACCTCTGGGACCAGTGGAGCTGCCCAGGTCCATCCTGTCTGAAACAAAGGGGTGACGGCTCTGCCCTGCCTCCCTGAGCTGCTGCCCTCCCTCCTGCCACCGAAACGGTTAAGTGCTTGCAGATAAAAGGCGTCCTGGGGATAGGCGAAGTGTTATAAACAAATAAATAAAAATCTCTGTGTGTGCAAGAGAGAAAGGGGAGGGGAAGGGGGCTCCCGGGGAACGATGCAGCCTCATAAAATGATGACGCATGCACTGAGAGCGGTGGAAGGATGCCAGGGGATCTGGAAAACAGGTTCTCCGGAAATACACCCTCTCGCCGATTCCTTCTGACGTAGGCAGGAGCGGGAGGTGGAGGGGCCCTGGCTGATGGGGTCCCCCCCCCCAGCCCCGTCAGCTACCCCCGTCTGTGGCGTGGAGCCTCCCCAGCGAGTCTCAGCCTTTCTCTGCTGCCCAGAGCCTGAAGTTGCCAGGATGCCTCCCACCGCAGGACCCAATGAGCCTGGTTGCAGGAGAGTGCAAAACACTTCAAACGGCAGCTCGGCAGCGAGCAAAACGGCCTTTCTCCACTGCGGTGGACAAAGCCAAGCCCTTTCCCACCCAGCTGTGCCCTCAGTGCTGAGGTGCTAATCCCCAAGTGCCTGATTAAACCTTGAAACAATGACGATAATGACTCTGACTTCCTTCCCACTATTGTCTCCCTGCCCAGGGATAGGGAAATCTTCACTGAAATGCCTCTATAGAAGGTTTTTCTTTATGAGGCTGCTGCTTTGTTTTTCAGGAGTATCTCCCAGCGCATTGAACATCCCCAAGTCTGGGAGGGAGCAAGAACCGGTGCAGGGAGGATGTCAGGCTATGGGCCCAACATCGAAGATCCCGGCTGGGACACAGCTACCTATCTCGGCAATATAAAGTTGATCTGGATGAGGCGTGCACGTGCAGAACTCTGGGTGTAGACAAACCCGATGTGTCCATCTCTTCTACTCCAAAATTAACAGAGAAAATGTCTAGTAGCTAGAAATTGCTCCCATTGGGGCGGGGGGGGGGGAAGGTCAGGGAATTGTCATGGCATGTTCTAAACTCTGTCCTGTCAGTTTTGGTGTGGCTGTGTTTTTCTTAGGTAGATCAGACCTGTGGTT
Organism: Aquila chrysaetos chrysaetos; assembly: GCF_900496995.4. Classification (NCBI taxonomy): domain Eukaryota; kingdom Metazoa; phylum Chordata; class Aves; order Accipitriformes; family Accipitridae; genus Aquila; species Aquila chrysaetos. The sequence continues at coordinate 4,133,419 of NC_044009.1, read as the reverse complement.
CAGCTGGTGCAGGATCCAGCAACCAAGAATGGGCAGGATCGGGCTGCAAAAAAAAAAGCACGCGTAAACTGCTGCCAGCAGTTACCTGGGAGAAGAGGTTTCTTCCTGAGCCTTGTGAGTCACCTCTTGTCTATTCATCTGTTAAGGCCAGATACGGGGAATCTGTCTGAAGGGCTGAAAGACATGAGCAAGTCCTGAAGCTTTCTGTGTTACCATGCACCAGCTGAGCCTTGGCAACTGTCTGCCCGTCAGCTCTGCCCCTGCGGCAAACGCTGTGTAACACAACCCAGCTTAGGTTGCTAGCGCCTGCCAGCTAAGCTAAACTGAATTAACCTGCATTTGCTGCTGAATAAGAGCATGCACACGTCAGTTACCTCGGCTCAGCCGAGCAGGGGATTTATCTCGTGGTGGTAATTTGAGCGTGGATCCAAGCCCTCTCCTGTCTGCGAGACATTAAGCAACAGAAAAGCAGAATTAAGATGCTGACAGCATGTGCGCACGGCTTTCCTCTTCCAGGATCCCAAAGTGCCCAGAGAATTGCTGTATACACAGGGTAAGCACGTGGGCACTTCGCCAGCCCCTGCAGAAATGCAGGCGGCTCTGGCTGAACTGCACCAGTTACATCTCTTTGGAAGCAGAGGAGGAACTGGCTAGCCAGAGACGGAGCTGCTCCAAGTCTCACAAGTGCCTGTGGTAGCCTCGCTGGTGCACATTCCATGGGAAGGCCTGCAGAGCTGGGATTTACATCTTGGAGGGAGAACTGGTTTTGCAGTTTAGTCCCTGGAGATCTGGGTTTAATCCCTAGCTCTGATGCTGACTCACTGCATGTCCCCGGGCAAGTCCCCAAGCACCTCACATGTCAGGAAAATGAGAAGAATAATCATTTATATGTCTGCATTGTCCAAGGTCTTTGGGCGAGGGACTTTTCCTTGCTCTGTATGTGCAATGCTAGGCACAACGGGGGCCTGCTTTTGGATGGGCGCCTGTAATCCAAATAAATGCTGGAACGAACTCCCAACGCTCTTCCCCTGTGGCCCGGAGATTCTGAGCCCAAGAAGCTGCGTACTCTGAAACCAGAATGACATTGATGGGGGGTGGGGTGGTTATTCATCGTTATTTAATGAGGACATTAAACCGTAGTGTTCAGCCGTGGCCTGTGCATTCGATGAGTCTTTGGGGAGTAATTGTGCTGAGAAATGCTTGCTCCTAGGGACGGACATTTGATATATTAACTTTGGCAATACTTGCAAACTGTGTCATGCCAATAAGGCTATTGAGATTGAAAAAGAGCTCAACTGGAAAGGTGGGTGAGAGCGGAAAGTCCTGGAGACAATTGACAGAGACAGGACAGGGGGAAGGTACCAGTGATTCCTCACTCCATCCAGATGACACTGCTTTAGGACTTAAGGAAAAGGGACAGCCAGAAAAAAAAGCCTTCCCTGTCTTCCAGCACCAGTGCCCTGAGAAGTCCTCCACAGGGCCACGAATGAGCTGTAAAAGGCCTTTGTGTTAGAAAGGGTGGGATCAGCATCCCCGCGCTCTGCCCCGCAATATGACGCAAAGCCGAGGGGCTCGAGGGCTGGCACCCACCTGCCCGTCAGCAGCCCGTGCGGGCTGTGGAGAGCACCCCATGGCACTCCTGCCTGGAGCCCAGGGGTCTGGGACAGGACCGGAGGACAGCCGCCAGCCCCCCATGGGAACGCTACCGCTGCCATCTTCTAAAGGCTTTATCTGCTCACACTGGGGGAACAGAAACCGTTTAACCCCTTCAAAAGCACTGCCCGTGTTTCCGAAGTAGTCTGGTTCACTGCAAGGAGTCCGGCTCCTTGATACCCTCCCTTCTCCCGGCACCAGAGTGAGCCGCCCTGACGGGCAGGCGCCAATCTGCCGTCCTTCTGTGATTATTTTCATCGCGAATTAGAAGTGGGTTAGCAAAACCCATCCGTATCCCCCTTAGAGAGTAGTAGCCTGTCCTTGCTGTTGATCTTGGCTGCTGTGGGAGCTTGCAGTATTTTTTCAGCTGCAGAGTTTGGGGTTTGCTCTTTCTGTCTTTCTTCCCTTTTTTTTTCCAAGCCAGATTCATATCAAGTTGTGTTATTCTGTATGCAAAGTGTAAACATCATCCCGGGTGCCAAAGGCAACACCACACGCGCACACACACAAGGAAATAAGGCAGAGGCAGCATGTGGCAGGACAGACAGCATGAGCCAAACGCTGGAATGTGCAGGCACCCTGACTTCCCTCTTCTCTGGACGTGAACTCCCTGACACGGAAACTGCCGCCACTGCGCGAGGACGTGGCTGCAGAGGCTGTCTCCTGCATCTCTTCTTCCTCTGCCCACTTCCCCATCCCCTGCGGACCACAGCAGGGGAGCGAGGAGGGGATCTGGTCAGAGCTCAGAGCAGCGTGCTGGCCTTGTTGACTCTGAAGCATAAGGAGGAACAACGCAGGGCACTTGTGATTAACCATTGCATTCCTGGATATTTTTTCTGAGGCAACAGCCTGCGTGCTCACAGTGGCAATCTGAGCTTCGGCAAGAAACAGTGCGAAGGTCTGGCTCCATCCCGACCTCTATACAAATCGCTCCATGCTCACACTTCTTTCCTTAAAAAAATTGCAGAAAATACCATGATGGTTCGCCTTCCCTCTCATACGCTGGCCTAGCTGAGTCCTCCACGCTCGCTAGCAGGGGCTCCAACAGAACCCTGGTCCGCAGCTTGCCACCATCGCAGCAAAGCAAAGCGGATCTTTATGCCCACCGAGAACAGGCTCTGTGCGGAGCAGGCTCTTGGCAGGGGTGTAACTGCCTGACCCAAACCATGCCTGTGAACGCCCAGGGAGCTGGCAGCCTGGGTGGACGTCGGCTGGATGAAATCACGAGTCGCTTTTCCCCCGCCACGGGGAGCTGCAGCAGCCTCCAGCACACCTCGCAGCCTGCCCCGTGGCTGCGGACCCCGCTCTGGAGCCCGGCGCCGCGGCCGCCCGTGCTTGCCTTCCTCCAACAAACCCTTTGAGGATCCGGCTCGTGGCACGCCGATTACAATAAATTAGCAACGCCCGCTGCTGTGCTCAGGGTGGAGCGCCCAGCCCTTGGGTGGATGTCTCAGAGACAAGCTCGCCTCTATTACTCCATCCTCCTGTTTTTGCCTTGGGACTCAGGGGCAGGCCCTGATGAGCCACACGTATTTTCAAGCAGTCTCCTCAGTCAGCTGGAGATGTCCAGAGCCTTGAGCTTCACCCAGACTCTGTTGGGGTCTCGCCCATGGAGCAAAGGCAGAAATCTCAGGCTGCATTTCTCGGCAGAAACGGCTCGCGCCACGGAAGAGGCTGCGGGTCTGCAGGCAGGGCGATCCTGTCCTTTTACGTCTGACTTCAGATTGGGGCCACAAATGAGACTGAATGGAAAAGCTGCACCTCAACAATTCAAGTGCGAGGAAAATTCGGAGATCCTTGTTGCACGGCTTGGATGTCTCTGCATCTAGACGCTCCTCATTTTGGTTTGCAAGGACATCCAAGGAGGAGCAGGAGGGGAAAAGGAAGGTGAAGGGAGAAGTGGGGCTGCAGGATGTTCCTGGCGCTCAGCTCTCTGTGGCCCATTTATGGCTTCAGGTAGAACTGTGTGTGTTCTGCAGCGTTTTGAAGGCTGAACCTTGGAGAAATCAGAGGTCTCAGCTGAGTTTGTTTCAAGTGGTTTTACGCGGTGGTCAGAGGGTTTTAAAACCCCGTGGTCGCCACCAAAACGCTCCCATCGATACTCATAGCTCTGGTTACAATTTCTCCGTTGCTCTTTGCGATAGCAGCGCTCTCGGCCTGGGACAGACAGTTCCCAACAGCATCTTCTGCTCTGGCCCGGGCAGCAGGAGGGCATCTTTGGCATGAGAAAAATACACCACCACCCGCGCCCACCTCTCATCGGCTGTGACAGTCTTCCTCTCCCACCACGGCTGCCACTGCCCCTTCTCCCAGCCTGCCCGTGAGCCTGCCTACGTGCCCCTGCCTCGCTCCGGACTGACGGTGGCTGAAACCGCCCCGGAGCAGGCGGATTTCTCTCCCTCTTCGCCGGGTTAGGCAACTTCTGCTGGGAGAAAGAGACAGGGCATCAAACGCGTTCAAGGACCTCGCATCCTCGACTCGCCGGAGCGGTTCCTTTCTTCCCCCGCCGTGCCCTCGCTGGCGGGTTGCAATTCATCGACCCGGGGGGTCCAGCCCCAGGACCCACGGGAGGTCTGGCGGCGGGCGAGCGGAGGGGTGGAGAGTTCCCACGGCGCGTCCCCACGCCTCTCCGCAGGTGAGGGCCGGGGGTGGCCGACGGCGTGGGCATCCGTGCCGGCGTGGCGGGGCCGGAGCCCCGGGGACACAGGTGCAGCCCAGCGAGGAACCCGGCTATTTCCGACCTCCTCGGCGGCGGCACCCGCCCCCGTCCTTTGTGCCGGGGAGGACAATTCCCCTTGTGTTAGGTCAGCCAGTCTGCCGGGAAGAAAGGCGCTTTGTTCGACAGATACTCGCAAAAAAAAAAAAAAAAAAGAGAGAGAGAAAGCTCAGCACCGCGTTTCCTCTCCGAAGCAGCACGACCAGGGTGCTCGGTTAAAGCAGATTAGCCATGGTGCCAGACCCTGGCTCGGCAGCCCGGTTGCAGGGGAAGGCTCGCCTCGAACGGGAGCAGCCACGGCAGCAGTCTCAGCCCTTGGCCGTGGCTAAGGAGGGGATGCAGCGTAGCGGCTAGGCTGCTTCTCCGGCTGGTATTGCCGCTCGGCGTAGCTGTGCCCGCTGCAGCAGCCTGGCTGGCAGGGCTGGGAAACCAAGCCGGGCTCTCGGGTCATAACCCCACGGGCTGAGGGAGATGCGGATCTGGTCGTATACCGGGGACTGGCAGCAGGTCCTAGCCTAGGGCCGTGGTTCCACCGGGACCGGACGTCACCGGCTGTTTCAGGTTTCCTACCCATTAGTAATATCGCTAATTAGTCAGTGACCCGCTCCTGAGAGCTGTAGGCTGCTACGGCGGTCAGGCTGCCGATAACTGGAATATCAACAGCCTTTGCGGTTTTGGCAGCCGGGTAGACTTTGAGGACATAGCAGCACGTGGGCAACCAGGTCCTGTCACCTAACATCAAACAAGCAGGGCCTTCCAGCACCTGGGATGTTTACAGTAATTATCAGCTTTATTCAGAAAGAGGGCACTTATACCTAGATGCCTTTTATTTGTTGTAATCGACAGATAAACATCTCCATATGAATGCATGCAAACACGCAGGCAGATATATGCACACACGCGATACACACAGATTTCATATGCTGTCTTGGTGAGACACGCTCTATTGATGGTCACACACGCGGACACGCATGTTATGCAGATCCTTATCTGAGAGGCAGGAATACAAGAAGGCCCCAGTTCAAGAAAGCGATTAAACAGGCGCTTAACTTAAAACATGGTCTTAAGTGCTTTGTTGAATCTAAAAGCACTTAAGAAAATACTTAAGTGCCATCCTAAAGAAGGCTGCTTTCCAGAATTGCAGACAAATGGCAGAGCTAGTAGAGAGGAAACTGTTGTGTTAATGCAGAAACTGAATTATTTATTTTGTCTGACTTCAAATGCTTTCCTCTCCTCTAACATCTGAGATACTAAGAGCAAAGATACTCTGGCTTCCTGAGGATGCCAAACCCCTTACTGTTTCCATCTGAAAAATCTAAGCTCCCATCCTCACCCCAGCGAGGGTGCCTCTCACTCTAAATAGCATTTACAGAGAGATTCATTGTTTTGGTGCTGAACCTGAGTAATGGGGGAAAATGAAGACTTCAGCAGTTTCTGTTCATTTCAGAGCTCTCTCTGTGAGGTCCCGTGCTCCAGGAAGGAAGGTTCTTGCACAGCTGGTTGTTTCCCAGGTGCTGCAAAGGTTTGCCCTGTTGTTTTGCTGCCCTGGTTTATATTGTCCCTAATTTGAGACATTTTGGTTTGGTTTGGTTTGGTTTGTCTAGCCCTCAACAAACTAATGCTCATTATTTTCCACCTGTAAATTAAAGCCAGTGTACAAAGAGCTACAGTGAGAAGGGATAGAGAAGGACTGAAGGTAATTACTAAGATTGTCAGAAAGGTCATGCAGAAGTGACAGCATATAAACCCCCGATTATTTGAAAATCCAAAGCAGCACGGTAGTCTTCCTTTGCCATATGCTGTGTGGCGAGGAGCATTTTGCAGGGAGAGAACTCTAAAGCACAACGGGACGCTCTTCAAGGGGTATAAACTCAAACGCTGTGGCATCGGTTCCTACCAGCAGCAACATTTAGCCCTCAGAAGTACCCTGGTATCGCACCGGTGGAAATGCTGCCCGGAGCTGCATATGGAGGCAACTTGTTAAGGGGATGAGAGCTCAGAGAAGTGCCCTGTCAGCCAATGCAAAGGGCTATTCTGCCTTTCTAGTTTCAGATCCTTCGGCGGCATCGATGCCCATTTACACCACACAAGACCCTGGTGCTGACTGGTTTTCGGTCTACTTCTAAAAATCTTTAGCAAGAGATGTTCTACCACTTCCTCAAAGGCAAGTTGCGCATAGACGAGGAGATCTCAGCGGCAGGAGATTCTTCTGCCCTTCACTAGAGATGTCTCCATTCTTAATTTGAAACTCAGGAAAAATATAAGCGCGAGGAATTTGACGAGGACTTTCCTAAGCTCAAGCGAGCAGCCCGCAGAGAGGTGACGGAAAGCACACAGCAACACTGGGGAAGCCTGGGGTGCTTAGCAAGGAGTTAAATTGCACAGAAATAATCAGCAAACAAGTGGATAATGGTGGGTTTGGTTGGTGTGTCTGCCCTCCTTCCTCTCCACTGCAAAGTATTCCACCTGCTAGCTCCAGCCATAAAGTCATTCCCGGGGCCGCAAGGAGCACTTGTAAAATCAACAGGGCTTATCGGACCTAAACTTTGGTAAATACTCGGACAATCACTCCCCTTGTGCTTTCATCCCGGGAGCGCGTTAGAAGCCAAGAGGCTCGATAATGTACCAGCAAAGATGAAGTCTCTCAACAGCGCGACCCTTATCCCCCAGCACTGTGCTCCCAGTGCCCCTCCCTGCCCTCAGACTGGTGCTAATGCTGCTGCGTGGGTCCGACCCACGGCCGAGGTGGTTCACGCAGCCTGCTGCGCTCCCCTCAGCCGCCGAGCCGCTCCGGGTCCCCGTCCCACAGCCGGTCGGGGAAGCAGAATGGTGCCGGCGGGTGCCTCCGAGGAAATGATGGAGCGTGGCAGTCAGCTGTGCATGACGTGGGGCTGACTTTGTTCTCTGAATTACGGCGGACCTCTGCCGCTCGGCTGCCTTGGCTACGGAGAGTTGAGGTGACCTGCGCTAACACCCGGCGTGCCTGCTCCCAGAGCTGGGCAGAGTGGGGAACGGGGCGCAGGGTGCAGAAGGGCTGCTCCTTTGAGAGGCTGCTGCCTTTCACCACAGCTCCCAGGTTCAATCCCCGCACACAGCCTGCGCATTTGGCTGCACAGCTTTGCGCACATCCTGTACCAGAGCTTACTCCAGAACCGAAACATCTGCACTCGCTCCTCAGTGCTATTAGGATTATTCATGCCATGAGGGGATGTAGAGGATGGAAACATCTGGGAGAGGATGGAGCGAGTCCACAGAGCCTGGAAAACGAGGAAGGTGATGTGGAACAGATGCTGAAAAGGCTGGGGATCCGGCAGAGCCTTTGGAAGGGCCAGGCAAGGGGTGCGTGCCTGCGTGCACGTGTGCGCAATATCTTTGTGGCTTCTCCCGGGGCAGCGCCGAGAGAACCAGATTTGTTTGATACCTGCCACCCAGAGAGGAAGCTGCCCTCCTCAAGACAGCTGGGCCAGACGGTGATTCGGGAGCAGGGGCTGTTTTGCCAAGAGCGCACGTTTCTCAGAGCAACTCATGCCACTGCCGGAAAAGAAAGACAGCTTTGTGGCTGAGCAGACGCTGCGCGTGTTGTGCTCAGCCAGCCCCTGGAAAGCTCCAGGAAGGCAGCTGGGTGCTTTCCTCAGTCAAACTACGGTGGCTAAAGAGAAGAGCTCCATGCTGGTTGCAGTTAGCTCTGTCTGAGGATACGCTTAGCAGCTGGACGGAGTGCCCTGCTTCTGGGCAGCAGTCATCTGATCTATGACTTGACTGGACTGGCGTCAGCAGGAGAGCTGCATGTTCCAGAGCAACCAGCTGTTTTGTTTGCAGGGCTCCAGACAGGGTTGCATAACGCGGCGAGGTCTGGCTTGGGCTCTGGGGAGGAAGAGACGAGGACAAAGGAGAGGACTCTGTACCTCCTGCCGCCTCCCCTGCCGGGGAGTGGGATGCTTATAGAGGGGGGACGTACACTTTATTTGTAGATCCCACTTGCAGATTCAGTGCCCCTGCTGCTCTGTCCCCTTCACAGCTCCCGGAGCCCAGTCTGTGCTGGTCACTGCTTTAGCTGCGCTTATGCTGCAGACCTAAGACTGCATTGCTCCTTCTAACCAAGATGTTTCCCTCCTCCAAGCAATCTTTATGCCTCCCCTCAAACTTCCGTGTAGGGTTAGAACGCATCCAGTGTAACACTAGAGAGCAACTCTGCGTCTTCCCAGTGTCTTTACTGTGGCACCTACGTGGCTTTCTCACCAGTTGGCACCTCTGGCTCCCTGTTCCCCTGCAGGCTGTAATGACTGGAGTTGCAATACAGCACAGGTTCCTATAGGATTCCCCGGCAGCTCGAATCCTGGCTCTGTTGCCCTTTTCTTTGGGCGCTGCCCAGTTCAGAGACACCGAACCGAACCGACGCCAAAGAGCTGAGGCTGACACGGGACACCGCATCAGAGCCAGGGAGAGAGGACGAGCCAGTGCAAGGACAGCAGCACCTTTGAGATTACGGAGAGGCTGCTCCCCGTGAGCGAACTGGTAATGGAGGGCCCTGACAGGCCAAGCAGGATCAAGTCAGGACAAAATGTTCTTCTTGAATTGCAGGTGAAACTACAGATGCTGCAGAGAATCAATACCAGGGGTCAGAGAAGGCAGGTTAAGGCTAAGAGCTAAAACTGTTCCTGGCTAAAAGCGAAGAGCCAGCTTTCCTTTCCCGGCTGGGACATCACCTGTAATTGCGATCCTGAAGACACCAAACAGCAAGACCAGGGAAGCTCTACTATACCAGGGCTTGTATTGTCAGAGGAACGGCTTCCTTCATATCCACCAAACCCAAGCCCAAATGTTACAGCCAAGTGCAAGCCAGAAAGAGGCAGCAATCCAGACACTTGAATTTGCTCTCTGTTACAAATTACACACGCCCAAACGAGGCAGGGCCTCTGCTCTTTGAAAATCTATCCCTGAGTGTTTATTATAGAAACCAGTTGCCCTCTTTGTTGACAGCCAAATTGCAAAGGGCTGTTGGAACTGTAAGGTCCATGCAGAGCCATGGCCTCCGCCGAAACACCCGCAAAACTCCCTCTCTGCAACTGGCAACACGAAGCTCTCATTAGGTCCTGCTGGGATTTGAACCTAACGCTTGAGAAAGTCTAGCTGTTTGGGGCGTGAGGCTAAAACCACCCCCTCCAGCACCACAGAATACTCTCACTATAGAGAAAACACTTTGTATTAATATGGGCAGTAAGCCGCCAAGTTCCCAAACGTTTGCAATGCCAGAAAGAACACAGACGGTAATAATTAAATAAGAGAGGCAACGCGAGTTCCCTTTTATCCCAGCAATGCTAGCTAGCCACATTTTTCTATGCCTCTATTGCCTTCAGCTACCTGACTGCCAAGGCTAAGAGATACGTGTCTCCCTGGCTGCCGAGCGCAAGACAGAAGGTTATCTTGGGAAGGATTTTCCTTGAAGCATTTTTTGTTAAAACGGCAACAATGGCCCTCCCGAGGTAAGCACAGCGCTGCGCCGCCCGAAAGGCCCTGGGCTCTGCCGTTAAATGGCTTTGCACCCCGGTAAGGCCACAGCGGAGCCTCTCAGGGCTTGCAGAAGAGGAGTTCTAACGCCACGTTCCTTCCACGCACGTATCGCCTAGCTGCTCGCTGGGGCGAACGCAAAGCCGGCGGGTTATCGCGGGCGGAGAGTCAGCAAGGCTGGTTCCCGGCCGTGCTGCTGCCTCCCCGCGTGAGTCACTTCCCTCCTATCTCACCCGTTTCCCACTGGTAAAACGGACTTGATAACCACAGGTGTGTTTACGGGATTTAACTCCAGAGCGACCACGAAGTGCTGTGGGGCAGTAGGAAAGTGCAAAGTGCCTCGCTGGAACTGCCGGCCTTCCTCACGGGCGCTTGGCCCTGGGCTCTTCCTTGCTTTTTTTGGCCAGGGTTTTGCTGAAGAGCACAGCAAGGGAAACCAGCACTTGGCACTTGGTGGCCAGCGAAATGGTGCCGCTAGTGGCACAGAGCTCTCTCACGGGGCGTTTTCTTTATCCCTTGAGCACCACAAGCTGGGCTGCGCGACCTAGACCAGCAGCGACGCCTTTAAGCAAGCCCTCACGGCCATCACCTTCGTCCCGCCTTTCCACGAAGAACGGGACTTCTCCCAGTGCATCCAGCGCAGCCTGCTAGAAGCACCCCAGAGCAGCTCAAGCAGCAAGCCTCGTAGCCGCCCTTCTCAGCTTAGCGTTCCCTAGGACGGGGAAATTATCCGGAGCTAAACAGTCCAAGGGCGGTGGCGGAGAGGGAGGTGAAGCAACTTGCCCAGCGGGCCGGGGCGGCCAGCTCGGCCAGGTGCTTCACGCGGGACACCGTCTCCCCGGAGGGCAAGCGGCCAGCCCGTCCCGTAGCCACATCCCTGACCTTGCCGGGGCCGGGCGAGGAAGCACGCCGGCTTCGCTCCCCCGGCAATTCCCACACCGGGGAGTCCCGCGCACCTGCAAGGCACACCCTGCGCTCCGCCTGGCAGGGCTGCGTGCTCGGGCACCTGGCGAAAGGGGCCCCGAAAACCCCCAGTTCTAGCCCTCGTCGTTACCCCAGGTGGAGACCCCAGCCCACCCTGCGGGAAACGCAGAGCCCGTGCCCCGTCCAGGCGAGGTGCCGGGATCTCTCTTCCCTCCTCTGCGACTTGGGAGTCTCTCTCCCCCTCTCCCCCAGCTTTGCTGGTGTCTGCCTGCTGACTGAAGCTGTCATTATCAGCTCAATAAATCTCTGGCGCGGGTTTTATTGAATCACTGCCTGAGGGGGAACAAGCCTGTAAAGGTTGAGGAGAGCAGAGCTTTCCCACGCCTAAGACACGCTGCCGGAGCTCTTGCACACATTCCGGGCCTGCCAGCGCTCCGCAAATGTTTGGACAGCCTTGAACAAATAACACACCTTTAAAGAGGCCAGCATGAAATTTTTCCTCACCACCCAGCCACCCTCCCACCACCGCTTCCCCCTCCGCCTCCCCCCGAACATCGTAGCGCTGTGTGTGTGCATGCGTGTGTGCGCTTGTGTGCGTGCGTGTTTATTTTAGGCTTGTCTTCCCCTTTGTGTTTAGGTTGAGCGGTTCGTGGCTGCGTTCCAGCCGTATTTTGTGGGAGGAATTCTGGCCTCCGCTGGGGTGCTTGTGAGCGCTGACTCCGGGCGGTGGGGGAGGCGGGGGCCGGGATGGGATAGAGCATGGAAAAGGGAGGAGGTTTGGCTTTTCTCCTGCCCAGATTTCCTTCAGCAGGTAGAAACCAGCCAGCAGGGATTTTCTGCTGACAGCGTGCCAGGCTGCAGTGGTAACCTCTGGATGCCAAGATTTTTCTACCGAGGCCCGTCTGCCTTGCACGCTGGCGTAAGGTGCCAGCGACAGTCTGCTGGACCTGGCACGCTCCGCTTACCCGCAGAACTCCTCTAATTAATGCAGTGGCTTCCTTCACACAGCCCTGCTGATGTGCCTTGACCCTGACCTGAAAAGAACTTCCCCGGGGCACGAGGGTCTGCGTGTGGAGGCGGAGGCAGTTTCTCTCCAACGCGCTGATGCTTGGGCTGTCCAAATGGCCTTTGGAGGGGTGCTGTGCTCCAGAGTTTTCTCGGAGACAGCCCCTGGGATGCACGCAGCTAGCTTTCGCATGGGGCAAGGAGACGGTCCTGCGAAGTATCCAAGTTTGCTCGGGGGGTCTGGAAAGCAGCTTCAGCAGCTGGGCCAAGGAGGAAGAAAAACACGGATGTAGCAGCAACATCCAGCTGAGAAAAGCGCGGCGCAGCTCGCTCCGACGCGGTCAGGGATGCTTTCCTGTGCCTTCCTGAGGAAAAACGGCATCTCTCTTCGAGCTTTTCCCTTCAGCTCTGCACAGCCTGCTGCCACGGGGAATCCAGCCGGGAGTAGGGAACCCTGAAACCACTCGGGCTTAATCCAAGTCTGTGGCAGGCAAGAACAACAGGCGCACAGGTCCCGTTTTGCCTTTCAGCGAGATGGAGCGCAGCTGCTGGTGTTTCCCCATCGCGGTGTGCAAGGGGATAACGCCGGGATGGAACCATAACTTGCGTGCTCTGTGGGCATAATAGGAATGCATTCGTGGGGCAAAAGAGAATCTTGGAAAGGATTAATAGACCAGACAGCTGCCTGCCTGCTGAGTTCTGGGAATGTAAAACACTGCAGCCATCTCAACAGCTCCTAAAATTCCCCCTGACTCGTTTCCTGTTGCTGCTTTCCCAATGCTGAAAGGCTTGGGCTCCCGTCGATAAAAAATTGGAGAGAATCCAGAATTTAGATTTCTGCCTACTCGATCTTTCCTGTCAACGGATCGTTAAATAAGGAGCAGAAACGTTGTATTCACCATACGCTCATCACCAAAGAGCTAAGTGAAAATCCTGCTTTAGGAAACAAGTGACAATTAGTTTGATGGTTCCACGCTCCTTAGGTTATGTAGGCTGACTTAACCGAGGCATTGCACACGCTAGGTAGCAAGGCACCAAGGTCGTGCCTGCTTTGAAGGGAATAGTGTGAGCAGAAGGTAGAAGGAGCTGCAATGGTAGAGGTTTAGCTCTCTTTGGGGAAATAAAGACGTGGAATTCATCCACACATGAAACGCGGATGCCGCAAGTCACAGTGGCAAAAAGCAAGCTGCTGCACTATACCAGCTGACAACCCCACCTTGGACATGCCGGTGAAGGAGCTAAAAAAGTAACAGGATAAACACCGAAGTGCAGAAGTACGTTAGCTGACACATGGAAAGAGCCAGGACTAGACAGCAGGGGCAAAGCAGATGAGGAAAGAGTCGTGTGGGAGGTGCGGGCTGGGGTATCTGCTCTGCCGAGGCACGTGGAGCAGGGCTGGCTGGGAGCTACAGAGTCGGGGTACTGTCAGGTGAGAGCGAAGGTTGAGGTACGTCGGCACAGCACAATGCAGAGCTCAGTGCAAAGTTCATTGCCACCACCCTCATAAACCGTGGATAAGGAAGCTCAGAAAACCTCTGAAATGGATTTAGGTTCCACTGAAACGTCCCCGATTTGCTCCGTGGTGGCCTTTATGGCCCATCCACTTCAGGACGCTGTTACAACCCGGTCAGGTCCCGCCGTGGCGGACGGTATCAACCCGCGCCGCCTTGCTACGCAGTGAATTTGCTCGCTGGCCTTCACAGCCCCTCCGAATTGCACCAGGCGCACCCGAGACGCGCGGCGACGGGAACACACGCGCGTGGCTGCTATTATTCGCGTGAAACAAGAAGCGCTAACGCCACCAGGCAGGAGCGGTCGCCCAAACCAAAGCGGGGCGAGTCGCGTGTCCCTCCGGCGGCGGCCGGGCTGGCGGAGCGACACGAGGGGGACGAGAGGGGACGCAGGGCGAGCCCAGCCCGGCCGTCCCCGAGGCTGAATCCCTGCATCCCTGCCGCGGATGGAAGGACTCGTGGCTCCGGGCTCGGCACCCCTGCGCAGCGGCACGCAGGCACACGCCTGGCACGGTGCCGCCGGCTGCACCGCGTACCGTGCTGCCGGCTGCCCGTGCCCCGGCGCGGGCTGCCTGCTTGGTGTGCGTCGCCCGCATTCGCTTGCGAGAGATTTGCCTGAATCTCTAACATCTCCTGATGTGATGCCAAGGGCTGGGGCCCCGAGGAGCACGCCCTCTCGGGAGGGTTGTGCCACTGACGATGCCCACGCTGGACCAGGAGGAGTGCCCTCACTGCACTGGCTCCCCGAGATAAGGACCGGGAGCGAGATAAGGACCGGGAGCGAGGTCCTGCCAGGCAAGGGCTGGCTGCAGGGCTTCCAGAGATCTCGGCATCCTCTCTCTCCCCTCGCTCGGAGAGCCACGGTACCTGGCTGCTCTCCGCTTTGCTCTGTTTTAAACCTTGCGTGCTGGTCTGACTCTCGGACCGGTTTTTGCAGAGCAAAGAACAGGCTGCCCTCTCCTCCTCCTTTCCATATCAAGCCTGGCGGACACTGGCCTTCGCTCGCAAGTGCTGAGATTCTGCCATAGGTTTGGTTTCACCTTTTAAGGCTCTGTAGAGGACAAGGCACAAGTCTTACTGGGGACGAGGGGGTTAATCCTTCCTTCCTCCGCCGGCATGCCAGGGACCTGCACAAGTAGCTTTTAAGTTGCTTTTGAGTGATGATGCTGAGTGGAGGTTGGGCTGCTTCCTTCTGAGCCTGGGGTTTGGAGCATCCCAGAAACCACCCTAGGCTGGAACTCGCAAGGTTCAGACAAGGTCTCAGTCTGGTTAACTGGTGCAGCTGCCCCCAAAAAAGCACAGGAACCACTAATTTACAACAGGAGGCAGACAAAATCGTCTGTTTACTTTCAAGCCTTAAATTGTCTGTTAGCAAAGTGCAGACCACAAAATGGGTGGCCCTTTTCCTGGAGAAACTGTGAAAACCTGCTTAGTTCCTGCACTAGTAAAGCAAACAAACAAACATGACCTGGAGTTGGGTTTCAGCGTGCCCTGCCGCTCACCAGTACACAAGAGCATCTGAAAAAAACCTAAGAAAACCCTGCCTGGCTGATAAGAACCAGCCATGACAACAACTGATGGGAGAACCCAGGGATGCAATTAGGAATTTGAAATGTTTTAAACAAAGGGCAAAAGCAATCAGCAAAAGGTAATTAAAATGGATTAAATGAAGCAAAATCATCTGAGCAAAATGCTGGGAACCAGTCCAGCCAGGCAGGATAGATAACTATATGAAATGTGTGCTCTGAGTTTGTGCATTAATATTACTTTGCGCTTCTGCAAATCTTTGAGGACCTCGGAGCAGTCTGCAAGCAATTAAACCTCACAACACCCTAGGGAAGCAGAGGTTATTGTACGCACTTACAAGGTGGCTGTACAGAGAGGGTAGATGTGATTTATGCCGGGCCCACATGGCAAGTTAGAGACAGAGTGAGGAATAAACCTAGGAGTCCCAAGACCTAGCAGTTTGTTTTACCAGCGAGGCGGGGGGATGGTGCCATCTGAAGAGAGTATTTTGGTTTCCACAGTAAACATGGTGTGAGTTCATTCCTCTAAGCCGTCTTGTTTATTTTTAGCACCTAAGTTTATATCAGGAATGACAAATTTGGCATTCGTGCTCGGATGTGGCTAGGACAGGAGCAGCTTGCAACAATAAAATCTTAAACACACTGTGGCTGCCTCTTCCTCTCCCCTTCGGTGAGCTCTGCGCATTAAGCACTTCTGGAACAGGCTTGGCGTGGCCACGGGGAGCCAGGCACTGCTTGCCTGTGCTTAAGAGTAGTGGGAAATCCACTGGAGACGCTTGCACGGAAAGCTTTGACGTTCAACAATAACAAACAGATATAAGTGAAGAGAGGGACGTTTCGCTTGTCCTTGGGAAAAAAAAAAAAAAAAAAAAATCTGTCTTGTATCTGTCTGTATTTAAAAAGCAAACTCTTGTCATTAGAAAATGAATCGGGTTTCTGGGATACTGGCTGATGGATTCACTCCAACGGCTTAACTTCAGAAAATAAAAGAAGTGATAGAAAAAGAAAAAAAAAATAAACCCCAAGGCTTCCCTTTTCCCATGGGACAGCATTGAAGCAAAGCATAAAGAGCTCTGCTTGCCAAGGTTCTCTGATTCCATATGCTTTGGGCTTAACTTCTTCAGGGGGCAGGCTCTTCGAACGGTGGGCAGAGAGGCATCGACGCAGAGCCTCTCCTGTCGGTCGGGCCAGCTTGCTGGCTTCTTTTGAAAAGTCATTTGTTTAATTGGTTGTCATTTTTATTCCAACACACCTGCTGACACGGAGGGCTGGGCAGTGTCCTGTCTGTTGGGAAGGGGAGATTAGACAGCAATTAAAGTGGGGACTCCTACTTCGACCTCTTCAGAGCGCAGCCGAAACAGGCGATCGATCGGTCACTGGGGGCTGAGGCTGCAAGCCTGTAGCTGACTGTGCGTGAGCTGATCCTTGTGCTGTGTCAGGGCTGATGAGTTTCAGTTCCCCATTCTTGGAGTACCTTGAGGGACACGGAGATCAGAATCTCTCCTCCCTTTGAAGATAGCTACAGCTATTTGCATCCAGCTCTTTTAAGAATTAGCCTCCCCTGCCTAGACCTCTTACGCCTCATGTTCTCAGTGCGAGCCTCGTGCATTTGGCCTCCGTTTCTTGCTCTCCAGGCCACAGCATATGCAGCCGAGCATGCCCTGGGTCGCACAAGGTGTTTAAAAGCCCACAGCTGGTGGGGCACCGTGGCAGCCATCGCTGCATCATTGCAGGAAAGCGAACTGAAGAGTCAGCATCCTCATCCTGCATCCCACGGGTACCCAAGACTGCAGGATCTCAGTTGCACAGGTCTGTACAGTGCCTCCAGTCAGGTGCCCAGAACGAATGGATGCTTAGGAACACGTCATCCAACATCTAGGACTACCCAGAAGCAGCCGAGCAGGGCCCGTACAGGATGCATTTCACTTACCCCTAGGTGATTCTCTGGCTTTGGTTTCCATGTAAAATGCTCCATGCAGGATTGTACAGCACAAGGCAGGCAGTGAGCAGCTGGGATTAGATGGAGCAAGGATTAGGTACTCACATGCAATCACCAGGATTAGACATTTGCTTGAATAACAAGGAAACATCCAGTTACAGTAAGCAGGATGAAGCATCGTGCTTGGGGCATGAACTAATCCGGCACTGTCTGTGTGTAGGAAGAGTTTTTGCTCGAGGGCAGTAGGTTATCCAGGAGCAGGCTGCTGTTCTGAAAGGGTATTTTAGGGGCACTCCATCCTCTGTAGTGACTTGTGCTGCTCACTGTCAGAGATAGGAGACTGCACTGAACAGACCATTAGTCTTATCCAGCCTACCAGCTCCCTGTGTTTTGGCTAGAGCATGCAGATAGGAATTAGCGACTGTGCAATGTTTGTTCTGACAAAGCAGGAGGGGAGGCTGACAGAGAAAGAAATACAGAGCAAGAGAAAAAATAGCGAGAGAGAGAAGGAAGGAAAGGGAGGGAGGGTGTGCAAACATGTAAATATGCATCGCGCTTTCAGGATGAGCTGGGCACAATGGAGAAGTCCCCCCCTCCGACTCCATCCCACACTGAAATTTCAGCACAAACCGTTTTGGGAAGGGGGATGCGCCCAGCTCTGGGGACCTTGGCAGGTCTAAGTGCCGAGTAGGTGCTGCACCCTCGGCGTGCGCTGCACGAGTGTCGGCGATGGAGAGGGAGGAGAGCAGGAGGCACAGCACGGAGAGCGAGGAGCAAGCAGAGGAGGAGGTGGAGTAAGCAGGGAGGTTGACGAGGTGCTCCTCTGACACACGACGGCAGCTCCAGTCCCGGGCTGCGTGGGTGGCAGCGCAGGCTGCGTGCCTGGCTTGCCTTTCCCAGGCACGAAGCAGCCAGCCTACCGCACAAAGAAAGTGGTCATTATGTGAGCGGTGCTCCCACCTCGCTCTCCCCGCTCAGCTCCCCTCCCTGCCGGAGCAGTCGCGGTTCCTCTTTCAGTGCCTTTTCAAAGCACTCGAGCCACCCGATTCATTATTGCGTTTGCAGCGGGATGGGACGCGCCGGGCTGGGCTGGTGGCTGGGCAGCCGGACGAGGAACATGACATCGTTAATTCCCAACACAAGGACAGGAGCCAGGCCTGCTCAGGAAGAGGTATCGGGGCAGAGCACGCTTTGCTTGGAGCATCAGTGATTCGGGCAAAAGTTTTGCTGCGGGATGCTTCTTCCCAGTCAATGTACAAACGGGTATAACCTTGCCACCTTGGCACTAAGGTGAGGACAAGAAGTCCAAGCCAGGGGTAAACAGTGTGTCTGGCTTACAGGACACCGAATACAAATGTTTTCTGGACGGCAGGGTGAGGTTAGAGCCTCTACGGTTAGTTTAGTGTGTGGGTTTTAAATAAACTTCACCCTCCAGATTACAGCCTATCTGTAACTGCCAAGTGTGGGTTCACTCTGGGTAATGCATTTTTCACGTTCGTCCCGAAGTCCCCTGCTTCCCAGATGCACCTCATCAACAGTGGGGTGCAGGATTGTCCGAGCGGTAGAAGAGTGGCTCGGAAAGCTTAGGCTGTCTTTGCCGGCCTGGGGAGAGAGGCTGTTCAAGGTATCGATTCGATAATATAGGTCAGCTTTAGTCATTATGCAGAAGGATCAATCACACCAGCCAGGCTCAGTGCAACTTTAATCAGTGTGACAAAATCAGAGGTGAGGGGGAGTTTGAGGTTGGTTTTGCCCTAGATTTTTTTCCCTTTATCTCCAACTCTGCTCCTGTCAGTTGGTAAAACAGGGTATAAGCTGAAGCAGCAGAATGCTTTGGATTTCTTAATGCTATAGCACTGGATGGGCAGGAAGGCTCCAATGATTCCTCCACAGCCTCTGAAACAAATCCGAGTTACTGCATGAGGAAACTTCAATTCTTAAAATAAAGGTGTTGTTCAAATTCTTTCCTTTGTGCTGCTTGGGGATGGGAATGCCACCTCTTTGTCCTCTGAAGTATCAGATCTGAGAATCTGGGGTTTTGGGAGGGCACTGTAAAAACTGCACCTTGGGTCCCCAAGATGCGTGTTACATCACGTATACTCCTTTGGCAAATGTGGAGGGATATTTTTTCACACCGCAGTTCCTGGAAGCAGCTTGTGCTGTAAGGTCTTTCCGTCTTTCTCTATTGCACTAGCCAGCAGCATATATCCTATAGGGCCTCTGTGAGTGAGCTCCGAGCCAGGCGGACACAAGCTAGCTCCAAACCGCAAGCTTTGTGGCCTCAGTTAGCACAGTGCCAAGCAAAAGACCATGCAGATGTGCTCTTGGAGGAACACGTGCTACTCTCATGTAGTTCGCACTCTGCCCCGAGTGCTCCTGGAGCAAACAATAACTCTTAAAGTTGCACAAGGAGCAACTGAATTCCCCTTCCATCTCCCCTTCATGCTTTTCTGTAATCTGCTCCAGCTCTGCCAGGCTGACGGGTGAGAAGCAGAAAAAAACCTGCTCCTGCACAGAGACCAGGATGTGCAGCTCTGGATACACATAATTTTCAGGCTTCTTGAGGAGAAAGGTCCATGTAGTCCCTCTGCAGAAGGGAACTGGTGGGAGACAGCAAGTTTCCTTTGCATGGGGCTTATCACTCCCAGTGCCTTTCTGCCCCTCCCCGTCTGTCTGGCAGGCTGCCTGGACCGCAAGCAGAGATGGTATCACACAGGAGACTGATAAGGGCAATGAGGATGTGGCAATCAATGGTCAGAACCTCCCCTTTAATCGGATCTGGTAGGACTGCCCATCGGTAAACAGATTGACACGTTTTGCAGGCTTCCCCCGCACCCTGCCTGCATTGCTTTCTGTACTGAAATACAGTATTTGAACCATTCAGTTCCTTTGGAAAGCTCCAAGCAGGTGACTCATGCCGTGTACCTTGACTTCTCTTTTTGCACTGCCAACACCGATGCTCGCTCGCTCTTTTTTTTTTTTTTTTTTTATGGCTGGAATTTGTCCCCTTCGCTTTGACCCTGACACAGACAAACACCACCCCCATGACTCTAGCTTGCCAGTGCTTTTATGGGAGGTCAATTCTTTTGTGCGTGCTTCGTGCATGGGTAGGGAGTCCACCTGTAGGATTTCCCGGAGGAACCGGCTGTCTCCGAGGAGCAGTCGTGCAACAGAGCAGCTCACCCTGCTCTCGCCCTCCTGGGCCGGAGCTCCATCAAAGGCTCTTGCTGGCTGATGCCTGTTCGGTTGCATGTAGGAAATGGGCAGACAGCTGCGGTCCATTTCCCAGTGGACACACGTCTTTCTGATGGAGAAGGGTGATTTCAGGGGCTGCTAATGGGCTCCGTGATGGACAGTCCCAGCAGAGGAGCCAAAGACAGAGAGGGACAGAGAGCCTGAGACCCCACTTTCATCCCCGGAGGTGGCCTCTTTCACAGCAGGGCTTCAGCTGGAAAAGCTTCTCCTCTGCCTTTGTTACTTGTTCTGCATACAAAGGGATGGCTTGGGTATGTAGCGCTGTCAACCCAACCCATCTCCCCAGTCCTTAGACAACACTTTACGTGGGTCTTTTTTCTTTTTCTTACAGTCTTTACAGTACTTCTGGAAATAAATGCATCTTCCTGATTTAGATCTGCAGCCTGGCAAACAGTTGGTAGCCGGCAGAAAGCTCTGCTAATGCCACTGTCAGGCTTGTTTCACTGTATTTAGTGTGACTGAACTGAGGAGTACTAGAAGACAGAGGGGCAAATTACGGCTGGGATGGGTAAATAACTATTTCTGAGGCATCTCACCTTCAGCAGCAACTTGGTGATGGCCACAGTTGTCATGGGGCACATTTACTAACTCTTAAGAAATGAGCTTGATATCAATTGAAAGAGCGTATGCAGAACTAAAAACTGCTGCAATGGAAGCCTGTCTCAGATTTATGGTCCCTCTTACATTAGCTAGTTAAAAAAGTAGTACAAACATTTAAACACCAGTGGCAGTAAAGATAAAAATGTAAGCTTGATTAGATAAAGAATAAAGATATGCGTTTTATGTTTACACCTGGACCATAACCTTTGTTTGCTTCAAGTTAAGGCTACTCGAGTGCACAAGTATTAAGCAGAGATTTCCTGGAGGCCCAAACACCTCCTAGTGTAAATGAACTTTTGGGGTGTGGGTGCACAATCCCTTTGAGAACAACCTAAGGGTTTGTGACTTCCCTCCTGCAGGAGAAGAAGGGGCAGAAAGGAGGAGGTGAGCTCTCTTTGGGACAGAGCCGGAGCTGTTAGAGTAAGACACTCTCAGTGGGGAATTCAACCAAGCCGTGGGGATAGCGTCCTCCAGCAGAGAGGCAGCTTTGGGACGGGGACACTTTTAGCAGGTGTAGAGAGCTCTGACAGAGTGCCTACCGCAAAGCTACGGGGTCGTTAACGAAGTCTGTGGACTCTTTTGGCTGAGAATTGCTCAGGAAGAAGCGAGGCACGGGTTGCTGTGCTGCCGGGTCTCCAACGCTGGGTCTCTGCCACCGGGACAGCGGTAATCTGGCGTCACCGCTCCCCACGGGCCCCGGAGGGTGATAAGACACACAGGACCTCCCAGGGGGAAGGTGTGGGTTATCACACGCCCGGAGCCGCGGCAAGGTGGGCGCAAAGAGCGCTTGCCCTCAAATCCACATCGCCGCAGCGTGCCGGCTGCTAAGCTGAGGTCGCATCAGACTCCTCACCCACGTAGCAATCTCCTGCGTGCGCTGATGTGCAATTAGCGGTGTCCTCCCCGCTGTCATCACCACCGCTACCGGAACAACCAGCCGAACCCAGCTCAGGCCCACGTCTGACAGGTCTGGTGTCCCTCCTATCCGCCAGGACCAGGCGTTGTAGGAAGGACAGACCCTTGCGACTGCTTTCACAATGGATGCGATCGCCACTTGCGCCGCAGAGGTCCCGATTTTTTTGGCTCTGCCCTCTGTTGACATTGAGGTTAAATTAGTGCAGCTCTGCGGACCTGGTGGCACTGCCCGCCTCCAAGACACACGTCAAGGGCATAGAGAAGCAGGCCTCGGGGACACGGTGGCACATGCCTCATTTTTTTTTTGCACACGTCAACCGAGCAGATTCCATTTTAATGTCACGCCTGTGCGGTGGTGGTGCATTCCTTTGAGCGTTGCCATGTGAGGCCAGGATGGTGTTTGGCTGTGGTTAAAGTGCTTTATCAGTTTCTGAAGTCACTTTGTAAATAGCAGCAGCCAAGAAGCTGGGAGGGAGGCGGGGGGGGAAGAAGGGAGAAAAATAAAAGCAGGAAGAAAAAGGGCTTTGTTAATTTTAATAGGGTGTGTTATGTTCCTCCTTCATCTCCCAGATATGCCACACTTGGCGATGACAACCCTGCTTTATGGAGACCTCGGTCTCCCCTCGCCCCCCCCCCCCCCCCCCCCTCCAGCCTAGTTAAAAATCCCACACTGCATAGCAGAGAATAACTTGCATTGCACTTCTGGCAGGCGAGGGTAAAAACGCGGCTCTGTTTTCATCACGGAAAAGCCTCCGGGCGCATATTTTTGTAATTAGGCTTTTCTGCTCAGCAGTTTTTGCAGCTGTGATGACACTTGGGTGTCGCCCCCCGGTTTCTCACGCTCTCCCCGCCAAGGCGCAGGGCGGCTGGGCCGCGGCCAGCGCCGAGGTCGGTCAGCCCGGCGGCCCCCGCAACCGCCCGCACGCGCTGGGGAGAAGGTGTTTTGCTAACTCGGCGGCTGGTGGGAAACCGGCCGCCGTTCCCTCCTCGAGGTCACCGCTAAACGCCTTCGCTCGGCTCGGCTCGCTCTGGCGGCGGGGAGGCGTGCGACCATTTCTCCCTTTCCTTCCAGCGAAGAAGAGGTTTCCTCTTCCCCTTCCGCCGACTTCCCCCTCCAACGCCTGGCTTTTCGGAGCCGGCGGACTCCCTGGGGGAGCCTTCCCTTCCCGCCTGCCCCGGGGATGAGGAAGGAGGAGGAGACGGGAGGGCCTGGAGCAGTTCCTGCGCTGGGGGGGCTGCGAGGCTCCTTCCTCCCCGCCAGCCTCCGGGAAATGGCAGGCGTGAGCTGGACACCGGCGGGATCCACGCCGCCCACCCGTCCTCTCCCCCTCAGCTGCCGGCCCGGAAACCTCGCTCCAGCTGTGGCTTATTAAAGCCGGAATGTCTCTGCGGGACCGGGGAGAGCCAGAAGGATCGTTAATAACAACTAACTATGCTGCCTTGCGTGCCAGCCCGGGCCTGAAACAGCAGCTCCCACACGAGAGGCAAAGAAAGGCGCGAGCCCCGGCAGCGTTGCTCGACGGCCGCGCACCCGCCTCCCCGGCCCGACTGCTCGCTGCCGTGTCCCCCTTGCCGTCCAAGGGCAAGGCAGACGGACGCGGTCCTCCCTGCCGGAGCCGAGAGCACGACGGGGATCCCTTTCGCTGGGATCCCACGCTCGTTAAGTGCGTGCGGCTTTAGCGAGAGATTAAATCTGGTAGGAGCCTGACCCCGCTCCGCTCGCCCTTCCCCAGGGGTAAAAGCTGACCCGAGCGATGCTCTGCGATGCATCTGGAGCGGCAAAGCCTCTGACCGGTTGCATTTTCTGTCCTAAGAAGTGCTTTCGCCCCAAAGCTTGGGCCCTGCACTCCGATCTCGACCTAGCAAGCGATTGTGGGCAAGCAAATTAATTTCTGTCCTTAGTTTCTCCTCTCCCTTATTTATTCAACAGTGCCTTATTTGGAGGAGGGATGGCATCTCTCTACTTGCGGGGGGGCCGATGTTTCTTGTGTTCCTAGCCTCCACCAGCATTAACGTTTAGTAGCGGTCACAAAGCATTCGGTGAGTTTGCGCTTTTTTCCTCTTTGTGAGTACATCGGAACTAGATCCTTAGTTCTGTGATTGCGGACACTGGCCCAAAGCCAGTTCTCACGTAAGTGGGTGGATGTCATCTCATTGAGGCCACTTAGCTCTGCGTTTCAGCATCCATTGCAACAATTGACTGTCTGCCTATGCTTCGGTGAGTTGCTGGGCTTTCCCGTTTCAAAAAACCTGGATTATAAAGAGCAACGTGGCGAGTCTACCTTGTATGAATACCATATGCTGCTAAGCAAATGGAGGCTGGCCATCCTTTTCAAGAAACGGGGACGTACCTCTTTCCAATAGCTCTTTGATGCACTCCGTGAAGTGGAGCTGAGGTTCACAGCCCAGTTTTTGTCAGGTAGTTTTTCATGTCCCTTGTTTTACAGTTGCCATCACACCGTCCAATACTGATGGCAGCAACAAAGAATCAGATCACAGAATGGGCTTTGGGGACCAGTGTGATTTCACCTCCTCTAGCAGAGCTTTAATCCCTGAGAATTTTCCTGGTGATCTGTCTGCTATATCTAAGCATCTATTATATAGGAAAATACAGGTTTTCATTTTACATGGGACTTTCCTTCTAGTGTCACTTGCAGAATGATTGAGCTGCCAGACACACCAGAAAAGCACAGCATCTAAAAAGCAGATAATCTTTTGATACCTGGCTGTTTGTTGTGACAATGAAGGCTCTAGACATGGGGTTTTTTTATTTCAAATGAAAGCTGATTTTTCTGCTGAGATCACTTGACTCCAGGAGCTGCAACCTGGAGTAGAACCACTTCATACTGTAAAATGCTCTGCTGAAACAAGACTTAGCAGCAGCATGCTTTCCCTGAAAACTCAGTCTTCTGATCATCAGGAAGAGGAAAGAAGCCAGCAGCTTTGAAAGAGCTTACTAAAGTGCTCTCGTTTATTCTTACCAAGTCTTGCATGCCAGCTTCCTTGTAAAATTCTTCTGTAAAAAATATCTAGAAGGAAATTAGATTTAAAAAAAAAAAAAAAAAAAATCAAAAAACCCCTCTTTCATACCAGTGCACAAATCAGCTTGTTCAGAACCAAAGCAATAAGATGCATTTCTGGCCTTGGTTTTATTAAGTGACAGGGTGGCTTTATTCAGAGCAGAACAAAACAGCAGTTTCTGTTCAGGAGCCCACATAATCTGCCCCCCGGCTGGAACTCGCACTTGAGACGTTGCTGATGTCTAGAGCTCGCGCTGTCCTTTGGCATGGGGGATTTCACCCTCTGAGCTGCATCTCCACGTGTTTTGGCATATTGCTCAATTGCATATTCTCCTCCTTCTCACATTATACCAGCAGCTCAGGCCAGCTCCATCCTTGTTCAATCAGCCCCAGAGAACTCACAGCAGAAGTTAATTTGGCCCCGCTGGCTTTTCCATTACTATTTTAGTCAACTGGCTTCAGCTGTAGTTGTTTCCTGCGCTGTCCCTGAAGAGTGGAGACTCTGTTTGTGGGCTGTGGTGGCCAGCCATTGGAACCAGGCCCGTGGTAAGCGCAGCCAGAAAACCGCGCTGGCATCGCCAGCAACTGCTACGATTCCTGTAAAATCTGCTTGGCTTCTGACTCGAGAAGTCCGCTCCTGATGCGCTAGAGGTAAGCTTAAACCCAGGGGCTGGCGAGGAAGGGGCTGAGGGTTTTGTTTGGGCTGAAAGACGTTTGGTGAAGTCTATCGGGGGTCTCTGTGCCGTTGTTCCTACGGTGTACCCCCAGGTGGTTTGGAGTAGATGGGAGGGGAGTTGTTGCGGCGCGGCGGGCGGCTGAGTACCGTGGGCAGCTGTTGCAGCAGCAGCAGCACGCAAGTTCACCTCTGGCGCGGGCACTGTGCGTGTCATTGCGGAGCTTGCCACGTCGTAAGTGGAGAAACTGAGGCGGGGAGCGGTGCTGGCTGGGAGGACAGCGTGGCGTGACGAGTTCGCCCGGGCCGAGGCGAAGAAACGTACCTGCAGCCCTTCCACCGGTCGGTTTGTGTGGACTGGAGTCAAACGCTGCTGTTCACGTTGCAGAGCGTGGCTCCCGGGCATGTTTTAGCGTCATCCTCCCAAAAACAAGTTCTCTCTTCCGCACCGTTGTCCCTCAGGGACGCAGCTGGGTGCCACAGGGACAGGTTATTACTGTGCAGAGCCCGCCCGGCCCTGCCACGCTCTGCTGCTTGGATTTTGGGTAGTCACGCAATGTCTGGATGCCTCGGCTCCTTGTCTGTCCTGTGGCACTGCTGTGAGGAGAATACAGCACCTGAAAAACAAACAACTTGCGTAGGCTGAACTGCCGGGATCGGGCAAAATAAGCAGTTTGCTTAGAGAGGGGAAGGGACGGCGACTGGGATGGGGACGGTGCCAAGGTAACAGCAGCATACTTGATTTGACCACGGTGCTCGAAGCGACTGGTGGTTTTGACACAGCATCAGGCTTTTGCGAGGTCCCCGTATCGCTTCTGCGGGTCTCGGTCACTTTAATATCTACGGCTGGGGATCCGTTTCCACATCCCTGATGCGGCAAGGGGGAGTCAGTGACAGAGCTGATGAGGATGGGTGCTGTGGCTTAGTCCGTGTTTTGTGGAAAGGATATATTACATTACTTAGGCTGAACGCTGCTTACGTCGGTTTGTGCAAATTCATGAATGTCTTTAAACCCCAACAGACCCAAAGCTCTATAAACGAACACGCCGCTCAAAACCGGCGGCTCCCAAGCCCGACACAGTTATGTAAAATTAAGCTCCAAATAAATTACGGAGGGAGAGGATGGGGGATCAAGGAAGAGAAGATTTTGGGAAAGCCTGTATAATTGGCCTAGGCCTTTTGACCCTGTCTATTATAGAGGATCTAAGGCTCCTTCATTACCCAGCTCCACGTGCATTGTAAGTGTCAGCTCTCTCCGTGAGCAAGCTTTTGGAGGCATTTAGAATCAGACAAGTGTAGAAAATCCTCCGAGCTCTCCCAGATAAAGTCCCTGGAGGATTCAGGTCCCCAGGCCGCTCTTAGGCCTTGCGTTTGGCCTTTTCATTTTGGCGCACAAACCTGCCATTAGTCACTGACCCTTCAATAAAGCTTAGTCAGAGTTCATTGGAGGCGAAGGAAATCGCGCAGCCCGCTCGCTGCTGCCGCGGCCGTGGGGAGGCAGGGGCAAAGGGTGCCAGCTCCAGGAGACACTGTGAATTGTCCTCTTACAAAAAGGAATATTTAGCTGATGCCATTTCTATGAAATTCCTTTCTTTTTTGGTCAGAGTGCAGCTTTTTGGGGGAGGGTGGTGCGGACAGGAGCATCCCGCATCTAAGAAGCACTGGCGGCAGGAGCGAGGAGAGCGTGGAGCAGGGTCTGGATCCTTCCCGTGCGAATTGGCTGTGAAGTTTACAGCGCACAGCGGAGTCCAGGCCTTCCTCCACCAGTGGGGAACCATGTTATTAAAGAACTTGGATCCCAGACAGCGTCCTTACTGCTATCCCCTCCAAACCATTTGCTTTGAATAGTGCTGGCCCTGCTGGACTGCAGCGCTGTGAGGAAGAGGAGGTGATGTCCCTTCCGAGGCCCTCTTAGGCTCGTCAAGGTATCTTGAAAAACACTCACATGCTTTGCTCGTGAGTCTGTTGATAGGAAAGAGCCTGTGGAAGGAACCCGTCCAACACACATGCCTTTTCCTATTTTGAACCATGCTATGCTCATATATTAATGGGGATGATGGATGTTTGGACCAGCCTTAGGGATAACGTGATCAGAAAGGAGTAGTGTCACAGGATTCACTATGGAACAAGGACCAGAAAGAGCATGAATTTTTTTTTTTTTTTTTTTTTTTTTTTTTCCTGATCCCAGATCTTAAAATATTCTCAGGGTACGTTAATTTTCTCTGTGCGGTGCAGCCGAGTCCTTGGGACAGTCTGTCATAATAAGCAGGTACCACAGGTAATAACACAGATCAGACTTCCTGCGTTTTGCTCGGAGTCGTTAGCCGATGGTTTAACAACGGTGCGTCTTTTCTGCTTAAAAGGCACGCGCTTGCATTTTCCAGACTGATCCACAGCTGTTGGCAGGTGAGAGCTGGTGTTTGTGAGCACTGTTTAGTTTCCTTCAGACTTCTTCCTCTCTTGTGATTGCTAAATATTTCCAAGCGATTTTTACAACTGGCTGGTGCCATCTTTAAAAATAGCCTTTTCGTGCATTTAATATTGCCTACTTTTGAGGCAGTATGTGACACAGACCTGTCTGTTCCCAGCTCAGAGTGTTTCTCCAAATTTCTAATAAATCAGCAATCCTGCTGTAGCTGACACAATTTTAGCTCATTGCCAAATGAGGATGAATTATGATCTATCCACATTTAGAAAGAACTTTGAGATCTTCCAGTTACAAATAGCTCCCAGAGAAGGAAAAAGATTCAGTGAACCTGACGGGCACTATTTATGAAGGTTACAGAAAAGTACTATACACTGATCTGGACCATTTTTAGGATGACATGTGTTTTTAGGGTATCTCTGGTTTGTTCTTGCCAGCAATGGTTTGGGGGTTACTTCCTTTGGTTTCTTTTGATTATTTTTTTTTTTTCTGCCGTCGCACTTTTCTTGTCTTCACTAACTCTTGCATTTTATTACTTATGGTTGAATTCTTTGCTTCAAACTGTGAACAAGATGACCAGAATGTAGCAGGAAGTATCTTTGGATATTGTGTATTGGAAAGCATTCATTGCAAACACAGTTGTGGGAAATCCCATGCTTGGTTCACTTATAACTAGTGTGGAAACAGCACAGGAGCAAATTCAGTAAAGGCTAACCCCTTCTGTTTCGCGGTGATCTCACAGGAATTCTCCTACTGTTCTGTGTGTTGGCCCTCAAGGCACTTAAAGAAGGATGACACCGGTGTCCCCAGACATTCAGAAAATCACAAGTCAGCCCTATATGTACACGAAGATCGGGAAATTAAAGTTGTGAGACTTAGAAGAAAGAAATGTGGGGTTCGGTTGGCCTTACAGTTTTTTAACCTCTGGTGTTTCCTCAAATTACATTTTCAAGCTTTCCTCTATAGCCACAAGGGCTGTATTTTGATCACTTTTTAAATGAAAACTGAGATTCTCACACAGTCATGTGACTGCAGAAACTGTGTCTTTACACAAAATAGAGCATGAACTGTAGTTAAATGTGAATTTGTCTACCGTGAGAGCTCAGGATTTTCAACAAATGAGCAGTAATGACTGATTTAAATGTGTTGGAGGCATAGTAGCAAACAGGCTGAATATGTCCTAGGAAATTTCGAATGGATTTCTTAAAAACTGTGCGCATGCTTGAAGCTGTACCTGCTGCAAAGTCAAGACAGTCTTTGCCAAAACCTGCTAGATGCCATGGAGTGATCTTTCCCTGTAGGATTTGAGACCTGATGTCTGTGTGGTTGTCAAAAAGGAGGAAAGGAGCTGGCCCTTCTCTTTGGCGAGCTGGTTGAACTGTAAAGGTTAGCAGGTTTGCAGAGCCCAGCCATTGTGGTTCAGTGCTTTTGAATATTCAGAGCTGTAGCTGAGAAACACGGGTCTTGGGCTGTGTTTGGATGAAGGCTTTGCTTAGGTGTATGGCCACCAAGTAAATATAGGTGATCAGGAATTCTCATGTTGCTCCCAAAGTCAATACCGAACAGAGAGCTTTGGCGTGATACAGTGAAAGGAGACTCCGTGCCTCAGTGTCCCCGTCTTGGCAATGATCCTCCATCAGCTGCTGTCACAAAAAGCGCCTCGTGGAGAGCACGCTGCAGAGGAGTGCCAGATGCAGGATGAGTAAAAAGTCAGATTCTCTGGGTTTGATTGTAGGCTCTTGGTTGCCTTTGGTTGGGAGCTGCCACTGGGCTTATTTACAGTGATGCTTTGAAAGCACGCGCGTGAAGGTTTATCGCTGTCAGACTGACTTGTTCAATAACACTTTTGTTTAGTTTCTTTTCCAAGGTGAAATGCGACACAGTATAAAGGGGTCAAGGCAGCAGGGGACCCCGCTAGAGAGGAGGGCGGGAAAACACAGGCCAAAAGCCACGGCCATCCATATATTATGAGAAAAAAGAGAAAATAGCCTAGGTTTTGGTGAGTGCCCCCTCCCTAACCGCACCATCCTCCCCTAGAAACAGGTCTCCCTACCCTTGTGGAGGGAGCGGGGAGACCCAGAATTTGGCTCTGCTCTGCCACTGCTGATCCCGGTGGCCTTGGAGGAGTCCCTTTCCGTGCCGGTGGCTCAGCTCTCCGTGCAGAGAGGTGCCCCTGAGGGCTGACGCGCTGCAGCAAGGACTGTAATGCGTGGATATCCTTGACGGAAAGGGCAGCCGAGGACTGCGCTTCGCTGCTGCGGTGCGGGACGGGCACCCGTGCTGCTGATGCTGCACGGAGAGCTGGGTGCCCGTCCGCTCACGTGAGAGATGCTCAAGGTCCCTGCCTGCGTTCCTGCCGCATCCAGGGGAGCGCGGTGGGAGAAAGGAGGGGAAATAGCTACATGTGTTTCTTCTGCAGCTTGGTTTCAAGGAAAATTTGCCCTTTCACAGTTGCTTAAGCGAAATGTCAGCGAATGCCAAATGCCCGGAGCCACATATGCTCTACACAAGAGAGGCTCCATAAATCATGGAGCAGTTAGTGGGAAAAAATCAGGTTCCAAGGAGGAAAGCAGTGGGATACAATTTTTTTTTTTTCTTAAAGCTAGGGCAGCAGTGTTTCAGTTTATTATGCGGCCCAGCAGTGAAGGAATTCATCACATTGTCACTCCCCTTCTTTTTTTTTCTTTTTTTTTTTTTTTTTTTTTTAATCCGAGAAGAGAGTGAGAGTATGTGTGTGTGTGTATACGTGTGTGAGGTGGGGGAGGAACAAAGCGGCCGTGCAATCAACTTTGTATAAAATTGGCGCCGTGTCCCGCTCACAATGCGGGACAAAGGCTGGGGGGCTGGTGGCTCAGCTGGGAGTCAAGGCAGCACAGCTGTGACCAATGCCAACACAGTTCCCGTCAATATGGAGTGACCCTGGCTCTTTTTGCAACCTGCTTCCAGGCTCATCTCCAATAATTCTCACAAAAGACGGGAACAAACAAAACCTTTGTCAGCACTTCCAAGACTTTCCCTCGAAAATCTTAAATATTTCATTAGACTCTTCTTGTCCCTTTCTTTCTCTTTTTACCTGATCGGGGCTTAAAAAAGCAAATGTGGACACTAAAACTCTGGGTCAACAAATGATTAAAGGAAAGGCTTAAAAGGAGAAGGGATGGGTTTAGTAGTGGGGGAAGCGACTCGTGCTGCTGTCCAGTGTGGAACACTACAAAGGCAAGAAAGAAAGAAATTCTCCCGCTTGTTAGTTAGCACTCCAGGCAGGTACAGTATTTTTTTTTTTTTTTTTTTTTTTTTTTTTGAAACCTGTTTACTTAGAGGGGCTGGCGATGTGCGGTGGCACAGGACCTGGGGCGAGGGCAGGCTGTGCGGTCAGCAGAGAACCTGAGCCCCAGGTTTTGCAGCCCAGCAGCTGGCAAGCACCGCGCTGCCTGTCCTGGTGCCCTGTGGAAAGCGGCATCACCCAGCAGTCAGGGATTGCTTCTGCGTCTCCCTTTCTGGAGTAGGTCTTCTAGCCAGCAGCAGTTCAAACTCTGTCTTCGATAGATCCTGAGATGTGCTAAGGAGCTATGGCAATACGTAGGCGAACCAGTGCCAGTCTCCCTGCTTTCCCTTGGCTATGCAACAGCTCTGAGGAAAATACCATGCCACTCCTTTGCAACATGAATAAGCTTGAGCCCGGTTGGGTCAAGGACATAAAAAAAAAAAAAAAAAAAAAAAATCAAAGTGTTGTCCCTCATCTGGAAAGAAAGCTTTTGGAAACCAACATTTGGCCTGTCACCATCATGTGTCCTCTTCAACGTTACCGGGTTGCTTGCTCACACCAGCCCAGAGTGAAATCAGGGGAACTGTGCATCCGAAAATGATCCTGCATGCCAACACTTAGGACGATGGGCCCTAACTCCTTCTGAGGCAGGCTTGGCCAAAGGATGTAAATGCTTCAGAAAGAGGAGGTGGAGAAGGGAAAGGAAGAAGTCAAATCCTGCCCCTCCTAACCTTGACCAAGTCTGTAAAATGACCCTTTTCCTAGGTTATGAGGACTCTGATTTAGTTCCACAGGCTCTCCCAGGCATCCCCGAGCTAACAAAAGGATCTGGTTACAAATATTAAACACTTCTTAATAACTCTGCCGTGCCATGAAACAGAGTCCATTCTGGTTCGCTAAATGACTCTGAAAGGACTTTTTTCCTCCCCTGCTTCCCTTCTCTTGCCTGGTTTTAAATAGGCCCCGAGTGGTAGGAGCCGGCACAATGGCATCATTCCGGCTTTGTTTCAGCCTTGATTTAGCCACCCTTTTAAGGACCCTACTGAATAATTCAGTGTTATCATTCAGGATGACGCTGGATTATTACAAGGGTTTCTTCCCTCCCTTCCCCCTCCTCCTTTCCCCCCATAACCTTTAAATTCTTTTCACACGTGAATGGGTTCAAAGGAAGTCGTGTAAGGAAAACACACAACGAGGAGGTTGCTGCTCTCCCCCTCTGCTGTCAGTTTGATAAATATAATGTGTCACCAATTAAAAACTCATTGCCATTCTCCTGCTGCAGCCATTGCCTCGTTAAGGTCCTCCTCCCGGGGTGGCTCCCAGGATCCGCTGCTATCATTGTTGATAACAGAGGGCCTGTTTTTTTCCCATCCTGGGCCATTTCAGTGCTACACATTGGCATGTAAATAAGTTATTCACTCGACATCACTTTCTGATAGAAAAATGACCATGAAACTCTTTGATTTTGGGTTTGCTCTTGTCACAAGCGCACAATGAAATCAAGAGTTTCAGTTTTGTGTCTGTGGCTTGTGGAGGGCTTTTTTTTTTTTTTCTTCCTTTTTTTGGCCTTTCTCTTTTGCAACTGCCTCTTTTCAGCATTTGTATGGAAATTGTCCCATCACACAATTTAATGCGGGCATAGTTTGACCTGGTAGGTGTCCCGACTTCAATATAGCAGATTGTTGTTTATTTTTGCCCTCCCCAGGAACATTAAAAAACAATCTGGGTCATCAATATAAAGATGTTTTCTCTTTTCTTTTCTCTTTGCGCTATTAATGCCTTTGAAGAAGAGAGGTGTGGCTGGCACCAGAGACCCCCTGACTCTTTCCCATCAGGGGTACATGGAAGGGACCTGACTGGGACAGTCCCACAGCTCTGCTTTCCTGCAGGGTGCAGCAAGGGGGAGTAAATTCCAGGGAAGGCCAGCAGTTATGGAGGGCAACCTCTCCCTGGAATATTAATGCCTGCCTTCAGTCTCCCTGCCTCCCTCAGCTGCTTTTCCCCTAGGTATTTACGTTTGTTGAATTCCAGTTTGCTTCTCGGAGCCGTTCACGAACCAAACACATTTTGCGCTGTTTCCCTCTACTTTCGCCTCAATTCCTGGCTGCCAGGCACCTTCCCCAGCAGCCAGCTCTAGTGGCCAGAGCCAGCCTTCTCTGGAAACCTCATCTCCTGGCCACCAAAATCAGTGGGAGGCTTCCCACAGGCTGAGGCATGGCAGCGAAACTGGGTCCGCGGTCCCGTCGTTCCTTCTGGATCCCAACACGTGCTCATGAGCTCTTAGGTACAGCAGCTAGGCGAAGAGGATGGAGAGAGTTTTGTAAGGGGCGTTAAATAGCACTCCTTCAAATGCCTCAGTCTGGCTGAAAAGTTTCCTTCCAAACTTCTTGGTAACAGCACCAGCTCCTGATACAAATACCCATTTCTGTGAGCCTGTGTTTGTGTTTCTCTTTCCGTGTTTCTGTTTTGAGGCGACCGAAATCTTCACTGTTTTCTCACTGGAAAAGCTCTAGTCTGTGTGGTTTTCATTGCAATGCCGCCGACTGCCTTTTCATTTGCTTGCTTATTTTTTGGCAAAAAGCTATTGTGTTATCATTGAAAAGCTGTCCAGGACACTGGTAAAAGGAAGAAGGTCTGGGTCCTTGGCTGCTATGTGCCTAGGTTTCAGGCTGAACACTGGGACCGGCTTTTGGAATCCAGTTGGACTGAAATGTGGCATCTACTCAGCTCCACTGTGGTCAGAGCTCCTCACTTCTTCACTTTGAGAGCATCGGTGCTTTGCTCTTGAGCCACGGTAACCTGGCATGGAACATTTCCGGGCAGGGAACACCATGACTAAGTTTTGGGGCTTCCTTTTTTTTTTTTTTTTTTCTTTAAACTTCAACAGAGCTTTTGGAGAGAGATTGGAGAAGCTTTTGTTTTGGGGAGCTGGGACACCAGTTTTAGTAATAAGGATTCTGTGTAGCGTTTGAAGTGGAAATGCATGCAGATTTGAAGCATGTATGCTCCCAGCAACGTTCTGGAAAGCCTTGATTGTTAGAGCAATTTAATAAAGCGATGAGTTTCTCCCACCCACCCCACCCCCTGCTTGCCCATCCTCTCTCCAGGGCTCAGCCTGCAATCTCTGCTGTGAAGCTCCCCCTCATCTGCCAAGCACTACCTTCAAGATGGGGAGTTCCCTGGAGCTGAAAGACAAAAGGATTTGCAATCAAAGCCTTGGAATAATAATAATAAAAAAATAAAAAGGAAGGCTTCAAAAAGTTTTTCCATGTACATCCATGCTGCCCGGGCAGCTTGGAAGTGGAGGAGGGAGATCGGCGGATACCTCTTGCCCCATTTACGGTGAGGATATGTGGATGCAGCCATGGAGGCACGGTTGTGTCCCATGACCCCAGATCCCCCAAAAATGGATCTGCTAAGGCACATGAGTGTTGGCTGCCACAGTCTTTTATCTCCTTTTGTGGCCCCATGATGGAAAGATGATAGAGTTTAATCATGTGGGACATGAACTTGCCTTTATGTGCGCTGTTGTGCCTGCTTGACTTTCAAGAGGACATGCTCTCTACTTTGGTGCAAACAAAATAAGGATCAAGCTTTGTGGGTGAAGCAGAAGGGAGGAGAACAAGGTGTGTGTTAGAGGTGGAACTTGCTCTGTATGCCCAGTCTCATTCTCCTTTTTAAACTAAACGCATTTTGAGAGAGCTGAGAAGTAAAAAAACATTCCGCAGCAAAAGTCTGCAACTGAAGTCAACTGTATTTTCGAAAAACCCTAAAAGCGAGGGGGGCAGCAACCACAGCCTTGTTGGGGAAATGAGAGAGAAGATGTGGCGTAAGAAAAGCAATCTAGAGATTAGTGGAAAGAGAGCAGGCCAATCTTGTTTCATTCTCACAGATCTGCAGTGCTGTGGTAAATCTGTCCCCAGCAGCTTGCTGGCAGGCTGGACCAGGGAAGACAACAGAGCTTGGGGCATTCACGAAAATGATTGCAGAGTGTCTTAAAAAAGTACAGCCCTCATGGCATCTATGAAAGGCCTTTATGAGGTTTGTCTCCTT
Organism: Aquila chrysaetos chrysaetos; assembly: GCF_900496995.4. NCBI lineage: Eukaryota > Metazoa > Chordata > Aves > Accipitriformes > Accipitridae > Aquila > Aquila chrysaetos. Next base: position 4,098,431 of record NC_044009.1, on the reverse strand, counting down.
GCGTGAAAGGAAGCGTTGATTGCTGACACAGCTGAAAAGCCACCTCTGTAACCAGCGTGATGACTTTTGCCTTTTCTCCCTTCTGATACTATTTACCTCGCTCTTGGTTTGAAGTCCCCAAAGCCAGGATGAAGCCCCGCATTTCTCCCCACCCCTCCTCCTCCCTCGTTATTCTTTAACTTTCTAAGGCGACTGTCCCCTCTGTTTACCCGGCTGCAGTGCCAAAGACGAGGGTGCGGGGAGACTGTTTATCTGCTGTCAGTCTATAACGCAGCATCCCTCACCCCCGGGGTCACCCGAGGGATTGACACCTTAACCCAGGGGCCTGGATTCCGCACTGCCCTCCTTAGAGATGCACCAGGCTGTCAGTAACAAGGCCACAGGTTTATTCAACTGAGATCTCCAGATCTCAAAAGATAATCTGGGAATAATTGGGACTTAAGGAACTTGTGGGAATCTGATTTTTTTGCAGCGCTGCCATTCATGAAACAGATGGACATCTTATTTCTCTCTAATTTGATGGGCTTTCTTGACAAAATGGCAGAGGTTGCACTTTGCTACAATAATAACCTGCCACTCAGACTTTGTAAGGGGTTTGTGTAGATTTCTTCTTAATTAGACCGTGTCTCGCTATCAGTGAGGAGATGCGTGCGTGTGCGCAGAGCGGGGATATTCTGAGCAGCTTCTCTGCATGACGGAGCCTAGAAAAGAGTGAAGAAAAATCAGGGGGCTTTCATGTTTGTGTCAGGGTTTGTTTTTTTTTTTTTTTTTAAGTCTCATTTGAAAAATAAAGATTGGGATGTGAGCTCATTGTCTAGATGATAATGTATTCATGGATTTGCTCCTTCTCGACTAAACAACAGCGAGGGGCAGCTTTCCATGGGCTGGGGGGCAAGTTTGAAAGCTTTGCAAACCATTGGGATTACTCTCAGGTTTGCAAAACCCACTTTTCACTTGCAAAAAACTTTCCAATCCTGCCGTTTAACCCCTGACCTTCTCTTCTGCTTCCCTTTCCCTCCTTTCCCCCACCAAAGTGGATCCTCTGGTCAAAGCATGGGATCTGAGTCTCCTCTCGAGCACACTGGCGTAAGTCAGCAGCATCCTTTTCTTGCTATCCACTATGCAAGTAAAAAGCAATTGGGAACTTTTTAAATTACTCAGGTGTTCAAGGTCCTTAATCAAGCTCCAGGTAGCGATGACTGGTTAAAGAACCAACCAAACCCCAACCACTACCAAAAATAGACATATTTGATGTTGTTCTTGTTTACTTCATTTCTGTGCCTTTAGAGGCTTTCAGCTTTTCTCTGTGGCCAGATGAACTAGCGATTTACTTGTTGAAAGCTGAGCTTATTGTGCAATTGCTTGACTTCAGAGACTAGGATGCGAGAAGGATGCCCAGTACGGTGAGATGGTACCACTGCAAACTGTAGCCTATTCTGCATATAAGGAAATGAAGCAACTTCATGCTCTAAGGTGGGGCGAGTGTAACATTAGCTTGACAACTTTATTAGCATTTCCCTCCCCTCACGTTCACCACTCAGAAGCAGAACATAACGTTTGCAGGATACACAAGTCCCCGAGGAAGGAGGAGCCAAGAGAGGTGACAAGTAAGTCCAATCATATCCTCTGTCAATAACACTGTGGCATCTTCATTCAATTTACCCTTTATTCAGCTTCCTGCGTGTTTTGTCAGCTGTCGTAACCAGGCTTTCCACAACAGGTCCTGCTCCTGGCAGGGCTGACTCTGCGCGTCCTTCGTCCATAGCAACGATGAAGGGCTTTCTGAAGAAGACCTGAAAAGTGCATGTCCCGTGTGTTTTGCGCTGCTTTTTCAGACAAGTTGGCTAAAGCTGCCTTCACGAGACACTGTCAGCCCCTGCTTTGAGGGAGCTGTTCCAGCAGGATCTATAGAATAGGAGGCACAGGGTGCACAGGCATCAGGCTTTCACCGAGGGCTCATCTTTCGCCTTATTAATGGACAATTATTCCCATCAAGAATCAAAAACCAGGTGGATGCAAGCTGTCCGGGCCCCCCAGCAGGAATTTTAACTCGATGACAGTAACCAGGATTGGGATAACATCCCTTTCTCCTCCTTTTATGCATCTGTGCAGCAGACCGCATGAGGCGGGAGCTCTGGCCGGCATTTGTGGCCTGCTTTCGTGACTGGATGGCCCGTGTGCTTTTTGCCACATGAGTCCCTCTCCTTAGCAGAGGATGATAGAATAAATCTAGTAATGATCAGCTGAGTCACCGTGTCTTCACAGGACTTAGTTTTATCTTCTACTGTCTGTCTCAAGGGTCCGATTAATTCTTCTTCCCAGAGCTGCTTCCAGCTGGGAGCTTTGTCTGGGATGGTATTCCTGGGAGGTTTTTGGGAGGATGTTTTAGGAGGTTTGGGCCGTGTTTTGTGGAACGAGGGGTCTGCCGCTTCCCGATCCCATCTAGCGACTCTTGGCTATCCTGGGCCATAGTTAAGACGTTACGTTTCTCCCCCTCCTGCTCGCAGCCTGCCGCACCAAGGGGTCCTCAGCAGCCCCGCCGTGCCGGCAGACTCTGCGCCTCTACACCGCTTGATTCACCCCCCTCGGTGCTCGCTTCCCCTCAAAACTATCTAAAGAAACGAACCCTCTTCCTCCATTGAGACCAATACTGCTGAAATAATTTTTTTTTTTTTTTTTTTTTTTTTTTTGCCTGCTTCCCCATCAGCTTGGGCTCAAGAGGTTTTCTCCCTGACTCTTCGCCCTTTGCAAACCTCCAGGGCAACTGTGTTCAAACAAACCGCAGCACTCCTCCGTGCTGCGGAGGAGCAAAAGTTTAAACGGAGGTCAGAGCCGCCGTACCACCTTGGGCAAACACGGGCCTGACGTGCCTAAATGGAGCCACGCTGCGGAATGGCTGCCAGGAGGCTCTTCCAGGATTACAGGCCTTTCCACGAGCGGGCACCGGCCGCGAAGGACCTCGGCTTGATTTATTCCTTCCCAGAGATGAGGTGGCACGGAGGATTTAAAGAAGCCTATCTAATAGAGTGCTGGAAATTATAAATCAGTGGGGCTTTGTAAAGGTTATTACTTTAAACAAAGAGGGGGCTGAATGGAGCCAATTAAACAGCACCTGAATTGATAAACAAACTGGTTATTGTAGGGGGCTATTCTGCGGCTCTGGCGGTCCCCCCTTGCTTGGAGGCCGGCGATGAATACGGAGCAAGGCCTGGGGAGAAATTTACATGTGATTGGAGTTTAATGGGCCGCAACAGGCCTCCCATCCCATCGCCATGGAAACCGGCCCTTTCTCAAGATTTTAAACAGTCTGAAATGTCCTTTTATTGTCTGCTTCGAATGCGTCATGTGAGCCCAACGGGGTGGGCGCTTGTATGTATCAATTTGTTTCTGTCTCCGGGCACGGCACGGCGAGGCCATGAATATATGTGGGGGGACGCGGGGACAAAGGCCCCAGCTGATGGGGGCTCCATGGAGACCCCGCCGCCCCGCGCGCAGGAATGGTGACATATGGTCCGGCCTGACCCCGGGCAGCCCCACAATAGGCAACCACGCTGCCCCGCTCAACCGCGCCATCCATCCGTCCCCCCCTTTAGCGCCGGCTATTCATCCCTTGGCCAAGTCAACTCGCTGCAAGTCAACTCGCCGAGCCCGCTCCCCCGCTTGTTTGGGGTTTGTTTTTTCTTTTTCAAGCTCGGCCGTCGGTCGCTAGACTCCGGCGAGGGGAAGAACGAGAGAGAGAGAGAGAAGAAATAAAGGCAGAAAGAAAGGGCTCTCCACGTCCCAGAGATGTTTGCTTTCCACTTGAGTGGAAGCTGAATGAACGTGAACGTTGGAGCAGCACGAACGCTGGGCGGGAGTGGGAGAAACGTTCTCCGGTGTTTGAGCGGTTAAGCTGGATCAGGCTGAGGGTCCACCTGGCCCCGGATCGTACCTGTTGCAGTACTCGGCATTAAATGCGTCCGACAAGGACGAGAAACCCGAGGGGATGTTCCCCCCCACACCCAAATTCGAATTTTTCCAGGTGACTTGCGTGTCAAACCGGATTGTTTTGCATTGTTTTACCTCCCTGACAAAAACGTGAACCGTGTCACTCTGAAACCTGTTTTCCTATAAACGCCCCACCTGTGAGCTCTGCTCAGCCCTTGGTTGCGACGGGCAGTGAATCCGCAAGCCAACGGGATTTGCATGTGGACACGTAATCCAGGCGCCTGTTGCGTTCTTCCGCCAGGAACGTTCGTCTGAGGGAAAGCCAGGGGTACGGATCACTTATAAACGAATCCAAAAGTCAGACACGCAAAAGACACCAAAAATAGGCTGCCACACTAACGTCGTGCAGGCACTGGTCAGAGAACTGGAAGGGGAGCAGGTGAGCAGGCGTGCCAGTTGCAGCCAGGCGAACAGCTCACTGTCAAAAATACACGGGGACTGGGCTGTGAACAAACGGGAGGTGGCAAAACTGGGGAAGAAATACTTCTTTCAAAATAATGAGTCTACTGAAGATTCCTTCCACAAGCAGGGAAAAATGAAAAATCTCTTCAACTGTTCACTGCAACTTATTTGCCAAACTCTACGTAATGCTCACAATATAACGCGGTTACTGTTTGTTTCTTTAAAAAGAGAATTTTTTCCAAATGTGCCTATGAGACAGGATGCTGTCTGTGATATTAAAAGATCAGTCAGTTCTTCATTGCTTTCCACCCCTAGTCGTCTTCTGCTTTCAAAGCCATCCTGTATTCTGCTGTGGACATGAAACTGGTGTTAAAGGGGGACTGGAGATAAGCTGCATTCCCCCTTTCATCTCTGGGGTGTGAGTTTGTCTACAGCTGCATGACGAGAGCAAGTTATTTCCTGGCAGTTTGGTAGTCTGCATGCATCAAGTCCATCAGATCTGAGAGAGCGCAAAAAATCTGGTGTCCCCTGTACCTCTTGTGTCAGAAAAGTTACAGCAGTTGGAGCATAAACTGAGAGGGAATTGCTGGAAGTCAGGACTGAAACTTTTGGCAGTGCAGCGCGACTTATCTGTACCAGAGGCTGCTCTTCACGAGACTAGGAGATCTGTTCTAACGTCTGCCTGAGCAGGACCTGGGCTATAGGAGGTCTCCTGCCTTCTAGAGCACGGAGCAGGTCTTTCCTGCTGCATTTCAGTTGCAAATCACTTTATTCTACACGTTCTTGGTGTAATCCTCTCCCACCATTTTGCTTTCCCTACCAGAGGGTATGAGCAGACAGAGCAAACCAGCTAATAGCTGCTGAACTGAGCCATGTTCACAACTTGCAGCAATGCATATAGCTAATGAATAGAGCTTAGGTCAACTGTGGTAACTCGGGAAGTTTCTCTACCCTATTTCTTGCAGGTGTCTGTGCAAGTCTAAGATGCAGGTAAATGGCTTTGCATCAAGGTACCCATATGGTTTTAAAACTGGTTGAAATTAAACTGGTGTGATCCCCTTAGTTTAGGGGGTGGGGGGGGGAGGAAGGACTTCTTTGGTCTCACTTTTCATTAATATATTTCGGAGTTGAGCTTAGCTTGAGATTTAATGCCTTAATTTGAAAGCTACCAGCTTCTCCTGAGGAAGGCTGGTTCTTATCCTTGGAAGACCTTACTGAAAAGTCTTTATTCATGATATCTATTAGCCCATTTTGATTTGGCTTGACTTTTTAAAATCCCTTTTTAAAGGAGACTGATCCTGCTCTTAAGCCTGGATCCATGGAGACCAGGCAACTAGCAATACATCCACCCATGACAGCAAAGCACCCTCTCTTTTGCATGTAACGGGCTTACCATTTGCTTAGGAGTGATTTTCCTGCCAAGTTTATTGCCATTCCTTGCATTTGAAAGAAAATTGCTCTTATTTAGCTGGTGGCATCTGAGCAGGAGAATAACATAAAGCAAAAGGGAAGGTTAAAATCTTGCAAAAGGCATTCACCTGCAAGCTGAAACTGTAGTGTAATGGATTTGTTTTCACATCATAGCCCACAAGTCCAGCGAGTTTCATTTTTAAACAGGATCTGGGTAATATACCATGTCACCAGCCCTCTGCAGAATGATTTAATTGTCGGCTAAAGAGAAAAGGAAGGTTGTAAGGTGAGACTGAAAGAGAGGAAGTGACGCCAATACAACATCACATCCTGACATTTAGCACGCTCTGCCGCTTCAAAGTTCAGGAATGAATCCTTCTCTCTTGCTAGCTAATTACCCAAGGTACTTCCAACATCCCTCCTGCTAATCAAGAATAGTACACGCTATAAATGTAGAGGGAGGAAACGGCTAGCATGCAACATGTGGGAATTGCACAGTTTAGTCTTTCTTTAGTCTCTGGAATTGCTGCCTAGAAGTACAGATGCAACAGCATCCAGCTAGGTATACTCTTCAAGGGATGGATGAGGGGAGATTTTTCTGGTGGAAAAGGGATGGAAATTTGTACAGTGAGAAAACTACTGTCATAAGACACTTCATCCTTAGTGAAGTCTGATTTACAAAGCCTGTGCAGAAGGCTAAGACTTAGTTTCTCCTTTGCAGGCTGGGTAAATGGTCAGTAAGATGGAGTTATAATCAAAGCGATAGGAATAAAACAAAAATTCCTGCTTTATGGTATCCATTTGGTCCTTAATGGATTAATGTTCTCTGTGTTTCTCGCAGGCTTTAACATTTGTGCCCGTCGTAAACTGCATTTTTCTCTCTTCTGCTCTTGTTTGCTCTCCAAATGGCTGCCCTCACCCTCCCACACTGGGTCGCAGTCCCTTCAGAAAGTCATTTAACAAAGCTGCTGCCTTGTGGACTCTGTGTCTTGACAATGTCAGTAAAGTTCAAACGCTGCGAACAGGCCTGGGACAGAGTGGGACTGGAAGATGTGTTCACCCAGGCCTGGACAGACAGAGGTTGACACTGATGCTGCTGAGGGTTATAGCTGAGGGATCAAGACTTATTTATTTTAAAGTCTGTAAGCAGCACAATAGCCCTGGTGGGCCCCAGGCTGCTGAACACATCTCCCCTTGTAGTGAAGAAAGTCATTCTGCAAAGAGATGACAATGCGGCCACACAGATGCTTATTCCCTCTGTGAGGTCTACATCAGCTTGGCTCGGTTTAACACTGAAAATGCACATAGGGGTGCTAGCTCTTAAAGACAATATTGGGCATCTTTTTCTTAGTTACGTCACCGTATTCCTCACCGTGGGACAGAAATGAATCCAAATTCAGCTCCGTACTCGTGGTGGTCAGTCACTGACGAGTCAGCTTTCTTCCCAGTGGGTGAGGATGCCAAGTCCCTCGCCCCTAACATATGCCGTACCCGCCACAGTCAGGATGGCACTCCGGTGGGTGCTCTGTGGATGCACTTGAGGTTTAGCAAAAGTGGTTTGGCCCACGTACCACCATAGAAGCTGTGAAAATTGCTCAGGGTGTGCACGTATACAGCAATTGTTGGGGGGGGGGAACCTCAGAGCATTGAAGAAGCCAGTGCGGGGGCTGGAAGCATCTCCATGCTGCCTGTCTGCATTACTGCACCTGGAAGGCTATTTGCTCGGACAGCGTTCAGCCCTAACACAGCTCAGTGCCGAGATAGCCCCAATCTCTTAGGATGGCTCTGCGTTTCATTGCTCCTTCCTTTCTGAAGTGCCCTCGAGAATGCCAGACCAGCCCCAATCTTCCTGCCACACTGGGTCAAAAGCTTTGTTAAAAGTGAGTTAGCCAAGCTGTTAAACCCTAATAACTCAAGGATTGCTCCTCACAGCAAATAGTAACTCCAATTACCTGCTGGGGGAGAAGAGTCTGTTGTCGGTGCTTCTTTGTGGGGTTTGTGGGCTGTGTGGCTGCGATGTTGCTGGGGATTCTCCAGTGAGCCTTCAAGCGCTCTTACTGACCATTTACTTCTCGGAGAGCTGAGGGAGGCAGCTTTTGCAGGGGCCGCTGAAAGAAGTGACCTGGGATGTTGATGTCTCTCCTCTTGCACTACTCTGATGAGCAACTCTCCTCTGATGATCAGGGTACCTCTTATGTTGCTGGCTCTTCCAAAAAGGAGGTCCCAGCAGGACTTGGGGATCTGGCTGAAATGCAGGCTGGGTCTATCCCACCTGGAATGTAAGCCTGACCACATCGTGCTGGTCAGCACAGTGCGGCAGCCCTCCGGACGAGGCAGGGTATTGCTTGGCAGCACGGTCCCAGCTGCAGCGTAGTATTGCAACTTCTCTCCCCTTCTGGAGGCTCAAGCAGCACACGCAGCAGCCCGGTGGAGCACAGATCAGGCCAGCTTGCTGCGACTGATACCTGGGATCCCGGTCTGGGCAAGAAGCCACGTGCAAGTACGTGAGATGGAGGCAGATGCGCCGACCCCTGCTAGCTAGAGTATATGTCAGATGGTGGAGAGTGTTTCCAGATCTCAGCTGGGGTGACTGGGTTCATTGCTAAGGAGTGGGCTAACAAAAGTTGGATTCAAACTTTTACAGCTGACAGTGATGGTAACTGTGCTGGCAAAGAGCTTAAAATGCAAACCAGGAAATGGCCTCAGCCCCAAAGGATGGACATACCAAGAGAGAAGAAAGGGCTATTCAGAGCGCATCAGGATTCCTCTAAAGCAAAGAAGTGTGCACCTTCCCTCTCCAGCCTGGTTTTATAGTTTGGTACTTCTGGTGGAAAGTATTGCAAGTGAGAAAACATCTGGGCTGGAGGTAGGAAAGCGTTCATTTAGGTTACGCGTGAGAGATAGGTGAAGGTTTGAGGCAGAGCTGCCAGGGAGAGTCAGAGGCATAAAGGTGCTGAGTTCACTGAATGCGGTTGTCCTGCTCCCAGGACGTGTAGCTGAAAGAGACGGGCGAAGGCTTGTGTTTGTTCTGGGCCTAAATTGCAAAGTGGAGATGGAAAACAAAAGTGAGGTACCCAGCACTCAGTTCACGTGCAGCACTGCGTTGAAGCTTGTGGCAGGTTTGCAGGTGGTTGGCAGACTTTATTTTTCAGGTTTGCTTCGTTGCTGTCCCAGTACCAATGAGTACTCCAAACAGAAGTGTCCAGGGGCCTTAGCCAGGGTCCACAACAACCCGGCCAGGTCTCTGAAATCAGATGACATGGTTCTCATCATATCCTAGTTTCACATTTGAGGAATTACACTGACCTCAGCAAACCTGCACCTGATTGACACTGTACTGCTCATTTTCACTACTGTGTCATGCCAAGCCATTTCTTCCTGTAACCCAGCAAAGGGGACTATGTGCCTAAATGCCTTTGGAGAGCTGCAGCTAACTGGCACTTGCACTAGTGATGAGTGGCAGGAAAATGCTCTTTTGCTGAGCCCAAGTCCTGAGCTTTATCCACAGGAGCATCCTCCTCCTTGAAGCCTCAGCACGAAACACTGGTTATGTTTAGCAAACATTTGGCAAATTCCTGTCACTAGTGCACCCCTCTAGTTTGAATGAACGTGAACAGACCTTGGGGAATCAAATACAGTGCTGCACAGTGAGTTTTTGCTAGGCTTAAAGCAACCAGCAAGACACAAACGTTCTTTTGTTTCCTCAAAGGATGGAATAGCGCAGGGTTATTTTTCCCCTGCTAGGAAAGGATGCTGGCAGCATATATAGTGGAGGTCCCAGCTATTCTCGTTTGTCATGAGATGGGAAATGAAACAGGAAAATGGGGAAGACAGACACCCAACGTTCTGACATGTTGCCTTTAGGAAGAGCTGCACTGCCCTGGGAATCAAAAGCTGAGCCAGAAATCCCAGGCATTTCCCAGCTCCCCATTGCATGGCTGCTCCCATTCAGAGAAGAATCCCTTCTCTTTTAAAGAGAGGGCTTCAAGTGTGTCTAATTTAGTCTCCAAGGTGGGCACAGGAAATTGTGGATGAAGCAAGGCAAACTGTTGTCTGTGAAACTCATTTGCAGTCCTCCATAGAGTCTGCTAGACATGCTGCCGTAGTCTTTGTCCAAACCACCAATTTGAGGGATTAAATACCTATTGATTCTATGGACAATACTTTAATATTTGGTTTTGGTTCTAACAGCGGTACAAATGATTTCTTTCCTCATGAAAATCAGCTCGGTGCTATTAACAATAATGGGTTTTGTCTCTGAATCTGGGCTCTCTGTGAGGTGGTTTAATTTAGGAATATCTATGTTGCAAGCACTTGAAGTGATTCGTCCTCACACTTTCTTTGTCAGATGTATACTGCTATCTCCATACCTGTGCAAAAGCTTTATAGTGCAAATATTTTTTATGTATCCTGCAGGACATCTCCTATAGCAAGTGCTCTCTCCAACAGAAGTGTTTTCAGGATTAGGCTATGAGACCACTATGTGTGTGTATGCTACAGGAAAAAACAAATCCATACGTGTAAACAGACTTCCTACCCTCTTCTGAGCAAACAGCAATTGTGACCCAAATTTACCCTCTTTCCTAGAAAAATCCTTGTTAGTTTAATATATTTTAAACATAGTGTAAATGTCAGCTTGCTTTCTCTGGGGCTTGAGCGTTCCAAGAGACTTCCCCAGCAAGATCCCATGCTGTCCCGCTTTTGAATTTCCATTGTTTCGGAGAGGCAGAATAAACTCTTTTATACACCTGAGCTGAATCTCTTGGGCTCAACATATTTGACATCACGATGGGTTGGCAGAAGAGCTCTGCCTCTCTCTGCAGCCACTGGAATGTCACAAGGTGTAACAGTACCATGCAGAAATAAAAGTGAGAAAGAATCGCTGCTAAGAAAGGGTGAAATATCTGTTTTTCAAAAGGAAATCTTTCTGCAGAATGCCTGCAAATTAATCTCTGCGAGGTCTGTGACTTGTCTTTCTCCAGTGTCTGCCTGAAATACAATAAAAACTACATCAAAGGCAGAGAGAAGGGCTGTGTCTCCTTCTACCATATAATCTTCATGTTTGGCTGCTGCCCGGGTGCTTGGCAGCATGTGAACAATATTGTAACCTCTGTCACTCCCATCGCTGGGTCCTTGCGTGCGTCACACTCAGACACGCACCCAGCCAGGCGTGCACTGAGCGAGTCCAACACACTTTATCTGTCCCTCCGGTCACTCACTCCGCCGGGGTGCATTAGCAGTGGGGGTGTTTTGGGGGCAGCTCTCTGCTTTGGGGTTTCTCTGCTGTCACGAAGCAGGAGCAGGTGTCCCTGTGGCTGGGCTGGAAGAGGTAAATGAAAGCCAGTGACAGTCTTTAGGACATGTGTTTCAGGACTGCTGTCGCAGTTCCTACCCAAGGAGCTGTATCACCCTGAAAGCTGCTTCCCCAGAAATTTCCCAGGACGTAGAGTGCATTTAGACTGCAAGAGCCTGCTGTCTGAGGAATAAGATAAGCACGTCAATGCCAAAGCATGCCACTGAACTTGCTGCTGTTGGCTTCAGTGAGTCGGGGGTCAGCTCCAAGCTCGCTGAGTCAGGATATTGCATTTGTACAGCACCAAGCATAAGAGCTCTGAACTAGAAAACACAGATGTGCTCTAATAGCTCTCTGTTTTGTTTTGAGGCTTCGCCTGTGTTTACATGGAATATATAGGTTTGAAAAATGTGATTTTTTTAACTTAGCTTGTCGCTCTCTCCTTCCCCCATTTCTAATAAAACAGGGGAGATGGAGCCAGTTTTGAATTAATGCCTCCGGTAGGCTACAAGTCCCATCCTTCCTCCTCTGTTTTCTCCTTCCCAACACCACCCTATCAGCTGGACTGTTCACGAATCGAAGCACAAGGTACAAACCTGGAACGTGCAGGTGTCTGAGCTGCACTCTGAGCAGCGGCTCAGCCCTCAGGCTGCTCCTTGCTTGGACACAGCACAGTCCTAAAGTGCAGCCGCTCCTTGGAGACATCCCTGAGCTAGGAAGAAACCAGTATAGAAGTGGAGGAGCCTGCTCAAATGCCAGGGAACTTCCTACCAGGAGTGGAGAGGGAAGGCCCATACATGGCGAGGTGGAAGGAGTTGCCTTTAGTGATGGTTTTATTTCAGTAATCATTGAGCAAATAATGCAGCCACGCCTGAGCAGGGACTGGATGGGCAAGATGAGCAGGTCCCTTCTGCTGGAGTGCTAGCACAAATGAGTCAGCAGGTCAGAGAGATCAGTATTTGGGCACTGGCATCTCACCTCCCTGATCAGTTCAAGGAAGCTGCTCCGACAGGGGCTGTTGGGAGTGACTCAGAAGCATGACAGACCTGGTAACCCACTGGGACACCACTAAATTCCCCCTCGCCCCCGTATTTCTGTGCAGTGCCACTGTGTCTTTTGGATACCAGCCACGCTCTGCATCAGTGGTGGCTGCATTTTACTGGTGGTCCTTCTGCATACTTTGTAAAGCTCTCTGGGTTATTCCTCTTTTCTTCAGTGTAATGCTGAAACGAGCAGGGGGAACAGGGTTGGGCCTTGACTGTTGTAAACCAACAAATCTACAGCGAGGTCTGTGAAACTGTGCCGGTTGATACCAGCCAAGTCTGTGACCCTTGTGGTACGTTGCTTTGTCTAGGGACAGCTGAGGAGTACTGGACACACTTTGGTGCAGCTCATAAGCAGAAAAGCCCTTTCTCTCTTCAGCCTTGCTCTTCTTCACCGTGATTTCTTTCCACTGCTCCTGAGGGGACCTTCATGCAGAGAGCTAAATCATTCCTTTCTCCCTGGGAAACAGATCCCTCAGCAGACCGGAGTCCCTCTTTTCATCTCTGTGGGCCAGACAGCCAAGAGAGGCCCATGAATCCAAGCTGCTGTGGGGATAACTTTGGGATGTAGAGCTTTTCTGGCGCTGACTTTGGTACTTACATGTGAGCTGAGCTCTCTAGAAAATCTGGCCTCGTGTATATATTTAGGTCTCCTGTGCTTCCTCATGAGTCTTTAAGTCCACTCCAGCAGTAGCCAGGATCGCAGCCTGGCCTTGTGAAGTCTCATGAGGCTGTGCAGTGATATCCCAGGGAAGAGAGGGGATGGAGAGCGGGGCAGCTGAGGTGATGGCAGTTCAGTGCCTCGCTCCGCTCTCTGCTTGGCTGTGTGGGCCCGTAGCTGTCACTACCCTCCCTTGCAAGTCTTTGGCACCAGTGAAGTCCACAGCGTTCACTGGGTGTCCCCTCTTTGATAGAAAGAGAATGACTGCTCTAAAGCAGCATCTCTCACCAACAGAAGAAAAAAAAAAAAATCTTTTCAGTTCTGTCACCCTTTGAACGAGCCCTGTGGCTGCTTTAGACGTTCTGTCTCAATGGCTAACACCAAGCGGGGAGGAAAATAAACAAGCAAACAGAGCGACAAGAAAAAAAAAACAGCCCTGGAAGGAAAAAAAGCAACATGTCTAGAAGACAACTCAAGGGCAGCCAGTGATGGGCAGGAGAAATCCTGCCACTTCCAGTCATATCAGGGGAGAGGAAAGCCGTGCAGACACTGTGTTATCATCCTTAAAGTACTCAGGTTAGGGAGAATTGTGACAGCTGTGTTCGTAATGCATGTGAACATGGGCAAAGAGCTGATGAGGGCTCTGGCTTCTCCGGGCAAGCGCGTAGCGCGCTGGCTTTGGGCTGCAGGCGAGGCGAAGGAAGGTGCGGCTGCTGCGTGAGCTGCGTTGTGCACCCCCGTGCCGCAGCAACGGCAGCCCTGGGGTGGAGGGTTTGCGTTACCAGCCCGAAGGACGAGTGGGAAGCACGTTTGTCAGGCCGCTGCCCGGATCCAGAGTGGTCTGCTCACCTTTTTCGGGAGCGTGGCAGGTGCGTGGGGCTGGGGCTGGCAGGCAGCCACCAGGCACCGCAGTCACGGCTCGGAAGCTTGCCGTATGCACCGTGCTCTGTCAAGCGCTTGAACGCCTCTCCTCTAGGTGAGATCCCCACGCGAGGGTGAGGACCCCTGTAATTGCAACAGCGTGCTTAGGAAAATCACTAATTTCTGTGCAAATTAAGGGTCAGTTCCTTTTTTGAGGAGAGTCCAAAAGAATAAAATCCATCATGATTCACTCCTGGGATGGTGAAAGTGAGCCGGGAAAGGCATGAGCAACTACTTAATCCCCTTCCCATAGCTCCCAGGCAGTCAGATACCAGAGCTAATAAATGCTCCCGCAAAGAGCCCGGCCCCCAGGCTGGGGTGGTGAGCAGAGGTGCTGGGCTCTGTCATACAGCCTGGTAGCGGTGCCAAGCGGCTGGGACACCTGCAAGGCACGGCTGGAGGAGAGAAAGACCCCGAGAGCTGGGAAAGGTGCAGGAGATGTGGGGGTGGCAGCGTACCACACCTGCGATTTACCTGGTAACTCAAACCGTGGCTGCTCCTCATGCACGACGCAGAGTACCTAGCAGGCCAGCAGCGCTTGGTCTTTCCTGCACGGACACAGGGGCAGAAGGATCCCTTTCCCTGAAGGGCTTCTGAACAAAGAGAGGTGATTTGCAGGAGGTCACCTGGCAGGGCAGAAGGGGGGAGTCAGGAAAGAGGAGCACGGAGGAGGGCACTTCATAGGTGGGCAACAGAAGGAAAAACCTGGGACGCAGAGAGGAGCGGAGAGAGGGAGAGATTCGCAGAACTCCGAATGGGAAGCTGAAGCATCCAGCCAGTAACTGCTGTGTGAGTCCCAGATCTGACTTGGGGGAGAAAAGCCTCTGCTATCACATGCAAACAATTTAGCTCGAGAAACATGGTTTTATTGCCTGCCGAGTGCTTTTCCAAATGGGACCTGGAGCTTTCACACACTTCTCTGCCTCTTCTGCATTCTCTTATTCCTTAGAGGCAGAAGGATTTTTATCTTCAACCAGCATTAAAAAAAATCCATAAAACCAGCTGCCTTAAAAAATAAAGCCCCTTTCCTAGTCTATGCTAATAATTTACTATTATTCCAGGTTTTATTACAAGCTCTTTCAAGGGCTGCCCAGAGCCCCATCCGTAAATAGCACATAACTCAGGCCATGAGGATTTCCTCCCCGGTGGGACTTTTAATGTCTAAACCAGAGGTGTCAAACAAGCAGCTCAAAGACCCGTTGTGGCCCTGGAGATTTCTACATCTGGACTATATCTCAGTGCTTAACACATTAGCTTTTGCCCCAAGCAGCTCCGGATTTCCCTCGTCAGTTTGCACTGAACCCGAGTTAGGTTTGATTTAAGAGGCTAAGCATTCAAAGGAAAAGAAAAGGTACCTGCTTAACCGTTCAAAGTGCTGCCCTGAAGGCTCCCAGGGTTTTGGAGCAGGGTGCAGGCACATATCTCCCCTGAAGCAATGCACACTGCACCCAGACCTGCTTGGAGGAGAGAGGGAGGAAGGGCTCTCGGTGCCAGGCGCTGGTCCCACGCACCATCCCTTCTCTCTTGGTTATCGTCGCATCTACGCGCAACCTGCAGGCTCGTGGCTGTGCGCGCTGGAGAGCTGTGGCTGCCCTCAAAATCCGATTCATCTCTCTGGCGGAGGGTGACTCTCTGCCCGCCTGGCCCCTGGGCTGCCCAGCGGGCTGGCACAGGCAGCACCCCGAGCACCGGCTGCGTGGGCAGAGAGAAGGCAGACCAGGGAGAGAAGCTGTAGCTAGCCTCTGTGTCCTGGCACGGGAAAAGGAGCATTAGTGGTTCTGTGTCCTCCTTTTTCTTCACGGGAGGGGGAGTGTGGCCTCAGAGGGGGAATTTGGGAGACTCGGACTCTCTTCCTGCCTCTTCCATTACCTTCGTGGGTGGCACTGAGTTGTTTCCTTTTCTGCTTTCTCTCTTGCTCGGTGTCTGCCTGTTCTGACGGCTGGGACTGTCCTCTTCATCTGTTCACACACTGTCTGGCACGGGAAGGCTCTGATCTCAGCCTGGCCATTAGGGTACAACAGCGTAACTGAAGAGCCACTTGCATAGAGAGATGGAGACTGTGCTGCATCCCTCCTCCTCCTCCTGCAGAAATGCCTGTCACCAATAACGAAAGCTATTTTAACGTTTCGGGACTAATGCCTTTCTGGGGCTTGGTTAGAGCACTCTTTCGCTTGATGATTCCAGTCCCAAACTGGGCAACTGGTCTGGAGCGTGGATGCAAAGCGTGCTGGGGGTAGATGATGTGGGTCTCACAGCCCCGCAGCTCAGGACCGAGCCCAGCTTGGATGCTCAGCCCTGGGATTTGTCCCGTGCCGAGTCCTTTGGAATGCAAAGATCGGGCTTAGGGGGGGGAAAAGAAACTCCATTTCTGTGTGTTTTTTCCTGTCCTGACTCTTCCTGATGTGTTAAATCCTGAGCCCACCTGCGGCCTGAACCTGCCCGAAGTACAGTATTTCATCAGACCGCAACAGTGGGATCATATGGTGTCGGTTTAGAGGACGGGTATTTGGTTGTAGCAGCTTTCTCTGAGCAGCCCAAATTCCTCTCAGGTGCTCAGCACCAGCCGGGATCTGGCTCCCTGGTTTCCCTGCAGCACGGCCCCAACAGCGTCGGGGTGGGGATGGATTTACCTGCCACAAAGGAGCTGGGGAGAGTGCCCAGCCATCCCATACGCCCCGAGGAGGCCCGGTGCCTTTTTCTCTCTTCCGTTCGAGGCTTTTGTTTCAGCGCTCGCAGAGACGCAGGTGTGCTGGGGAAGCCAGCCCAGACAACCCGTCCCGTGCTCCTTCCACCCAGCACCTGCTGCAGTCCTAAAGCGCTTCTGCCCCAGATGCCTCCACGTGAGGTCGGGGTGGATCCTGTTAAACTACCTGGCAGAAAGCAGAAAGGGCACATGGCTGCCGGGTCCAGGTCTGCAGACTCTCGAGCGACTCTCTGCCGCCTTTCCCCTCCGGACGCCCACTCCTTTCCCCCTGCCCCCCTCCCCGTTCTTCTCGCCTGCCCGCAGCAGGTCGATAGGCGAAACCTGCTGCTCCTGTGTAAGTGTTGTAATGACATTAACAATCTGCCACCGGCAAGTTTCCAGCGTGAGGCGAGCAGCCTCTGCTCCAAGCGTGCAATCTTGGCAGGCTGACACTTTCCCATGCCTTCTGCCCTCTGTCAGCGGGGAGGTGGGCCACTCCCAGCCTGACAGCTCCGACAGGATACCTTCACAATGACTGAAATAATAGACCTAGCGATGGGAAAATGAGGCCAAGAGAACCCAAGGGTGAATTACAAGATGAATAACTTCCCTGAAGCCACGTCCCAGAGCATGCCTTGGCCTGCTGTTGATTCACCAGCTGACTTCCCCTCCTTTGCCTTGCTCCACCGCCCTCTGCTCCCCTCCTGGGAGACAGACCTGTCTGGATTCCGTCACTCGCCTAAAATAACTGAGAGGGTTCAGAGAGGAGAGGAAAGGCAGCAGAGAGGACAGGCGCAGAAAAGCGTAGCGCAAGCCCTGCAAAGCGTCGGCCCCGCGTGCTTGGAGAAAAGCACTCTCTGACTGGGACTTTTAGAAGTGGCAACCAGGTGAGGATGAGCAATTGGGCTATTGCCGGCAAAAACTGCAGGAGTTCCTTTAGCTGCCTATCCACGGCCATCCTTTCCGGCCTTACGCTCCCCACTTTAACCTAAAGCTTCGGATGGACTTCCCGAGCTGCATTTGCTCAGGTACCAGCTCTGGTACCAGAAAGAAGCAGTAGCGTCTATTGCTGTAGAGAATTATGTGCTCTCCAAACTGGGAACCCCATGCCATCCAGCTGGCCCCAGATAGCCAAGTCAGACCTACTGGCAGAGGTACAGGTGCAAAGAAGCAGGGCGAAGAGGGCAGCACCACACCGCACGCAAAAGTAAGCGTGGCAGCAGGTACCAGAAGGGTCCCCTGCCCTCCGCGGTGGAGAGAGATGGCTGCTTCAGTTTTCGAGGAAGCAGCCAGTCCTGGGGCTAAGCAGTCAGATTAGGAGACAGCTCATTATCGGGTGACTGACGTGAGGAACGCTGCATATTGCAGCAGTCTGCAGTGTCAGCACAGGACTGTCTTGCAACAACACTGGGCTGGTGCTAGTCTGCCTACCACCTACAGCACTTGGACTTTCCATCAGGATGCTATTAGCAACTACGATGAAACAGCCCTAACAGAAAGCAATGAGCTTAATGTTCCCCAACAGGTAATCAAAGTGAATGCCAGTACAGCATTGTGGCAAGGTGCTCTGCCCACAATACTTTAAAATCTGCTTGCTTTTTGCCCTGGGTTTTAAAATGCACAAGGGCTACGTCCAGTTGGAGATGAGTCCTGTTTCTATTCACATTCCATATTCTGCAATTCGTATACACGTCAATCAAAACTGTTGTTAGCCATAGCTGTCACGTCAAGTCCACGTCTAACAACGCGAGTGATTGACAGCAAAGTTTGTTATCTGTGAACGTGTCATCCCATCCAGCACCCAGTGCTGGAGTGCTGCCTGACAGGTCATCGGTGGGAGACTTCCATCATCCATATATTATGAGATGGTTCGAACAAATCATTTTTCAGCTAGTCTCAGACACACGCGTTCTTCTGCATCCCTGTTAAGCTGAGATATAGGATTTGACAGTGGAGGGGGGCGGAGGCCGATGGACCTTGGTCGGACAAATCCTAGAGGGTCAGCAAATACGAACAGGCTGTATCCATTTCTGTCCTAACTCATCTGAAGGAAATGGAGGCAGCAGGTTCACAAAGAAACAGAGCATGGGAAGAAAATCACTGCAGAGGAGCAGACCTCTGAAGGCCTTTCATTAGAAAGCCCTAAGATACGGTGGCTTAGCAAATTTTTTACAGACTGTGAAAGCTCGGGAAGAGCTCTCTCATTTGGCTTCTTGCTTTCTTATTTTCCATAAGAACCAGCTCAAATCCTCTTTTGCAAAGAGCTGTGTGGAAAAAGGAAACGATAAGTAGAGAGTGACCTGTGCCTGTCAGCCAAAAAAAGTTGGGATGAGTTCTGAATGAAAGTTTGGGTTACCACTTAATTGATTTCATATACTAGTTCACTGGCCATAGAAATCAGTGGAATGGAAAGACTCCAGTCGATCTTGATAAACTTCGAGTCAGGCCTTCAGTGCAATATGATCCCAAAGAGGTGCACATTTCAGGACCTGATAAACATTAGTAAGGCAGTTCACCTCTGAGAACAGCTGCATGCAAAACAGAGCGAGAACTTGGGAATGAATCAGTCACGAGTCAACGTCCACAGTTGAAGTTTCAAGTGATACGAAAATACAGTGACTTGTTAAATGAATTGTTTAGGGCTTTAAGCTTATTTTTCTTTTTTTATACTATAAATATTATTTCACCTGAATGCTTTAACACTGAGATGTATTATTATGACAGATCTTAGACAAGAAGATTGTTTCCAAAACAATATTTTCCGTAACTTTTTTCTTCCCAAGGACCTTTGAAAGTCTCTCTGTTCGGATTTGGAATTAAAATTACATCTAAAGTGTGGTAGAAAAGCTACATGTCCTCTGGCATAGAAATTATGTCCTCCAAGGAAGCATAGCCACTAGCAAATTCATGGTCTGGAGTCAATCGGGCTCAGGAAGAGTTTGATCCCAGGTCCCCTGCAAACTTTTCTATCCATTTTATAGCACTAGCAATTCTGGGCTGGATCTTGATTCTTGCTACAGCCAACGGAGTTTTTGCACTAATACGTATCAGCCTGTTGCACAGTACCTGGGAGGTATCTCCGTCTGCATGCCTCCTTGGATACTACAGAGAAGTAATGCCTGTATCTGGACTTTTTTGTGACCCCAGGAATGGGATTGTTCCATGGAGATACCTTGGGAAGCCAAGCATACATTAGTTTATGAACACACAGGTCAGCTTATAACACTGTGTATCAAAGAGATATTAAAGGCAAATCATAAAAATAGCTTCCTTCATCCCACACAACCTTCATGTTTTGATTTCCTGCTGAAGATACCCAAAAGTTTGTTTGGACTGTAATTAGTAAGGTCTGTAGTCACAACTCAATCATAACAACTTCATTTGGCTCAGGAGAAGTTTAAACCCAGCAAATGCAGAATGAAGTCCACAACTGGCTTTATAATTCTCCACTTAAAAATAACATCCGCAAACACTTTGATCTGCTACATTTTGAAAGCTACCGCATTTGGATACCTGGATTTCCAGTGAGGTGGAGGGGAGGAAAAAGGTACTTGATACTTTTCCAAACGCTTTAGTGAAACGCTGCTGAACGCTGAATAAGGGTGAGTTTTTACAAAATCCCGTGTGCATTAGGATATCTAATAGATACATAAATACCGATGGATGGGTAGCTAGCTAGGTAAACAGATGAACAGACAAAGAGAGAGACAGGGGCTGGGAAAGAAGAGGGAATGGGCCAGTCTGTAATTCACCTCAGCCCATGCCCCTTCCTTCTTCTCGAGGGCTCTGGGCCCCCGCAGGCGGACACGTAGAGTGAGGGTGCCCTGCTCTACGCTGCCCTGGGCATTAGCTGTCAGTGGTGGTCTTACTCCTTCTCTAACCCTACTTCCCCACTCAATGAGCAGCCATTCGTTCAGAAAGCCGTCGGTACGATAGCCTTCTTGCCGGACAGATACCCATTAGCTAGCGGTAAACTACAAATCAGCGCCAGACCTGCTGACAGCAGCAGGCAGAACTCCGCCGTCTCCCCTGGTGCTGAGGAGTGCGGCGTTCTGTGCATTGCATACCACCACGCTTAATGTGCACAGGGCTGCTAAAACCGGGCCCGGCATGAAATCATTCTGCCTATGCCACAGAAGTGCTCACTTAGTCTGCGAGAACCTGTGCCTTTTAAATTGCTGCAAGTGCTGCAGGAACACGACAAGGCAGGCGCTCGCTAATCCACAGTAATTTCAGCCTGGCAGAGATCCCTCGTCACCTTTCTCGAGAAGCCATTTGCATGTTCTTGCGAAGCAAAGCAGACACCTCTGGCCAAGCACTCGTGGTCCCGGTCTCCGAGTGAGGGGCACCTGATTGCTGTATTGATTTCAGCCACCATGCTGCAAGCCTTACGCATTCTCTGCAAATTAAAATAGCGTTGCAGAGAGACATTCCCCCGGGGACACAAAAATGGATAAGTAACCTTCCTTTGCAGAAGGTGAGGCATCCACTCATTCTTCAGCAGCTTCTTCTTTCATGCAGGACTCCTTATGGCTCCAGGGACCGGAGACCTGATGCTGACAGGATTTAGTCCCTACTGAAAACAAAGGGCCAGTCTGCAACACACCAGCTGGCCGGGCGCATTTTGCTTGGCACCTTTTCCACGGGCTAACCGCCATGGTAGGAATACTGTAGACGTTGGTGCCTTCTGCTACTGAGGAGGTAAAGTCATCGCCCAAGGGTTCAGGGAGCGAACAGAGACTAAGCAGCTTGAGCTCCTGTGCCTTCTGCAAAGAGGAAGTTTTGTGGAAAACTAACAGCAAGGGACATCTTTCCTGCGAAGCCCCGTGCTGCAGGGAAAGGTACCTCAAACCCTGGCCCAGCCGACAGTCTGAACTCTTTGCCTTGCTCTGCTTCTGTGCAGTGGGACTCTGCGCTTGAGAGCTTTGCTCTTAATGACAAATCGGCCGATGTGGGAAATCAATTCTCCAACAGCAGGCCATAACGTCTCTCCAACTGGTCCTCTGAGATTTCACAGCAAAAGCTGCTGAAACCTTAGAGCTCAGAGAGAATCCCATAGTCTTGAGAGCATTTAGGGTAAAAGTTAAGGTACAAGAGCTCAATTTATCTTGAGCAGAATCTGCCTGCAAAGCCACAATCTGTAATTCAGTAAGACTAGGTCTTTTCTACCACGTAGTCTCTGCATGAACCATTAGACACCAAGAAGTGAGCCGCCAGTTTCACTGCTGAAAGCAGAGTTACCCATCCCAAGACAGACACTGATCTGTATCTTTACATAAAACTTGCATCTCACCTAAGATGGGACTAATGTCACTGATGCCTGACCTTAGACGAGACAAACTCCAAGCAGCAATTCACATCTAGAAAACTGGATTCATTCCCCCACTGCTGTTGGAGCGATCCAGCTTCCATTTAGTACGTTTTCAGTGAAGTAGCCAGAAGGACCTCAGCAGCGTGTAGCACCCTGGGTTTGGGGGAACAAATCTGCAGGAATGTGTCTGTAATACGTGAGCTACCTTTAGTCTATTAGCTTGGATGTAAACAGCAAAGCCGAAGAGTCTGAGTTTCAACCGCTGAATGTGCAGCCACGCTAGTCAGAGTAAAGCTACCCCATGGGCATCCGAGCAAGATGCACGCCCAGCTCCTGAGAGCAGCACAGATATTTCAGCCATGCCCCATTTCCTAGCTCTGGATAGGGATGCACGCACAAGTTACCAGCACGGATGTGAATTTACAGGGTACTGCTTCTCCATACTAGGCAGCGGTCTGTGCTCTCTCACGCTGCAGAACGCACAGGGCAGGTTTCACGGGTGGCACTGGTGTACTCGGAGCTCAAGAGCACACACAGGTAGCACGGACCCGGGGAGCAGCTGCGGAGCCACTGTTTGCTTGCAGGCGATAGCCCGTTTTGTGTCCGTACCACAGCTGCGTGATGCATTAAGTAGCGCTTTGTTTTCCCCTCCGGACTGAGCCACTTGAAGTCCTATGCCTCAAAGGCCCTGTATAGAGAAAGAAAGTATGGAAACAAATCCTTCTACTTGTGTGTTTTCTGGGCTGCCTATTTTTAATTAAGTATCCTCCTTGCTTGCAGGATGCAAGCAAGATCCATGGCCGTGGGACGGAGTCACATTCTGAGAGCAGACCTCCATTTATCAGCAAAGTTACATTACCTTGCCTTACATTAATACGTGTTGTCAGCTATTTTAACAGTAGTAAGCGAATGGCAATGGGAAAGAAGAAAAAAGCCTCTAAAGGACGTCGCTGTGTCTCTTGTTAGTGGGCTGACCTTGTGCTTCCAGAATCACATGTGTGCAAGGGGCACGGTCAGCTTCAGTTCTCCTCTAGCCAGGGGCCAGGGCACTTCAAAGGCTTGTAAACACCCTGGTACTGAAGGATAGTCCACATTGGCAGGAGGGGGAAAGACAGTGAGGTCTGTAGCACAGGTCACATTGGTAGGTGAAACAATCACCAGCCAGGATCGTTTCTAACAGCTTGCTCTTTCCAATCAAGTTGAGTTGCTCCAAGGCAGTTGAATTTACCCTCCTCACAGCCAGGTCACTGCACTTTGGTCCCCACTAAAAATAACCAGGCAATAGATATGTCTTAGTCTATCTGAATCTTAAATAGCAGTGTGTGTCATCTCATAGCTTTTGTGTACAGTTCTGCGCTGTTTCCTTTCCAAAGTTGTTACGCAAAGAAAGCAACAAAGATTTCGATGGTCAGCAGTGATGGAAAGATAATTCCCATTTGGACTTGGAATGGGAAAAGCTGTTCACAAAGCAAAATATGCTAAAAAATTACTTGCTGGCTATGGCCATTCTTCACATTGTCTCTAATTTCTTTGGGTGTCAGTGTCTTGCAGAGCAGGGTCCCACTCCTTGACTGGAGGTTTAAATTGATGCTAACAGACCACATGCAGATAACAGCAGCAATAACACATGTCACTGCCTTTGCTATTAGCACCTGCATTTGTTCTACCTTCTCACTTCTTCATCTCTTGCCCCAGTGCCTAGGGTGCAGAGGGACTGGAAGGTACAAGAGGGGACCCTACAGAACCCAAGCAGCTCAGCCTTCCTCACATCATACATGGCATCAGCGTGGTACCAAATAATAGCACGCGGCATGCTAGGAGCAGCGAGGGAGGAAGGTTATAGGGGAAAAGGAAGGGGAATAGCAAGGATGCAAAATGCCCGTATTCTGACTAGATCTGGGTGGGTCACTCTGGCTTACACTGTGGCTCTTGTGAAAAATGCTCTGATACGTATAGAGCGTCACAGTGGGTCAGGACTTTATTTTGTGATTCACAAAGAGAAGGTGGAACTTTGGTATGACTTTTGTCCTCCTCCTGTACAAGGGCACAGGTTCTAAACTCAGATATATCAACCGCAAGATCAGAATCTGACCCACTCTCTCCAAACTGATGCTTCTTTGTCTTCCCGGAGAAAATCTGTGCTCTAGCAATTGCCCCTTTGTGAGCAGAGTACTTCATACTTGGTTTATTTTCTCCAGATTTGGAGGGGGAGAACAAAATCTCTAGACGTGGAAACAGCCTTAACGAGAAAACTATAAACCCATATCTGCCTGCTTTCAGAAACAGAGTTAAATATGGCTTCTAAATGCTGCTAATTGATTTTAGATGTCTGGGGAAGGCTTTTGCCTTCACACCATCCCACCCACGCTGCTCAAAAGTTCCTCACCTGCCCCTGTCGCTCCATAAGGCATGGGGAATCGGTAGCAGAGCCTCTGCACTCAGTATTTGTCAGCTGTTTTAGCACCCAAACGCTGTCAAAAAAACACGGGCTGCTCAGAGACCCTGACTTAAGCCTTTGTTAAACCTACGTGGATTTTCATGCCTCCTTTCCATCTGCCGTGGTCTATTTTTATGTTTTGGCCTTGAAATCTTTCTCTTCTTTGAAAACAAGTCTGTTGTTTACAAATATTTGCCTCAGAAAAGTTCTGCTGTTCAAACAGACCGAAAGAAAAACTGCTCATCTCTGCATGGACAGCACACACGTCAAGATGTGTATGATCTTGCAAGTAGCCAGAAAGGCCTAGTTTGTGAAAGAAAGGATGGCTCACCCCAGAGCTGCCTGCTAACAAATCAGAAAATAGAAAGAAGTGCAAAGACAGATGTGAATTGGTTTTGCTGTCTGATGCGGTAAGGAATAAACTGTGGATGCATGGTCGATTTTTTTACTATCCAAGAAGTACAGGCAACAGGGTAGTTACTGGTAGAAAATTACTGTAGAATATATTCCTACATACTCCATAGACTTTTCTGCGCTATCTCCAAAGTGAGACAGCTTACTTAAAAGGCTGTAAAGTAACCTTCTCCAGTTAAACACTTGTGGAGGAGCCAGGAGTTTTGCCATTTCCCACCCAGTTTGTGGCCAGCCCCGTGGGGTAGTCCCACCTCGCAAAGGGGTGTCTCCAACTGGTGGGGGAGCCCCGTGGGATTGCACTTGCTAAAAACTAAAGCTGCAAACAGACTATCAAGGCTTTCAAAACTTACGCTAAGGACCGGCACCTTATCGGGGACTGACATTTTTTGTGTTGCCGTTCACTTGAAGCTGCCTTAAAGAGGTTTGATTTTTAAAGAGCAAAACTCAGCAGTTCTTGAAGATTGGACTTCCTTAGCTTCTGCAGAGCCTGGTTGTGACTGATAAAGATCCACATCTCATAAGTGTCTGTGATATAGACTACACTTTGTGGCTGTTGTCTTGATGTGTGTGTAGTGAATGGGAAAGGGTTGGGAGGTTTTGGGGGGAACCCCCCCCCCCCATACCAGCCAGCGTGGCCAAGATCTGGGGGATTCCTTAATTGCTTACGCAGCTCTGCCTAAAGATGCGATGCACATATTGCACTTCTGATCCTGTCACTGAAATGGTAAACATCTTGCTGTACAGTGAAATGGAGACACTGGCCCCACGTCATCTGATAGAATAAAGACAGAGGAAAAATTACATGATTTTCAATCAATGCATTCAGATGTAAGAAACGTCCTGCTTGCAGGGACTGAAGTAGGAACGGAAGAGGTCCCCAGAAGTGTACATGCTAATTGGATATGCTAACTTCTAGCCGGTCGGTTATACAATGGACAAGCTTTCAGGGCTTTTAATGTGTGTGGGATCTGGCTTGTCTGTTGCATAAGAGCTGTTCCATAGCCATACAGGAGTGATTTATCTCTGGGTAATATGATGGGCTCTTGAATTGCAATGAAAACCCCTTTCTTTAACAATAGTTCAGGGTAACCTTATAATAACCTCCTCCACCTTCCCCAGAGAAATGCTTCAGTTAGATAAAGGAATTTGTTATCCACACAGAAACATCTGCCCCCTTCCTCCGAAAGGACCGACTTAGAGTGACAGTTACCCTTTCCGCGCCATTCTGCATTGCTTTTTAAAACAACAGCAATATCAAGCTTGGACGGAGGTGGTTTTTTTTCCTACCGGCTTCGGTTGCGGAAAGATCACCTGAGCTGGATTTGTAGTGTTGGGTTTTATTTCATAATGATGGATGTGCTGGTTAAATGTAATGGAAGAGGCAAGATAGCAGAGCAGAAATTTGGCGCCAACCGCCTCGCTTTGAAAGAGCCTGCATTCCAGCCTGCCTAAGAGGGGCTAAATGGAAAGATCTGATTAAGCGTCTCAGTGTTGTGACCCTGACCTCAAAGAACACGCCGATTCTCTGGAGGAACTTCATTTCAATTAATCAGCTTAACAGCCTGAGTAAATCTGGCTGCATCCATTGAGCCAGAGGAACCGCTCCCTCTCCTCGGAGGGTCTCTGGGATGCACGATCCCAAAGGACGAGGCGGTGTGCGCCGGGTCGAGGGGGGGTCGGGGACACCCTCATCTCCCTCTCCTTGACCGGCAGGAGGCCGGCTGTGGAATAACGGGGAGACGACCCCAGAGCCCCCCCCCCCACCCCTCACGCAGCCGCCTTGAGCAGAAGAACACAAAGGCACCAGGGCAGGAGATGGGCAAGGAAAAAGACTTCGGCCGAAGCCTGGGGTGCTTTTCCCAGGTGGTTCTTTGCCGGTTGGTGAACCGGGCCAGCCCAGGGGCCGAAAGGGGCTTGACTTCTTGCCCGGGACCTTGCGGGAGACTCTCTTTCCTTGCACCCAACAGTACGTCTCAGGGGATGCCTGTTGGGACCACAGGGCTGTGGAGACATAGCTGAACTACCGCGAAACTTTTCACTGAGTTTTGCGGCTGGAACTAAATTCCCTGCTCTGGTTAGCCTTCTGCCGGCTCTGGAAATGACTAGTTAACAGCTATCCCTTGTATCTTTTCCCTCGGAACAAGGTAGAGCTGTCGCATTTAAGTTCAGACGAAGGAGGCACCGCGGGCTACCTGGATTTCACTGCTGTCTTCTTCCCACCTTGCCTTGCTCCACCACACCCAGCTCATGCTATTGCACCCGTGGACTTCTGGCTGCCTGCACTCTGCCTAACCATTATCGCTTTGGTGCTGTGTCCATCCCTTTGGACTTTTACCTTTCAGCAGCGGCATACTTTGCTCTTTTACTGCACCTTTAAAGGGATAAGACCAAATTTAGCACAATCTGGAAAAGCAGCTCTATAGAAAGTCTCGAAGGAGCACGGCAGCCCCCCCCCGGTTGTAGAGGAATAGCCCGGCAGAGCCAGAAGAGCAGTTGCAGAAGTACAGGGCCTGGGTACAACCCAGGGGCGGACACGGCGATCGAAGCCGAGCTGTAGGTCTTCTGAAGTGGTCTGGCGTTAACGGCAACGACATCCCTTGGAAGGCTTTTGAGCTTCTGGCACGCAAGTTTGTTGGTGCCGTGCACCTCACGTCCAGCTTCTGTACCCGCCGCACCTAGGCACCGAGAAGTAAGTCTACGACTTGCCCGAGGCTAAAAAGAGAGCGGGTGGCAGTGCTGGACGTAAAAGTAGGGTGCTGACCACTGGGGCTCTGCAGCGTTTATACGGAGGCTGAAATGACAGCGGTCCCCTTACGTGCTTGCGTTTCAGGGTCTCGCTTAAGAGGCAGAGCGGTGAACGACTGCTGCTCTCGCGCTGGGAGACGAGCGTCCCAGAGGAACGCCGCGGTGCGTGTCATGTTTGCGCTGCGGCAATCATTCAAAACCCACTCAGAAAAGAGTTTTTTCTGTGCCTGAACTCAGCAGCGCAGCGCTTGGCAGTCTCGCTTTTGGCCCCGGGTACCTTGTCAATAAAAGAAATTTGCTGAATCTAGGGGCGATCTGGGGGGGGTACCGGGCAGCAAGGGACAAGTCCGGAGACATGGTGCTGCCCCGGGGGGGGTGTACAGTTACGCGCAGGCGACAGGCAGGCTTTCATCTGCTCTTCCAAGCCTTCTTCAGACAGAGAAGGAGGGGTAGTAACCGGCTGTGGGGGATGGAAGAGAATCGCTGTAACATGATTTTATGTCTGTGATTGCATAACAAAACCTCCTGGGAACCTCCTGATTCAAACGGATACCTAGTTCTGGTTGTGCGATGAAGGACTTTCAGCACTGATCGATTGCCCACGCTTTGGCGCAGAGGAATTGCTGGACTGGATCGGTACCAGGCTCCAAGCAGCCTGCGCTCCTCTATCTAACCGTGGCCGAACTATCACGAAGGTGTAAAAAGCCTTTGGAAGCGGATAATCTGCTTCATACGCTGCCCCCCCGACGCACACACATACACAATGCTACGTTCTCGCAGAAGCTGCAACCTGCTTGCTAATAGAGCTAGACCTTGAAAGATGAAATCGCGTTTCCATTCTAAAAAAATCCCTGGGCCTGTTGTGTTAATTGGATGTTCCGCAAACATCAGGTCATTCTCTGAACCGTGAAACGCTGCCGGTCCCGCTGCGACCCAGCCCACCTAGCCCAACCGCCAGGAGAAACCCCAGGTCTCGGGGAGGGGGCGGTGGGGAGGATCAGCTTTGCTTTAAGGGGATCCCACAGACTGGAGGAAGCCCCGCCACGATGGGTTATGCCTCTGGATGCAGCTTTGGCATGCACACATGTCATGTGTTGGCTTTTCTCTGGAAGATTACACGATAGCCCCACCTCATAAAATTGGAGCAAAGCACACAAAGCTTTCCCTTCTATACTGTGCATTCACTCTTAATGGTCTTTCTCCACACCACGGCCTTATTAATTGGTGACAATTGGAAGTGGTTAATTCTGTGTGTGTGAGGCTGCAATTGCTTCCACTTGGCCAGGATTCAAGTACTGGGGGTGAGTCAGAATGGGTGGCAAAACTGTCTTTTCCTCAGTTCCCTTGCTTACTGGAAAAAAAAAAAAAAGCCACAACCCCGAGTTATTCTCTTTTATGAGGTAGGCATTGTGAGGCCAGGCAATTGAATTTACAACAGCATTGAGTATCAGAGTCTATCTGGCCCTGTCAATGAGAGTGGCGAGAAAAAAAAAGACACACATTAACCCTCAGCTCCGAGTTCCCAGGCGTTTCAATAGGGTTCCCAACTTCCCAAAGAGCCCGCTGCATACTCGATGAGACCCTTTATACCTTCTAATTACCCTCCTCACAATAGGGACAGACTCTCTTGCCTCTTTTGTAGGCGAGATAGTAACTTTTGCGCACACCACCCCCACACACGCAATCCCTACAGCAAGGTGGTAAGGAGCCAAATCCGAAGAGCGGCGTTATTTCAGGAGCTCTCTAAGCAGGTAGCAAGCAGCACGCGTTTCCTCGGGTTCCAGGAGCAGATTTGGGAGAATCTGTTTCTTCTGAGTGGAAACACGACACTTGCAAAGCTCTCGGGAAACATTTAACGCTGCCAGACCCCCCCCCTCAGCCCCATCACCTTCCCCCCCCGCCCCCAACAATTTTTCACAGGAATCCCTTCCACTGGCCTTATTTAAGGCCATAAAGTTCATTCCTACTTTTCCGAGGGGGTTGCACACGCAGGATGAGCTTGTCCCTGCCCACTCTCACCCAACAAAAACGAAAGGAAGGGGGGAAAAAAAATAAATCTATTTCAACGAGTTTATTTATTTAAACACCTGCAATTTTTTTTTTCCTTTTGTTTTTTTGGAAGTCTTCAACACAGGCACGCACACACACACAGACAAACGGGATACAAACAACTTTGGCATTATACTTTTGAATATTTGTTACAAAACTATTTCTCATTTATTTTTTTTTTTAAAAAAGTATCTCAAATAAAGGCATTTTAAAGGAGTAAAAATACAAGTCGAGATCCCAACCTCTGAAAATAATAAATAGCACGTTCATAGCGAGGTCCTTTTTTCCTTTCTGTTTAAATCTGCTTAAAAAAACCCAAACGATAACAGGGCTCCATACAACGGAGCCAACAGAAGAGTTTTTTTTTTTTTGGGGGGGGGGGGGGGGGGTGGGGGGGGGAGGTGGGTGGGTGGTAATGGTTTTGGGCAAGTCACCAAGGCCTCCACACGGATTCACTTCGCTCTCCGATGGGACTTCCCGCCTGGGATGCTGGAACAATGCTGCCCCCAAATGATGTCAACCCCTGCACCGGGGATGCTGACGGGGTGGCGGCCGCGTTCCCCGAGCCGCTGCCCGCGGACACCGGGACGTTGGCGTTGGCGTACAGGGGAATAACCGGTCCAGAATTGGGAGGAAAGGCCGGGTTCGGGATGAGAAAAGCAAACTGGCCGTCGGTAGCAGGGACGAGCTGGAAGCCCCCGTAGACCTTGGGGGACAGGGCTTCAGCGGGGTTCAGTTTGCAGGGCACGGGCACGGCTCCGGCCGCTGCGGGGGGCAGCTGGACGTGCAGAGGCTGCTGCGCCAGATGTGCGGGCTGACCGGCCGGCGGCGGCGGGTAGTTCATGGCCACGATCTGGCCTAAACAAGCCGAGAGGTGACTGAGGAGGCGGGTACGCACGTCGGTGTTCACCCCTTCGCAGGTGGACAGGAATCGCGTCACCTCGTTCATGCACTCGTTGAATCCTGCCCGGTACTTGCCGAGGACGGTGGGGTCGGCGCTGAGAGCGGCTGGAGGGTAGAGGAGATGGGGGGGGGGGGGGGGGGGACACGGACGGGACGGCAGGTGAGCGGCAGGTCAGCACCCCGGAGACCCCCACCCACCCACCCACCCACGGGGTCAAGCAGGGTGCTCTTACCCGTCATCTGCGCCCGCTGCAGGTTCCGCAGGTGCTTGACGGTCATCTCCAGGATGTCCGCCTTCTCCAGCTTGGAGTGCCGGGAGCTCTGCGGGAGGAGAACGGGCTTCGTCAGGGGCTGCCCGCCGCCGGTCGGTCCCCGGTCCCATCAGCACCCCCCCCCCCCCCCCCCCCCCGCCGCCGCCCCACTTACGTCCTTCTTCAGCGCATCCAGGATGAGGGTCTTCAGCTGCCCCAGGCTCTCGTTGATCCGCGCCCGGCGCCGTTTCTCCATGATGGGCTTGGAGGACTGCGGGGAGAGAGCGGAGCCGGTCAGCCCCCCCCGGGCCGGTCCCTTCACCGCCCTCCCCCCCCCTCGATTCCCAACCCCAACCCCCGGCACCGACCTCAGCACGGCCGCGGGCTCGCCGCCATCCAGCGCCGCCGCCGCCGCCTCCGCCACCACCACCGCCTCCGCCGTTGCGACCCGACCGGCAACCGCCATTTACCTTCCGGTGTTCGCTGGCGCTCCGCGGTTTGTCCGGCGTGTGGCTGGCGCTGGCCGGCGCCCCCGCGATGGGTGAGGCGGTCGGTTTCTCCATGCCCGTGTCGGCGGGCATGGCGCGGCGGCGGCGGCGGCAACGGGCGGGCGCGTGCGGCGGCGGGCGCGGGGCGCGTGCGGCGGCAGCGGCGCGGCGGGGCCGGCAGTACCGGCGGACGGCGCCCCCCCGCCCTTTTATACCCGGCGGCGGCTCCCCATTCGTGTGAAACCGCCGCCGCGGCCGTTCCCACACTCCCGCTAACCAATCAACGGCCGTCCCGGTCCCTACAGTCGTACCGCCCGCTTTCTCATTGGACGGCGGTCTTTTCGCCTGTCCGTCACGCGCGCCGCGGACCGCCCCCCCCCCCCCCCCCCCCACCTCTCCCCACATCGGCCACGTGGGGGCGGCGGGCGGACGCCCCGGGCACCGCCGCTTTTCTCCCCACCCCGGTCCCGCCCGAAGCCTCCCCCCCCACACACACCCCCCCCCCCCCCGGGGGCGGCCGCCCTTCAGACCGAGCGCGACCCGGCCGTGCGGCGGCCGTTCCCTCCCCGTGCCGCTGCTTGTGACACCCTCGCCCCCTCGGCGCCGCGGGCGGGGGAAAAAGGCGGAGGCGGCGGCCCTGCCCTGCCCGGCCCGGCCCCGGCTGCTCGCTCCCGCTGCCGGCGGCGGCGGCTGGCGCGGCACGCGAGGCCGCGGCCGGCGGGCGGCCAATGGGCGGGAGGGGTGTGGAGGGAGACGGGGCGGATGGGGGGGGGGGGGGGGCACCCTCCGCCGCCGGCGTCGTCGTCGTCGTCGTCGTCGTTCTCCTCCCATTGGCTGGCGGCCGCCCCCGCTGTCAATCAAACGGCGGGCGGCTGGGCGGCGGGCGGCGGCGCTCGTGCC
The DNA here is from genome assembly GCF_900496995.4 of Aquila chrysaetos chrysaetos. Classification (NCBI taxonomy): domain Eukaryota; kingdom Metazoa; phylum Chordata; class Aves; order Accipitriformes; family Accipitridae; genus Aquila; species Aquila chrysaetos. The sequence goes on along the minus strand of NC_044009.1, from coordinate 4,066,533 downwards.
TCCGCCCCCGAGACGCGGCCCCGCCGCGCGCCCCCCCCCCCCCCCCCCCCCTTCCCTCCCTCCCTCCCTCCCCTCCCTCCTCCTTTCTTCCCGCCGGAGCACGTGCCAGAGCGCTCCCGGCTTTCCCGCACCGGGCGCGCCCCGCTCGCGGCCGCCATGGGAAAACCCCGCCCCGCCGCACCGGGGGGGGGGGGGGACACGACACACGGGACAGCGGCCCCCTCCTCCCCCCCCCCCCCCCCAAATTGGGACCCGAGCTCTTCGTCGTGACTGCGTGGGTCGCCGTGCCCGCTCGGCGGCTTTCCCCTCGTGGGGGAACTGCGGGCTTCGAGCTCCCGGCCGCTTTCAAAAAAAACCCGCCTCTCGAACGAGGGTTTCGGGGAACGGGCTGAAGTCTTTTTTAATGGTCCTAAATCGGGTGTCGGCTCTCCGTAGACCAACATCTGAAATTCGGAGTGATACCTTGACTTGAGGCGCGTGATGCCTTCCCCCCCCCCCCCCAATTCTGAAGCGAGGATAAAAGAGCCGGTCGCAAAAATTTTGCAGATTCTCGTAGGGAAACGCCTTCGGTTCTCCCTCTGAAAACCAAGCACGACATGGCTCAGTTCGGGGGAATTTTTTTGGAGGAGAACGTAACCACATACTACATTTAATCCCAATTGTTGGCCCGTCTCGTGCTTTGCTTTTAATTTGCTCCAATGAATCATTCCGTTTGCCTTAACCGTTTCTGCAGCCGGAGCTGTAATTTCTGCATTTTCCGGCGCTGCTGCTGCACCGGCCTGCGAGACCGTCCCACACCTGAGCGGGACCAGCGTTGGGGACAGCCTGGAACGCTGCCACCCACCTGCCTTCACCCGAACTGGGGCTCCGGGGCACCCCGAGACCCCGCAGCCCAGTTTGGGGGGGGGGGGTGGTTTGTGCCCTTCTTTGCCACCCCAGGACGAGCGCCGGCTCTTCCACAGTTCCTTTTTACGGTCTGAAAGCACAAGTGCAGCGAGTTTGGCGGCCTCAGCCCGGCCCGGGGCGGCGAGCCAAAGGGTTCTCCCGCGTCGCGGCAGCGCGAAGGAGAAAAGCACCGGAGCGCTCGCCAGCCGGAGCCGAAGGCGCGCGAGGCAGCGGGAAAAAAATCCTGTCCCGGGTGCCGTGCCGGCCTCGGCCGCCCCAGCCGACGGAGGGCTCGCCACCCGCGCCTCGCAAAGGGATGCCAGGAGCGGGATGAGCGCCTGGAACGCGTCCCGGATTCTCGCCTCCCGGAGGCAAAAGGGAGCGGGAGGAGGCCGGTGGCTTCTCGGCGAGTCCCGCGTGGGTCTCGCAGGCAGGCAGCGACGCGTCCGTTCGCCCGCGCCGGGTGCTCTGGCGTGGCTAAGAGGGGTGCTGGAGGGACCCAGAAGGGCAAACAGAAGGAAGGAAGGGAAAAAAAAGAAGGCAAAACTCTCTGAAATATTTCCATTCTCATTGCTGCGTCACATTCCGGGCCTTTCGCTTCAGGTGCAATCTTGGGTGGTTTGCCACATGCAGGCTGCAAAACGCACGCAAGCAAGACGTTCCGTACGAAACAGCATCATCTTCCTGCAGACATCAAAGGATCCGGGGGAATACATTTATTTCAGGATCCTTTCCCTCTATCACGCTAACGCACACGTGACCGCAGAAACAGCAATTCTTGGCTGAATTGTGATTTTTGGTTCGTGGGAGCTACGTTGTTTTTTCTGGGTGAGCGCTGCTTATCGAAATGCCCACAAAGTCTAGCCGATTCCTTTGCAAAAAGTGCACCGAGGTGCGTGTTGTCTTACTGAAGAATAATAAATGTTTGCTTTATAAGTCTCATTGGAAAGGTTCAGGGATCTGTTTCCTTGCGAGACCAATAAAATGCAGAACAACAGCCCTTTGTGCAATCTCCCTTACTCGTGTAAAAATACTGTGAGGAAATAACTAATAACAAAAATGGTGTCCCTCCTTTGACAGTTAATTCTGAATGCATTAATTACATAACTGCAGTGAAAAAAAAAAATATTAAATGAGCAAGGTTTTCAACAGAATCTACATGAAATGATGCAATTCCCAGGCTGGGAGCAGTGATTATTGACTGTGCTCCTCTCCGGAGAGAATTCTTCTCCGTGTGACAAGTTGGGAGAATTTTTGTCGTTCTAAAACTCTGACATAAGGCGTAGTCTTTCTCCTCAAATTTCAACTGTGTTCAGGTTTCAAAGCTCAGTGAAATCCAGGGAAAGACTCTCATTTCCTTAAGTAACTTCAGATTAAGCCAGAATTCTGTCTCACCCCAGGACTGGTATTTGGGAGATAACTGTGTTGCTTTGCACCCACCCTCCTTCCTACCTAAGCCCGCATTTCGATAACGTTGCCGTTCCAAACCTAAGCCAGAGGTTGATGGCAAATCCCTCCTGGAAAACTCAGTTGCGGTTTGGGACTGTGTTCTTGCAGCGACTCTTCGGGAGCACCGACGTGCCCGGTAATACTCGTGCGGGAAGATAGCCGCGCGTTGGCTGAATTGGTTCGTTAATGAGATTCTGCGGATGAACCGTAAGCCCCTGCCGTGCCCCGCCTCGTGCTTTGTAATTCGGGGGGCTGTCGAGGCGGTGGTGTTAAAGGAGATGGGGATATTTTGCAGTAGGCCCCCTTCTGCAGTATTTTACATCCCTTTAGTGGCAATTTAGCCTGCACAACGGTGACGGGATGGGACACAAACAACCCGCCTTCCCCTCCGTGTCGGCTCCGGCCGTATTCTGCGCAGCCCAGAGAGATGGAGCTACCCAGCTGTGGCCAGCTGTTCCCGCTTCCCAGTTTCCCCTCCCTGGGGCAGGCTCCCCAGGCTGGCAGTGAGCAAGAAAGGGCTGGAAAACTCCCCCCCTGGCTCCAGCCATGGTTTAAGGAGCGCAGAAACCGCCCGGAGGGCGAGGAGCGATTTGGATGTCTTGTTCGCAGCTGGCTCCGCTTTCGGTCTGGGTGCAGGAGGTGCGCGAGAGCCCATCAGGACTGGCCAGAGCATGCCAAGTCCTTGGGGATTTCGGCTGCCTGCGGGGTGTCAGAGAAACGCGGGGCTGTTGGGACATCAGGGTAGAGAGCGGTGCTGAGCAGAGGGTGGGCAGACTCGCTTCCTCACGAAGGTTTTTCTCCCCATGAGCAGCTTTTCTCCATCGCGGGTCACGCGCATCTTGTTTACGTCCCGTTTTATTGTGGCTGTAGCTCACTAGCAAGGTCCGTAGGAGATGCCAAGGAAACAAAAAGCACGCTTGGTGAATTCCAGTGCGACTGGAACCGCGCTTGTTCGCTTGCATTTAATCCTGCTCTCATGCAATTATTCCCTTGCAGTTACTACTACTCCGGCTTGGTATAATTTGGGTTTTACGGTTTGTGTCACCGGCAACCTGTCCTGAATACGCGCTGGGAAAGTGAAAGCCTTTAAACTGTCTCTGGATGGAGACCTGGGATTTTTCTTCTTACGGCTTATGTGAAAAGTCCCTGTGATTCCTCTCTGGGCATGGCCTATATATTTAATCTTGATCCCTTAAAAAACCATCATGTTCATACATGTTGCGTTTTTAAAAAAACAGCTTAAAGGCTCTTTCCGCCTGAAGACTGGCAATGTGAGACAGGTTATTAATCCTAATATTGGTGTTTGATCAGATGAGAGAGAACAGAAGAGGACAAACCGCTCGTGGCGGTCGCCACTTGTCCTTGCCCAGCCCGGATATGCACTGGATCTCCAGCTCTCTTTGATCACTAAACCTAGTTTTATTACAGCCAGGCTTCTAAAATTTTGAAGCACAAGTCAAAAGCTTGCAGCTGGGGTGAAAAGGCTCATAAAAGGCCCAGGGTCCCAGGGGGCTGAATGCAGGTTTTGTCTCCTTCCCGCGTCCTGCCTGCTTGTGCCCCTGGCCGTGCCTTGTTCCCCAGGCACTGTTTGTTCTGGGTATTGTCGGGCAGACAGCTGTGGCTGTGTTCAGCCACTCCAGCGCCTGTTTGCCCAGGGATTGGGCTGTAATCCCTCCTGGATTTCCCTCGGCTTGATCCCGTGCAATCAGCCCCGGCCATACATCACTTTGGATAGTGTGTCAAAGGGAATGCTGAAGGAGAAATTAAGACGTTAAGGCCTGGCAGATTGTGAGGAAGTTCTTTAGCGGACTATAATGTGTAACAAATTACAGTACAGCCTTCTGCCCCGAGCATCCCTTTCAAACCTAGCACGGCCTTTTTTTGTCCCTCTGGAGCTTACCGCTCTAATCAGCTAAAATTAATTATCAGGGTCGTCTGACTCGCAGAATCCCCCGAACAAGCCCAGGGCCAGAAAGGGGGAAACGCGAAGCAGCTTTTTTGTGTACGCCTGCCTCCCTCCAAACCCACGGCCCGTTTCTGCTGCGCTCCGCTCCTCCCCGTCTCCCCGGCGCCTGGTAGAGTCGCTTCTGAACGGCTTCAGATCGGGAAGAAACCGCAGGCTCGGACTTCAGCGCAGCCGTAACTCCCCCTTATCCACCGAGCCAGGCTGGGCTCCGGTGCCTTTGCAAAGCTTCGGAGTCGAGGCCGGCTCTCGCGAGGCAAAGGCTCTTCCGTAGCTATGTCCCGCGGCGTGCAAAAGGTTTTCCCCCGGTTCCTCCGTTTGCTTGGTTTTTCACGCTCTCCGATTCCTGCGCGCTTCCAGAGCGGCGCGCGGCACGTTCCTTGCGTCCGACACGTGCTGACCACTCGGGCTGCGCCGTCGTGTTGTGCACGGGAATACAATTAGAATACGCCGAAGGCATTCTTTCGCTCCAAGGAAATGCCGGGGCTCTTTCAGCTAAACGCAAAGATATTTCTAAGAAAATTACTGTCTGCGCTAATAAACTATTATTCATTGTGCCTGCTGCTATTAAGGACATCCTCTTCAGGGCTGCGAAACTGGCTGTGGGAATGCAACGATGGTAACGCGGTAGGAATTTTGCAACATTAGAAATGGAGATTTTCTGGGGCTCTTTTACCATGAAGCAAATGGGGTTTAATTTCTTTTCTCACCTCCCTTCCTCCTTCCCCGCCCTTGGAAATTTTAGCAAAAGAAAATTGCAACTGCGTACACAAAAAACCTTTCTGAAGACTTTGCCCTGGTTTTGTCTTTCAGTGCTGAGAGCCTCCGTTGAGCTGCAGCGACAGAATAGACCAGCTGATTGAGACAGATGTTCTCTTCTTTAGCAAGTGCCAACACTTTGCCCAAACACATATTTGCTGACTTACCCTTAACTGGAAAACATCTTGAAAAGGCGGCGGAGATAAAAAGGAAGGGAACGAAGCCGCGTTGTGTCCAGATTTAACACAGCCCAGTGCTCCATTCTCTAAAACCAGTCCTGGTTGAAGAGGTCCCTTTCACTGGATCCTGTTCATTTGTTGACGGATAATAGGGGCTGAGTTGCGGCAATCCGTGTGCAGAAAGCAGAAAATAGAGTCAATTACATCTGTATTAGGTGGCCTTGGGGAGAAAATCTCCTTACATGCCTTCCACTGATACTGTTCTTAATTATACTGGCTAAGGAGCTGTCTACGCTAAATCCAAGCACAACTCGAGCTGCTCTAAATATAGAGCCTAAAATATCTCCTGAGAAGGTAATGGCGGTGATGTAACTTTCCGGCCGGACTTTAAAATAGGCTTTTTAATTTGGCCGCAATAAACATCTCAAAACGAGACGGCGCGAGGATGCCATCACCCCCTTTCTGTGCCCAGGGCGCCTGACCCGGCACAGCCCCTTTCCTCCTAGGAGGGGATGAAGCTCGTGCCGCCCCGGCACTAAGTTCGGGACGCGGCACCACGCCGGCACCGAGCCCCCGGTCCGCGGGGGCTTCGCTGCGGCTTGCCGGGTCCCGGGGCAGCGGCAGTTGCCGGCAGCGGAGGTGCGTGCTGTCGCAAGCCCTGCGTGGAGAGAAGCACGAGCACCCTCATGGGTGAAGCACCCAGGCGGGACGGTGCCCGGTGGGGAGCAGAAGCGGGTGACCCAGAGCAGCTCCGCCAGGAACGGCCTCGGGTTCAGAGCGGAGTCCGGAAAACCTGCCCTTTTGCTGGTTCTTTCCTTTCCCGGGGAGAAAAGAGCGGTTGAATGCCGGCAGGACGGGGTCTGCGTTGCTTCCCTCCGCTCCGGCTGCCTGGCCAAAAGCAGCCCCCCTGCCCCGGCCGGAGGAAGAGGAGGCCAGGGCAGGCTGGGCAGAGCGGGAGGTCGCAAGGTAGGAACCAGGGCTGGAAGGATGGCACAGTCTGCCAAAACCTTCAACCTCTCCTAAGGCGAGTCGGTTGTCCTCTTGGTCTGCTCCTCCACTCCTTGGTTGGGTGCTTTCATCTCCGGGAGTCTGGAAGAGCACGGGCATTAACTGGGGGCGGGGGGGATGATGCACGTACACTTCCTAAGGGACCTAGGAGCATAAACGATAGACAGTAGGGCCTTTTTTTCTCAAGGTTTTATGTAGAGTAGGTAAACTCCGTAGGCCTATGCCATCCAAACAACCAGGACAAGTATCTGCGGTATTTCACAGCCCCTTTCATTTTGGTTTCCCTTAATCTTATTAAGTGTCTGTTCCCATACCTGGGGGAAAAAAAAAAAAAAAAGCCATCAATTATATTTGCTTTGCCTTTGAAAAGATTTGTCATTTTGCCATCTGTAGGCAAGCATGCTCTGCAACAATAGGTTTTGTTTGACTTCTCTAGTAAAAAGGTCCCTAGTTTTTTTCTTGGCCCCGTCCACAGCTTGCTTTCCCCCCGCCTCATTCTTTTCAGTGGGCCTGTTGATGAGCTTGGCCTAATCAGATTAACTCAACCCAGACACAGCAGTGGCAGTTTATTCTCTTTTAAAAGGACTCCACGGTTTCCTACAAACTTTTTGTAAACTCTTCATCTCCGGCTAAACTCTTTTGTAAGCTGTATCCAATGGACTCTTTGAGAGACCCACACTCCCCGTCAATGAAGACCTGTTAGAATGGGTCACTAATCCAAAAGAGTGGAGAAATGCCTTTAAAGCCGTGCACTGATGCATTGGGAGCCCTGACTAGCACCCGCAGAAAGAGAGAATTGAATTCCCAAATAGCTGGAACATTTAATTTGATTCCTAAAATAAATATTTTGAAAAAGTCCATCTTGTTTACAACGCTAATGAAATAAGCTGGTTTTCCTCTGAAGTTCTCTGGGGTGCTAGGACACGCTTTGGTGTCTGTTCTTTACCCAGCCCACCCTTCCCCTCAAACAAACCCACGAGGAGCTCAGAAGAAGACAGAAAACAAAGCAACAGCTTCTTGACCGGTTTTTACAGTTCTGGGTGTTCACGCCGCTTTTCATCCCGCAGGTGCCACGAAAAGATCTGTTTGGGACCTTAACGCGCCGCTATTCCTGATCCGGATGGGAGGCTCCTCGCTGCCTCCGAGAGGCGTTTTGTGATGCTGCTGCGTGCCGGACTTCTCCCTTCGCTGCGGAATATCGATTCCATCCCACCGAAACCACGAGCAAAATCCAACGTCAGCGGCCTGGATGCGCGCGTAACGCCCAGCTACGCACGCGTGCAACCCAGAGCCCCCCGCGCCGGGCGCGAGAGCTGCGGCTCCCCGCTCCCTCCAGCGCTCCCGCTCCAGCGCTCGGGAGACAAGACCCGGCTGCCGTACGTTATTTAAAGGCTTCCGATGCACCGTGGCTGGCAAAAAGAATTTCGGCGATCGTTCCTGTACTTTTTAGCTGGAGATGACTGTGGCTAGAAAGGCTAGGGTTCACGCAGGTGGGAGAAAGCACCCTTTTCCCTCGGGGAAGTTGGATGCAGGTGCAGGCCTGCCTACGGCCACACACCCCCAGCAGGCACAGTCAGACCCGGCGCGGCGCCGCAGTCAGCCCCAATGCAGCGCCGCGGCCAGCCCCAATGCAGCACCGCAGTCAGCCCCAATGCAGCGCCGCGGCCAGCCCCAATGCAGCGCCGCAGTCAGCCCCAATGCAGCGCCGCAGTCAGCCCCAATGCAGCGCCGCAGCCAGCCCCGGTGCAGCACCGCAGCCAGCCGCAATGCAGCACCGCAGCCAGCCCTGGCACAGTGCCGCAGCCAGACCCGGTGCAGCACTGTAGTCAGCCCTGGTGCAGTGCCGCAGCCAGCCCTGGCACAGTGCCGCAGCCATTCCCAGTGCAGCACCGTAGTCAGCCCCAGTACAGTGCCGCAGCCAGCCCCAATGCAGCGCCGCAGCCAGCCCCAATGCAGCGCCGCAGCCAGCCCCAATGCAGCACCGCAGCCAGCCCCAGTGCAGCACTGTAGTCAGCCCTAGCGCAGCACTGCAGCCAGCCTGGGTGCAGTGCCGCAGCCAGCCCTGGTGCAGTGCCACAGCCAGCCCCAATGCAGCACCGCAGCCAGCCCCAGTGCAGTGCCACAGCCAGAGCCGGTGCAGCACCATAGTCAGCCCTGGAGCAGCACCGCAGCCAGCCGCAATGCAGCACCGCAGCCAGCCCTGGCACAGTGCCGCAGCCAGCCCCAGTGCAGCACTGTAGTCAGCCCCGGTGCAGTGCCGCAGCCAGCCCCAGTACAGCACCGTAGTCAGCCCCGGTACAGTGCTGCAGCCAGCCCCAATGCAGCACTGCAGCCAGCCCTGGTATAGCACCGCAGCCAGCCCCAGTGCAGCACCTTAGCCAGCCCCAGTGCAGCATCATAGTCAGCCCCAGTGCAGCATCATAGTCAGCCCCAGTGCAGTGCCACAGCCAGCCCCGGTGCAGCACCGCAGCCAGCCCTGACACAGTGCCGCAGCCAGCCCCAATGCAGCGCCGCAGCCAGCCCCGGCGCAGCGCCGCAGCGCCGGCCAGGGCCACACGCAGCAGCACGGCCCCTTGCCGAGCCCTTCCCGCGCTGCCCAAGTCTCCGGTGTGGTGAGCCCCGGAGGCTGGTGCTTCGGCAACCGTTGTGGCCGCAAGCGAAATGGGGAAAGGGGCGACCGCTCGGAGCCAGCCCGACGGCACGGCTGCTGGGTGCGGAGACCCATCTTCCCGTGCATTCCTGCAAGCGCAGGAGTGGGCTGTCCTGCAAAGCCACAAAGAGGAGGGAGCCCCAATTCTCATTCTCCCAGCCTCCCATTTCACTACAGGTAGGCGTTGGCACTCGTGCTCGTGAAAAACCCCATACAGGCACACGTTTCAACATCTAGAGATCCTCTTATTAGCATCACGCCAGACCTTTTCCTTCCAAGAAGAGTTTCACTTCTGTAGTTGTTGTGAGCTTGTGATTGGCACGTCTGAACAACTTCATTGTGGAGAGGATTTCATGGCATTCAGTGGAAGTTTCCACTTCTTTAGAGTTGCACAGAGAAGATTAACGTTGTGACTTCATCCCCCTGCCATTGTCACTGTGACTTAGAGTCATTTCATTTCTTTGATAAAACTTGCCCCAGTTAAAAATAAGCAGAGAAGATCCCACAATGCACACAATGAGCAAAACAACGCCCTGAAAAATACCCTATTGTCTTCCAGGAAGAAGACCGTAATTTTTCATGGTATCAGGCTTATATTAAAAATCGCACTGAATGGCAAAAAGGATTGTCTTAATTGGGCGGGAGAGACAGGACACCCAACCTGGCACACCTCCCACTCCTGCAAAATAGTAACAGTCATAGTCCCTCACTAGCCCACGGTCTTAGGACACATTTACTCCCCTAAGCATCGCAGAGAGAACGTCCTATCGCCAGACATTTCTCGTGTAGCTTTTTCTCTCCACACTTTGAACGTGAATGCTCCAAACTTCCTCTGAACAGACAAAATACTAACTTCTGTTCTAGTTTCCGCCTGTTATTCTTACTAAAGACGTTATGCCTGGATTAAAACCTGTTTGAAAATAAGATGAGAAGAATGAGTCTAGGATTTGTATTTTGAAGGAAGTAGAGCTCAAATGAATCATTCTTAAGCCTACACTTAACCTAACCGGTTGCTCTAAGGAACAGTGTGCGTGAGGCACGGGAGGAAGGAAAATGGACAAATCCAGAGACAAATAGCCAAGATCCTAGTACAAGTTAATCTGTGAGACCCTGAGAAACTGCCGATGGAGCGGTGAGGTACTGTGCTCGGAGCAGGGCTGACGCGCAGCACCCATCCCCGGTGCAGCGGTGCGTCGCGCGGGGACGGACACATTTCGAGGCAGATTCCCTGAGGTGGCTGGGGAGGGCCACGGCTGTCTGCATGGAAGCCGGCTCCAGACCCCCCCCCCGTCAGCAGATTACCGACCTTGGGTCAGCTCACAGCAACCGCGGCACCCTTCCCCCTTGTCGGCTGCGTCAGCAAAGCGTCGAGGTTGCCTTCGCGCACCGACTTGTAGAAATTAGTAGAAACCCATCCTGTAGACCACCGTTTCCCAGGCGGTCCTCTCCATCCGTCCGGGACTGCCCACGCAGGTTTCTCTGCCCCGTTCCTTACCGTGTCCCTGCCAACGTGCCCGGCCAAACAGTTTTGTCGCTGCTCCAGCTGGATCTTCGGGAAGGATGGTCCCGAGTCTGCACCCTCGAGGTTACGCGTGGATGAAAAGGCTGCGGCTGCTGTTTGGCCCGTTTGCAGTACTCGCCCTTTATCGCCCGAAATTAATGGTTTATGGCAATTGGAAGCAAGCGATGAAAGGGAGACTGCTCTGGCTGTTGGAGGGCCTTTGAATGACCCTCTTCATTTCCCAGGATGGATAACAAAACCAGCCCTTCCAGAGAATGCCAGGGCCATTCAGGCTAGCTCAAAGGGATGCTGGGGGAGCTCCACTTGCCAGGCTCTCGCCAAATGTCCCGGGGGCCACGGCAGGACCGGCCGGTCAGCCCGGAGGTTCCCTGGGCTCCCCACGGGGTGGGCTGTGGCCTCGGGGCTCGGGGCATGCAGCGGGTCTCGCCCCAGCCAAAGTCCCCAGCCACTAATCCAAAGCCTTATTCTTACCCCTGAGTTTTAACGACAGGAAACCTTTTGTTTAAAAAAGGGAAAGAAAGGGAAGTGGGGGCCGTCTGGGTCAGGAGAGTCAGGTTTTGTGCCTACCTTATTATGTGCTAATTGGGATTTTAACAGAGATTGTCCCGTCACGTGCAGGTGGCCGGTGACAACGTGCCTGTGACTGAAGAGCAAGTCTTGACATAAGGAGAGTCCGGGCGCTCGCTGGGAGCCAGCTCTTCCTGTCTGATCTTCTGCGTGCCCGTCTGGCGCTCCATGAATAATTAATAAATTAATGATACACCTCGCTGCTGTACGTTAAATACAATGGCAGGCTTGCAGCCGAAACCTGCTGCCGTGCAAAAACTTGGCGGAATGCTTTGGACGCGGGCAGATCGGTTCGTTACTGCGGGGCGGCACGTGGAAAGCTGGCTCTGGGCAAGGCTGTTTCGTGTGGAAGGGTGCGGGGAGTTTTGCAGCACCCTTCGTCTGCAAGGGAGATTAAACCCTGTTAATGCAATCTGGCCTCGTAGGTGGGACCGGGCTATATTTAAACCACGTTCCTCGGCCACGGAGACATTTGCGGAGCCGGGAAGCCGGACTGCATCGTGTGGAGGTGGGGCTTGATCCTATACGTGTGTGACTCTGCCAGTGGAGAGGTCCCCCTACGGTGGGCTTTCCTGGGTTTGTAATTGCTCTTCAGGGAAACGACCAATCTGACAGCAACCAAATTTGGGCCAGTGGACTTCTAACAGGGGGTTGGTCAGGCTTTTCCTTTTGGTTTGCTGAAACTGCTCAGTCGGGAGTTACCGCGCTCCCTCGCAGCGTTTTTTCAGGTCATATTCAGGAAAATATAAAGACCAGCCAATGATCTAAAAGAGCCGATACTAGAAAATCATTGCATGCCAAAAAGAGAGAACCTGGTTAAGGCTGCAAAGTCAGGCACGGCAGCCCCATCTCAGAACTTTTATGTGTGATGGTGTCTTTAACGCCGTGGTCACGAGCCATGTCTCTATAGGAGCCCCAGCTCATCTCGTGCACGGGCTTGGTCGATGTTTGCCAAGCCCCTGGCTCGCATACAGCAGGAGCTGGACAGTAAATGCAATAGGGGCACATGGGGAGAAAAAGGAAGATCTCCTCCAGGCAGTTTCATCCCCTCTGAGTTTGCTGCAGGCATCTCCTTTCCGGCAAAAGCAGACACCTAGCATGGAAAATTTCAGCTTAGGCACCTGAGGTCTGGCAGAGTTACAAGCAATAAAACCCGAGGTCTTAGAACAGGATGCTTCAAGCAATCCCTACAGCCGGCAGCTCTCCAAGCCACCGCTCTGGCACCGGCTGCGAGCTTACAGCACCGTACCGTGGGCTCAGCACCCCGGTAGGCGAAAAACCAGCGCCTCCCGCACACAGCTCACCGGCCGGGTCACTGGAAACGAGCCGACCGAAAAGGGAACTCGCAGGGAGCGTTCCTGCAAGGTAGCCCCGCTGCGGCAAAGCGCGTTGAACTCCGCTGAAGCGGGTGGCATTTTGAAATGCAAGCCAGGCTGGGGTGGTTTGCAGAGGCATCGGTGCCCTGCCGGGTCGGGGGCTGCAGCGCTCGGCTCTGAGCGGGTCTTGCTGTGGGGTCTGGTTATCGGCGTGTGCTGCGCTGGGAAGCCTTTGCCCAGGGTGGTGTGAAATCCTCCGTCCTCTCCCGACGTGCCAGGCATATAAACACGATGTTCCCCTGGTCCCTGCAGAAGCCTGCTGCATCGCAGGGGGAAAAGGTTTAATGAAAAATTTAAAGGCCGGCGTCTTAAAATAAATTCCAATCCTGGCTGAAATTTCACAGCGGCTGCTAAATGTCTCTCGCTCTAGGACTTGTGTGCGGGAAGCAAAACAATTGCTCCCTTCCAAGAGAAAAAATGGGCCTTGTTCCCTCGCTGGGCTGGTGAGACGTGAAGCCAGCTCCACCAGAGGGGTGGGAGGTGATGGATGTAATTAAAAGCCCAGAGGGAGGGAGGGAGGAGGGAGAGAGGGAAGAACAATAAATGGACGCAGCTTATCTTGCAGCTGAAAGCTGATCTTCATGGACATGTAACATATGGTATTTTCAATAATGGATAAACAGTTTAAAGGGGACCTGCAAATGTTGTCTTTTAATGAGCTAGCAGCAGGGTTATGTGCTGAATACCCTCAACTCACCTTTTATCTTGCTCCCAGGTCCCCCCAGTTGTGGCCAGCCGGGCTCCCGCTGGGCTCTGAAGCCCCAGCACACACTATGTCATGTCACAGCTGCCATGGACCCAGCCCGATGGGGTCGAGGGGGTGAATATAATTACCCAAGCTGGACTTCGGCCAGGACAGCAGGGCTAGTTCCCTTACTCTTGCAAAAACTGCTGTGGGATCTTTAATTACCACCGCAGGTCAAGACCCTTGGTTTTACCAGCACATTTCATCTCCGAGACAGCGCTGCTGGCAGCCCGGGGGCCCGCTGCAGCAGCCGCAGCGTTCACTTCGGAGCACTGAATTGTGCCTGTTTTACAGGTGCCACCTCTTGAAAATAGATGGAAGCGGCAACCGAGCGTTATCTCGCGAGCAGGTTTCAGGCTTGCCGCTTCAGGCATCTGTTTTGCAGATCCCCAGAGGAGACGGGCTGGAGGTAAATGTCCTGAAGCAGCCTCTGAAACAGCCACACGGCCCTTTCTGCTGCGCCCGCTCCGTGGAGCTGCTCTCCGTGACCGGGACCAAAGATTTGCGGGCTCAAAGGAAACTCTCGTCCCAGAAAAAAAAACTGCACGCGGAGATCGGTCTTCTGAACCCGGTGCCTGCCTTCACTGTGGGACCTGGGGAAATGCTGAGCAGCTGGAGCCTGAATTTCCCATATAAGCCATGCCCAGATAAAAACGGGAAGACTTGAAGAGGCAAGTTGAGGTCTTGGCTCCAGCTACACCTTGTGGGCTTAAGTAGAGCTCAGGGAACTTGGAGACTCTTGGGAGAGACACGTTCAGCCCTGCAAGTACTTTTCCAGTGATGGGATTTAATTTAAACTCCAAGTTCATTTATTTTCTCTCCCCTGGGAAATAGCAGAAGCCATGCCTGGTCCAGCGTACGCCTTGAAAGTGGTGGCAGTGGGGCACAACACCTGCACTGGGTGCCGTACTGGCAGCGGTGGGTGAAATGGGGCAACCAAGGCGTGTGGGTTTTGGAACTCCTCCATCCCCACCACTGATAGGCCTTGCCTCTGTAAGACTATATATGTGTTTTAAATCACCGTTAGGCCTCAGCTGGGTTAGGGTCGGCAACCAGCTACAGCAAACTGGGAGGATGCAGTGCCTAGTTTATCTCCAGTGCCTCACAGTCTAATAGCACGCTTCCAGAGGGTTAAACTGAATCCACTTTTGAGGCTAAGCTTTCAGCTGGCATAAATCTGCGCGGATCCTTCAAAGCTCTGGTGCTTTACATCAGCTCAGGCTACGGGCAGCCATGCTCTTTTTTTCATGCTGTAATCTCTGCACATGCTTATGCTTGGCATTATCTTCTTCATCCTTTGACATCCTCTGATGCCCACCAACAGCCCTCTCTCATCCGCATCAGCCTAAGTTTCATGTTTGTGGTAGTGTCTGCTGGACCACCGTGGAGCGTGCCCTGTGTCTCACGCTCCTTGGGAAAGCTCAGCTGCCCTGGAGCTCATCACACATTAACAAGACGGTGGAGATAAGGCTAGAGAGCTCTCTCTTGGTCACCTGAAAGGAACACAAGATTTGCTTTTAAGAGGCGTCCATCACGCAGGCAAGGTTCAGAGCTTTTGTTCGATACCCTTCCACGAGGCAGCTTTTCTTAGCCCCTGAGAGCAACTGCGGGAGAGAAACGGAGCTCGAGTAACCCTGGTGCTGAGCAGACCGCAGGGCAGGGACACGCTCCCGCAGTCCGGGCTCCTCTGAACCCAGAGCTGGGCTCCTCCTGCAGCGCCTGAAAACCCCTGTTTCCATCTGCTGGCGCGTTTCCTTGCCTGGGTTCAGACCCTTCCCATCTTTCAGGCAAAGCCCTGGGAGTCTGGGGCATTTTTAGTTAACCGAAAATATACATGTGTTTTGGGACCCATCTCCTTTTGTACCAGCTCATTAGGGGAAATAAATGGCCCCTGACCATCTGTCATCTTTGTGCAGGTACCTGGCAGAGAGGGGTGGGAAAAGGCGCGGAGGATCCTTAATCCGCTCAGGCTTCAGCAAAGTGAACGGTGCTTCCCACAATATAATTACAGCAGTCCTGCTGGAAAGTGACAGACCTAGTGAGTGGAAATAGATGAATGTAATTAAAATCCCAGGGAGAGAGCGATGGAGACGGAGACACACAGAAAAGCAGTGGAGGGAGAAAGAGCGGTGGAGGGCGAGGAACCAAATAACGGGAGGCAGCTAGTCTTCAGGATAGGGACCATATGCTGATTTCATTAATGAAGAAAAAGGGTAGAAGTTTATTACTGATAAATTCTCATCTTTCCCTCTCTTCTACTTGCTTTTTTCCAAAAATTTCATGAATTTAAAGCCTGAAGGACAAGTATAACCACCCAGTCTGACCTGATACGTACACTCAACCCCAGTGGGCTTTGCATCCAGATACGAGGTTTTGCCCTCCGAAGCTCTGTGCCACTGCTGGTGGATTAAAGAAACTTTTCTCCTCTGAGCATCCCTGGTTTCAGAGCCTCCTGGTATCAGTTGATGAGCTGCAAGAAGTCAGCAGGAGACGACTCCCAGGTTCTTCCAGTGGCACATGTAGAAGGAGAGGCTGGGGTCAGGCGTTGCTCCATAGGCATGAGAGAAAAGTGGCTGGGAACCTGGGGCAGGAATTTTTCAGCAGAAAGCAGCTTTGCCGGAATCGGCCCCACAGAAAGCAGAAACCCAGCCGCTTTCAGAAGGGCTCTGGCAGCAGCGACAGCTTTAGACCTTCTCTCCTCACTTTGTCCCACGTCTCTCCTCTCCCTTCGGCAACCACAGGAGGAGCAAGCCCAGCTCTTCCCCTTGCTCTTGGGCCAATTGGTATCCCATGTCCCTACCCCTGCTCTCTTGTAGCAGGAGTTGGCCATCTTCTCATCCTTAGGAAGCCAGAAGTCACCTTTGCCTGTCTTGCAGCAGGCTGGCTCCAGCCCTTGCCACTGTAATTGCGCAGGGATGCTAAAGGTGGGGAGCTGGTGGTGACTGCTGGCTGCAAAATCCAAGCCAAGATTTAAAAAGCTGCCTCAGCTTGCCAAGTGACTGGCCGGAGACAGAAACCTCAGGGAACTCATTTACTGGGGTCCTTTTAATGCTCTCAGGACCGGCACACAAACCCCGCGGCCCCAGGATCCCGAGCGCTCCCGGAAAGCTTGGTGTGACTTTAGCAGAGACATGCAGTTGAGCTGCTTGGTGCTGGGCTCTCGCATGCTTGTGCCTTAAAGCAGCTCTCTAAAGCACTGTAATTGTATTGATCAGGAATAGGTTTTTTCCCTCTTCTTTCCTCTTTAAAATGCCTTTTTTCTTCCTGCCATCTCTTTGATGTCTTTTAATTACCTTTCCCCTCCTCCACATCCCCCTTTTAAAGAACTCTGAATAGGTGGGCGAGGTTTATTTATTGGCTTTGCTATGGATGAGGCTGGGTGTTGAACAGCCTCTTCCTTGAGTAAGTCGTCTTCAGGGGAACAATGCAATAACGGGGGGCCGGGGCTGCTTTCCTGGGTTAGAGGCTGAAAAGCCCCCTTACTGCTCTGCACAGCCCTTGTGTCAACCCACGGCCCCCGTGGCAGCCCCCCGGCCTGGAGCTGGGATAGTTTCCCGGGATGCTCTGAGGAGGCTCTGGTGGATAAAGTGGCTGGCACGGAGCGCCCTGCTCCCGGCACGGGAACAACGGGGCTGTCTCCCAGTTTGGTTTCAATGCTGAGGGAAGACTGGATTCCGTGCAGGGAGGGAGGGAAAGGGGAAAGGGTTTGGGTCTCCACCTTGAGATCTTCACCTCCCCGTGGCGCAGACCAAGGCTGGCTTGGCGCGGGTCAGGCCTGGGATTAGCAGCTCCCCGTTCTCCGCGCAAGCGTTTTGTCCCTCCGTTAGGATCAGCCTCTCTCCGGAGAGGGGGACTTTGTCCCCATCCCCCTCCTCCACCCTCCCCTCACTCGGGATGGATGGGAAATTTGAGGAATGTTCAGATTTTACTCATTAGCCCAACCTCCTGCTGGCCCTGGTTTAAAACAACCTGCAGGGGCTTCCCTTGATCGGTGATGTATGAGTGGCAGCGATGGGGCAAGCCAGACATTGAGCCTGGCTGGAGTCGGACTGCCTCACATTTCACTGCTAACTTGTCTTCTGCGACTGGACATAATTTAGTCTAATTGTCTTCATGTGGGTTTCTTTCATCATGGCCACAATCCGGTTTAGCCAGCGGCTAACAAGGACATTTCAATGGGTGTCGGTCTAGTCCATCTCTGCTGCTTCTTTCTCTTTCAGTTTCCCAGGGCAGGGCTGGTAGCAGCTCTCCGAAGGGGAAAAGAGATGTTTTTCAGAAGAGCCAGGCTGAGCACCTGAGAAATCAGGGAAGGGAGAGGGACCAGCTTTGTCTCTGTAATAAGCGCTGGTATAGATCCCACGACTGATCCCGCTTCATTGCTCACGTTCTGCTCTCAGGGAGCAGGGAGGGAAAACCAGCTCTACCTTTTGCCTAGCTGGGAGTCATTGCAAACACGCAAAGCCTAAGCCCTGGCTAGAAGGATGAGAAACTGCCGTTGGTGTCCTTCCTTGCTGCTGCCGGAGCCAGTGAGCCGCAGAAGTAGGTAAGCCACGATCAGAGGTCCTTCCTTGGAGCCCTCTGCTCCCAGCCGGCGAGGACTGGACTTGCCAAGGCCTCCCTTTGCTCTCCAGCAACGGCACGCACGGTAATTGCTGCTGCGGCTGTCCTGGGAACCTCGGGAAGCCAGGCTGAACCTTAAGCCCCAGCAATTATCAGACCTCTCAGAGTTTTTTGGTTGTTTTTTTTTTTTGCACAGACAGGGTTCCCCAGAAGCCGAGAGGCTGCCGGGTCCGTGCCCTGCAGACCTAAGGTTTAGCCACGGCACCAGGCGGGTCTGCACCCGTCGAGCACTGAGGTGCGCTGCACGCACGGGCTGCCCTCAGCCATCGGCTTTTCCAGCGAGGGCCTCCGCGGGAGCTGCCCTCACGGATGTTCCCGGAGCGTACCGGCAGCTCCGGGCATCCTTCCGCCGCCTGGGAATTGCCCGGAGCAAGCAGGAGATGCTTCCCCTCCATCCCAGGGACCGAAGCAGTCTGGGAAAACGGGCCACGTGCTTGGGTCTCCGGGCTGCCCGCAAGCCCGCCATCCGCTCGGGAGCTGCTCCGCTGCGGGAGCGGAGGGCTCTGTGTTTTGGGAGGGACCGTGCAGCCACCCAGCCGGAATTATCCTGCCCTTTTGTGCGAGGAGATGTTTGGGTTTGGGGTTTTGTTATTGTTGTTGGGGGGGGTTGTCGCTTTGGTTTTCTTGGAAGCATGTCCCTAGATTTTGACGGGAAGAAGCTGGCGTTTCATGAAAGCCTCTCCCTCATTATTTAATGTTAAAGCACTTCAATTAGTTTCATTTGATTTACTTTGATGCTTTTGTTCCCCGAGGTTTCCAGCACACAGGGCTGCTCCACCTCTCGGTGGCTGCTCCACTTTGATCTCGGCAGCGCTGCTAAGGGCCTCCCGCCACTCCCCAGGCACTCGGGACAGAAGCATCCACGCACGGCAAAACCCCGGTCCCCGGCGCTGGCACCGCCGGGGCTACGGCTCTGGCTGCTCCGCTTCCCCCCGGCCTGTCGTCACCCCCATCTGTTCCAAAACCAATATTGACTCGGGAATGGGGGAGCCCCCTGCCAGGCTGTTTTAATCAAAGCTTTCCCCAGCAAATGAAGTTTTTACAAGAAGGTCTCCAGGTGCTCCGGCTAGGGGAGGAGGACACAATGGCCGGCCCGGCGGGGGCTTGCTGCTATGGCAAAGAAGGGGAGCCGGAGGGGTCGGGAGCCCCGGGTGAACTCCTAGGGTTAGGCTGTAGCTACAGGAGCCAGACAGCGGTTTGAACACAGAGCCAAAACATTTAACATTTGCAAACCAATTAAGAAGGGGAGAGAGGCAGGGAGGGGAGGTTGAGGCATTTCGGCACAGAAACTGGTTCTCGTGGGAATGCTACGGCAAAGCCCTCTCGGTGTGACAGATGCCCTCGCCCAGAGTCCCCCAGCTTCACCACAATCCCTTCCCTTTCCCATTCCCGCTCACCATCGCTTCCAAAAGCTGTTGTTTACCCAGTTTCTCCTTCTTGCCGAGGGTGAGCAGCAAGGTTTGGGTCTCTGGAGACTTGCCCTAATGATTAATACAACATGGGGAGTGACCACGAACTCAAAGCAGCTGGCTCCAAGGGCCAGAGCAGAGGAAAGAGTGGGCAAATATGAAAAGAGCTCTTCTGCCGCCTCTCGAGCACCGTGCCGGCGACTGCTCGCTTGTCCGAGGTCTCCGTAACAGTTGTACCTGCGTCCAGCCAGGGCTGGAATAGGAAGAAAAATCGGGTAGGCAACGTGAATGCAAGCGAGGGACGTGTTGCCATCCTGACTCGGACGCGGGAATGGTTAGGAAGACCACCTGGGCGATGTCCAGCCTGACCCCGCACGTGCCACGTGCGCGCGGCAGTGGCAAGTTTGGGACTTGCTCCCGACATTTGGCCTTCAGGTGCCACTTCCACTGCATGCCTTGGGAGGATACAGGGACGTCTGTCCTCCTCCCAGCAGCCAGCTGGCTTGCTTGGGGACGGCACATCCCAGCCCTACACCTATGGATGATACCACAGCATGACAAACCCATGGCCATCTACATCATCCCTTTGGATGCCCCGGAGCAAGCCGGAGTGCGGGACGCGGAGGTGAACAGGTCAGATGAGACATACTCCAGAGCAGCAGAGAGATAGCTCGGTGCTTTTTGGGTGCTCCTATGTGAATGGGGAAAAACTACTAGCAATCAGTTAAAAATGCTTCTATTGAAACCAAATAACCAGCTCAGAACAATGGGCGAGGGTAAGGAGAGGGGCTGGCTCAGGGAGAGCAGACGGACCCACAGAATGAAAGATTACGTGCTGAAAACTAGCATTTAAAAATAAAGCGCAATCTTTACACCACTTTTCAACTGCTTGGAATATTTCCCCTGCCATGGAGGTCAGTGCCTGAAGGCGATTTTAGGTAGGGGCAGCGTAAGTAGGGGTTTGCGGTTAAAAGCTCAGCGCTTTGGCGGCAATTGTAAAATGCTACCAGGCTTCCCAGTAAACGAAGCGCCTTTTATTTTCCTGCTTTAAAGGGAACGTAATTAGTTTAAAACCAGCAGCAGGGAAGCACTACGGCTCCTTTTCCAGGGACAATAGCAAAATAAGTGTATCAACGCCCTGGCCAGCATATTTTGCTTTCCTGATGAGACCAGCTATTGCCTGGAGCCTCTCTTTTCCCCTGAGAACCACCCCGGGCTGCTCTAAATTCTGCACTTTTATTACCGAGCTGGGGGTGTGGGGGGGGGCACGGCAGGCCACCCGGCTCCGGCTCCCCGGGATTCCTCCCACAACCACCCACGGGCGCCTGCCCCGCAGGTAACCGCAGCCCGAGGCACCGACTTCTCAGGACCCTGGCTCCATCTCCGGGCCTCCCCGTCTGCAGGAAGGCTGGAAAATTTTGGCCAAGCTTTCCAGCCGTCTTTCTGTTACCTGTCCCAGCGCATGTCTGCTTGACCTGCGTGTGGGAATATCACAAATGGGTTTATTCTCCCAGCATCTCCACGAAGAAAGCAAAGCTATTATTTCCTTCGGCTTCCATTTAACAATATTTGCCAGTTTCTGAAACAAATTCTCTGGAGAAACTAAACTGGACAATACCTCAGGACGGAGGAAAACCCAAAGCTTTCCAGCCACAACCTTCGTCCCCCAAATAAGACTGAGCCTCGTATCGGCTCCGGTGCCGCTGGGGGTGCAAAAGCCGCGCCGAGCTTTCTGCACTCGCCTCCGCATTTTAGGGGGAGGCATATTGCATCCCTCCCTTCTGTGGCTGGGCAGGGAACCGGAGCCTGCGCTGGAGATGCTGCCGCCGCTCGGCTGACCTGTCGCCGGGTCAGGTCGTGGGTTTCTCCGGGATGGCTCTCCCGGCTCCCGTGTTTTCCCGGGGAGGGAGAAGCTCCCGGCTCTCCGGGCAGGCTGGAGGGGCCGGGGTTGCTCCCTCCTCCCTCTCCTGGAGCAGGAGGCAGCGGTCCCGGTCCCATCCCACCAGGGATGTGCCTCTATCCCAGCCAGCCTGGGGGACACGTTATTATTTCCTCGTTGATAGGGTTCAGTGGGACTGAAAGAGCTACACGCCCTCTGGTAATTTGTAGTTTGTCGATGCTGAGCTGACATTTAACTGAACCCAGGGCAGCAGCAGGCAGTGAGGAGCGAGGAATCGCTCCGCTATTGTAATACCCGAGACACTAGGAGCTTGGCTAATAGGGGACATTCTTTCCTCCCAGGACTTCCTCCACGACTTTAATGCATTCAGGATCAGCCTTGGTTATTTGGACTCGTTAATGGCAGCGTTTGGGTGACTGTCTTCCCCATTTCCCTAGCATGAATATTATCCCTATTTTGTTCTGCATTGTTCATAACCAGGGGGGACAATTAATCAGAGCAGAAAGGACTTTATTCAGCTGGAATTCCTTCCACGGCTGCACCACCGAGAACAAATTAGTTCACACGTTGCGATTGGCCTTTTCCGTGGACACGGAGTTTGGGCTACCGTCACCTCTGAGGGGTGCGAGGGAGCTCGCACGTTCCCCCCGCACGGGGGTATCACCAGGGGCTGACTGAGCTGTTGGAAGACGTTCCTGCCTTCCTGAGAGCACTGCAGGAAGGCCAAGGCTTCTGGGAGACCGGAGCTTATCCGGAGAAACCGCAAAGTGGCGACTAACCACCCATCTAAGTCCTTAAATTCACGTCTGCTCCTAATTTAGGATTACTGCCTTTGCCACCTTTTCCTAACTGGGGTTTGTTTGTGTGTCCAGGCAGCGAAGGGGTAAATGGAGACGCTCCAACCCCGGTCCTGACATTCACTTGCTTATCATCTGCCACGCTGTTTGCTTCAGCAAAACGGCTAGAACAGCACGCCTTGGAGCGGGTCAGGGCGTGTGAGAGCAGTGGCCTTTCTGGGGTGAACGTCTGGGAACTCTGCAACCCGGCCTGGGCTCAGCTTTGACATACGTCTCCGCTGGAAACCCGGACCTTCAAGGGCCGAGCAAAAGTGACTTGCCGATTTCTGTTGCTGCTGCATTCCTAGCTTTAACTGCTGCCATTAGCAGGGCTCGGGTGGCCGTAGCCCTGGCACGACGCTATCGACCAGGCGGCCAGGTGGAGGGAGACGTGGAGACTCATGGAGTTCAGGGATTCTCTGACTCAGAGGCTAAATGCAGTTTCATTCATTGGGCAGTGAATGCGAATTGCTGCTTAAAAACTGGTACCTGAGGTTCACCTCTTCCCAGAGGAGGCACCAGTAAAACTACAGCTATTGCGAATGTCATAAGCGCACATTCCTCACCATGAAATACAGTGAACTAGAGCCATTATCTTCCATCAGCTCCGTGTTGCAAACCCGTTTCCCAGACGAAGGACTAAACAGATCAACTTCCCTGTTCTCTGCAACACACGGCTAATGATGTCATCTGCCTCGCGGGGGGGTTCAAGGCTTCTTTTGAGATGCTCAGTATTGATTAGGACGTGGAGCGCGATGGTTCTTATCTGCCTGGTTGCTGAGCTTTGGGAGCTTCCGTAACGGTGAAGCAGACCCCGACCCTTGAAACTAACACTTCATCCGAGAAATGTTAGGAAGGAAAGGGCAGAGAACTGAGAGATGCCTGGGGGTGCTGAGCCACACTGGAAAATGCTGGAGTTGTTTGAGGTGCAGGGACAGCCCTTGGACGGTGCCCAGAGGCACAGCTGGCTCTGTGCTCCTGGGGTTGCTGGTCCGGTGGCAGCTGCCTCATCCACGAAGTCTGATATCCTCTCACGGGGACGTGAAGTTGAAACATAGCTCCTTTCTGCAGGATTTAGGTGATGTGAGGGCATGGAGCCTTCCACGCTGCGGTAGCCAGATCAGCCAAGGTCACTAGAAGCCAGATGCTATTGCCATCTGATGTCTGTTTTAAGGGTGCTCGAAACTGAGTCACCTCATGTTGCTCTGTTCGGGCAAAATAAATTCAACCAGGGGCCTGTTTTGCTCTCAGCAGTCACTGTGAAGTAGCCCAACGACTGGACCTGTTGGAGAGAGTGGGGTCTTGAGAGGTATTTCTGCAGTGGAGCAGCAGCAGATTGACTGAGATTGAGCCTATGGCAGTTCCCTTTCCTTTTCCCCTCTTCCTTTTCCTTTTCCATCCTTTTGTTCCTGATAAACGCTCTGCAGACAGACAATCCCCAGCTGCTGGTCCCTGCTATACGAACATCTGTGTTGCAGTCTTTGCTAATGACGTCAGCCCTGGGATGCCGGATGCAAAAATAACCCCCCCAAATCTGGTTCGCATTTCCCAAATTTTATCAGGCGTGGATTCTTTGAGGTTTTTAAAGACTCCTCTCCGAACGGCAGCCGCGGCCTTTGGGCTGCAATGTTCATTTACCAGAGCCTGGGCGCCCTGTGATGCTCGGTCCGCGCCGTTCGAGCGATACGGTTTGCTGCTCCTTGTGCCTTTCCCAACTGGAAGGCATGGGAACAAGGAGCTCGCCCTCCCCAGCCCATGAGTTGCGTTGACCCAAGGCGGTGCTCAGTGGGGCCGGGAGAACTGCCATTACTTCTGCCCGCCACCCTCGGCCCAGCATGCTGTCTCTGACCGTGGCTGCTACCGATGAGGTCTCCGCGGTGCCTCGGCAGAGCAATAAACGACCTGCTCGTCAGGGCGTGGGTTAATGTGGGAGATGAGCTTGGTCCTTCAGGCTCTGTGGTCTCCAGGCCTGTGTTTGAACCCTGCAATCATGTCTTTGCAACACCCCACGCCCCTAGTCTCGGAGGCTACGGACGCAGACGGCTGTTCACAAGGTCCCCCGGGACACCACGCGCCCAGTCAATTGCAATGACTGGGCTAATGGGCTGGAGGGGTGTGGCAGTCACAAAAAGGTTAATTTTCTCAGAGGACGACGAACGTGGGATGTTCAGACAAGCTGGGCCAGCTCTGTCCTTGTGCTACAGATTTGCTCCAGCAGGCATGAAACTAGAAAGAAGTGATTCAGCTGCTGACCTGCGAGGCAGCCCCGTGGGGCTTGACAGGTTTTGTTGGAGAGGAGGACGTGTTCCTGCCTGTGAGCTTCCAGCGCTGATCTCGCCAAGCTGCGGGTTAGCAGTGGCAAACCCTGGCTGACCCAGCTGGGAAGCGAATGGGCTCTGCCAAGAGCTCTCTCAGGAGCTGCGTCCTTTTTGGGGAGACCGAACAGATCCCCTGGCCGAGCCCAGGGGAGCTTCAAGGGGTTTGGCTCGTGGCTTCCACAGCAGCAGCTCACAAAGATGCTGCTTTGGGAAGCAGAACCCATTTGCCCAGATAGGGTTCAACGAAGGGCGAGAGCTGCCGACTGCCGGCGCTTTCACGAGCCCCCTTTAGCCGTCCTGTCGTGGCTCCTTGTAGCTGCAGCTCCACAACCCCCGCGCTCACCATCCCGCACGGGGCTGGGCAGAAAAGACATGAGGGAGCACAATAATTGCGTATCGATAAGGACTCTCTTCGGGGTTGGCACTTCAAGGTAGCGCTGGCACACACGGCAAGGATGATGAAGACGTGCCAGCCACCCTACGTGGAGCACGCAAGAGGTTGTGGGCACGCTGGCTGCGTTGCTGGGAAGCGCGGAGCAGAGTCACAGGACCGGGGAGGTCCTGGCTGGACGCCTCCTGCTAGGACACTTCTCCAGAAATGCATTAGGAAGAAATTGAGTTTGGCTAGCAGTCATTCCTCTGATCGATGAGATGAAACTTGATAAGGAAACAGCAGGAATGCGCTCAGCACATGCAAAAACCCATCTTCAGATCTTGCCCTGTGGGAAAAAGGGCAGGAGGGCTGGGGCTGCGAATACCAGCCTTCCTGGAAGGCTTTTCTTGCCGATGTCCGCCCAGGGCATCCCAGGGGAGTTTTCAAGCCGGTTGCATCTCAGGAGCCACGGGGCCGACGTGCAGGCAGGCCAACGGAAGGGCACCGGAGGCTGGCTGGCAGGGCAAGGTCCAGAGGGAGGTATTGCCCCCTGTAAGCAGGTGTGGAAAAACCAATTTCCCAGCAAACCCGCTCCTGGCTGTGAGTCAGCCAGCTGCTATGCAACACTGGAGTACTTTCAGACCACTCGGCTTATCCCCGGAGCAGTGGCATTTTTCCGTGAGAGTACCTGAGAGGGGGATCCCACTGGCGAGGGTCTGTGCTTTCATCAGATCAAGGACTTCTGCGTGTCTCTCTCACTACTCAACGTGCAAACCCTGCCTGGAGGCAGGCAAAGGGCAGCCAGCCACGGGACAAACGTCCAGCCCTTTCACCAGAGAGCAGCACCACGTGTAGAAAGGACGCGCAGGAGGAGTCGAGACCCTCCGAGATGCTCCAGAGGGCTGAGGACGTGTCGTGGAGCCGCTCTGCCTTCACTCAGTGATAAATGTCACACAGGGACACGCGCAACGTCCCTGCCTTCGCTGCGCAAATGGAAACAGGGAGGTGGCTGTTTGATCCCCTGGCGCCTGCGCTGCGGCTTGAAATATGGGCTCGTGTCAGCATCAATTGCGAAATGTCTCTGTCAGGCAGGCACGCTCCCCTCGGCTGCGTGGTGGTGGCAGGCAGCACACCACGACTGCGATAAATAAAATTTACTCATTTACTGAAACGCGGGGGGGGGGGGGCAATCTACACTGAAACAGGCTGCAGGAAGCGTGCCCTCCTCCCGACGCGCCCGGTGAGTCACTGCAGCTCCCTGAAGTATCAAGATCTGGAAAGCACCCAAGACAACAATCAACCAAATCGGGTCTCTCGGCGATAACGCTGCATTATCAGGCTCCATCCAGCTGCTGAGTCAGCCCCTACCCGCCTTCCCAGCCTGGCAGGCAACCAGTGACAGGGCTGCTGCCTTCGCGATAGGGGATCAGAGCCCCTTCCCACCCCACGCGGCTTCCTCAGCGGCCGATAATCCCCCCCTCCTCGCCCCCGGACTGCCGTCGTCCGCTCTGCAAACCCACGCAGATGGAGCGCCGAGGGTGACGTCGAGGACCCGCGGGGCTAATTTGCTGGCAACCGCGCAGATGGGCCAAGCCAGAGCGCGGCCGCTCTCGTCCCCGCGCAAGGCGGCACGTGTTCGGCTTTCCGCCGGCCGGGGCTCGCGGGGACGTCGATCGCTTCGGCCGTCAGCCGGCGGCCGCCTTCGGTGGCACTGCGCCCGCTTCCCTCATAGCCCAGCGTCGGTCGCCGGGAGCCGACGCGCGGGCAACCCGGGCTCCGAGTTTCCCATGGCTCGCCCTTGCCCGTGGGCTTCAGCTTCAGAGCGGAGCGGGATGAGGCAGACGGGCAGAGCTGCCAGCGCGCACGGGTCGGGAGGAAGCGAAGCGGCAGGAGAGGGAGGCCCCGAGGAGAAAAGCCGTGCGGCTGTCGCCCTGCGGAGACGCACTCTTTGATGGTCGCATCCATTAGCTCTGGCGGGGCAGCCGCAGCCTGCCCACGGCGGCTCTCCCAGCAGACCGGCTCCTCCGAGCGTGGCTGGCTTTTGCTGTTAATGCTGGAAATCTTGGCTCGGCCGGCTCCGCCACCAGTCATCCCAGGCGCCTAGCTGCGTTTCGGCTGGCCCTTCAGCTAGCTAACCTCTACTAAGAAAAGTCAGGGGAGCGGTCTCCTCTCCCCGCTGCTCCCGTGGGTGCGCAGGCTGGGGGCGATGCGGTCCCCACCGGGCTCGTGAACAGACCAGTGACGGAGCGGGCTGAGCACGCCTGAGCTGGGAAGCCGGTGCTTCGGCTGGGCTGGGGCAGGCAGGAGCCTTCGTCCCGGCAGGAGACAGGAGCGAACGGGACCGCGGCCGCACGGCTAGCGGGGAGGACACCCTCCCTCCGCAGCGCCGGCCACGGGATGGTCAGCGCCGGCTCCTGGGTGCCCGCATCCCGGAGCCTCTGGTGCTGGGAGGAATCGGGCAGGGAACGTCTGGGAAAGGGAAATGGGGGTGCCGGGGAGAGCTCGGCGTGATGATAGTGCAGGTGGGAGTGCTCTGAAAAAGCTGCGGAGTGTCTCGTTTCTTTGCAATATTTAGTGTCTCCATCTGGCATTGCTGTATTGTTTGTATTACAGTATATTATCAGTGATGCGGCGTTCCCATGTCCTCGAGTTTCAAAATTTCTGTTTGACTATAATTTAGGGGCTGCGACCAACAGCGGTTTGGAACTAAAACAGGTCTGGAAAAGGCAGAGTTTTTTGTAGAGCACAAACTTAGCTTTGCAGCTCCATTTACTTCCTACTCAGCTTTCAAACCTCCACAGGTTCTTCCCCACCAAGCTTTGCTTTGAGTCTCACTTTAGATCTGTCACATTTCACTTGGCTTAACAATGAAATGAGAGACAGACCTGAGCAAGCAAAACCTGGACCAGAACGTTCACTGTCTTTACAGCTGGATCCATTAACTCAGGACCAGAGGGTGGAAATTCCCAGCACATTCAGTGCACGAGCCACATACTTCAAAAAAAAAAAAAAAAAAAAGGTCCCTGCTAAAGAAGCCAGTGGGAAAAGCTCACAGGATGGTGAGTGGAGCTGGGGACTTAGTGCAGCTCATTCCAGGGGATCCCAGCCAGCACCTGCACATCATTCATCTTCTTTTATTGCCCTTTCTCAGCTTCTTGCTGTATTTTAATGCAAAGCCTGATACCCCCTTTGGAAAGAGACATTCTCCAGGCCTTCCCACGTGCTTGGGAGCGCTGCTGGCCCTGCGTTCTGGCCGGATAAATAGGCAGAACAAGAATTTGGGACCAGGCGTGCGATGAAAGTATTTTCACCATCAGAAGCCTTGCTTCCCTCAGACTGGCCGGAGCAAAGCCTGGGTCACAAGGTTGTGATCCGGACCCAGCTTTTCTGGAAACGCATGTTTGCATCTGGAGCAGCACTGGAGTCTCGGTCTAAAATTCAGTTTCCTCTCACTTCCAGGACGTTTTCGTCCTTCCAGGCTTCACCCTGAGCTGGGGGGAGGCAGCACCTGGCGGTGCTTTGACAGCCTGCCCCAAATTCTCTTTTCCCACTGCCCAGCGCGGACGTGCTGGGATCCAGTGCCCGGTACCATAGGTAGGTAATGCTCCAAACGCCCTGCGGCATCGCCCAGCGTCGTGCGCAAGACCCGCCGCTGCCGGGATGGAAGGACGGGGATCAGGGACTGGGGCAAGGCAGCTGGGCAGCCGGTGCTGAGCTTGGGCCCCATCCCTTGCTCCGGCGCTGCTCCCGGCTGGCTGTGCAGCAGCAGGTGTGGCGTGACATGTTCGCTCTGGGGCTAATCCCTTGTCCCTATTTTCCTCTCAGCATGGGAAAGCAAATCGCTACTTTTAGTCTCATTTTCCAGCTCCCACTCCGGAGGGGGGCCCAGGCCCAGGTGAGAATGCCCTGGGTCCCCGGCTCTGTTTCGTTTATCCCCTGACCTGATGGAGGGGATTTTCCCATGGACAGGACAGTAGGAACTGTTGGGACCACAGAGAGCTGCCCGGTCCCTAGAAAGCCAGGGACATCGCACGGCAGTGAGCACAGGACCCACCAGAGAAGGGGGAAAGAGCAGCCCGGGGTTCTCTGGGCATGTCCCTCACATCTGTGACTCGGACTTTGTCTCGCTGGCACAGACCTCGGGGTGCTAAACCAAGACCCTTTGCATCAACACGGGCTTCCCTGCGTTACACCCCCCTCCCTGGCCCCGATCCCCACTGGAGCAGGGACCCCAAACCCACTGCCAGGACAGGGAGGAGGGAGAAGAATGGTTGGGGCTCAGGCAGCTGCCAGCTTTGCCCCAAATCTCCACCTCCCCTGTCCCACGACGACCCCAGAGCATCTCCCTCCCTTCTCTCGTCCCCGGGAGGTCCCGGGTAGCCTGCCCTTCTGCTCCCAGTTCTGCCTGCAGCTCTGGGTTTGCAGCTACTTAGCAGGCAGCAGCTTCAGACACATTTTGTGGCTGCACGCAGAGACAATAATCACTTGTAGTCTGGCCTCGGCATTGCCAGCGGCCTGGCTGGCTGCGCGGCGGAGGCAGCAAGGACGGCGTCTC
Organism: Aquila chrysaetos chrysaetos; assembly: GCF_900496995.4. Taxonomy (NCBI): domain Eukaryota; kingdom Metazoa; phylum Chordata; class Aves; order Accipitriformes; family Accipitridae; genus Aquila; species Aquila chrysaetos. Next base: position 4,037,419 of record NC_044009.1, on the reverse strand, counting down.
GGTGTGGGGATGGCATTCCTCGCCACCCCGGCGTTGGGCCCTCTCCCACCCGCCGGACCCCCCAGGCAGCGGGGACTGGACGCCCGCCTCGGGGCGGCACGGGTTAAAGAGCGGCCGGGATTTTCCCACCGTGCACCGGCCCCGCAGAGCCCCACATGGTTTTGCCAGAGGCTGAAACGTGACTCGAGCTGGGTTGTGGTAAGTGGGTGGGATGAGAGTTTCACGACCTGGTTCCAGCAGAGGCGTGGGCAGCATCGCTAGAATGATTAATGCTGGGGGGAGGCAGAGAGAGACCTAGCAATGTGCTGATAAGGGAGGGCTGACAGAGACGAACGACAATAACAGAAAGAACCCGCTTGTCAGTCACCACAAGAAATCCCCCCCCCAGGAAATGATAAATTGTGCGTGCCACCTGCTTCCACCTCTGTTGACTCAAACCCTGGGATACCTGGGAGGCCAGCGCTCGCGCTATGTGAGATTTCCAGTGTTATTTATTGGAGCTCGTAATTCAGATGAGAAAATGGAAAATATCATGCGTCTCTCATCCCAGCTGCCTCCCAGGCTGCCCAGCCTGCTTGCTGCTCCCTGCCTCCCAGCTCCTGGCAGCTGAGAGGTGAAGCGCGCAAGAATCCAGATGATCACTAAAGCCTTGCTTCCTGGGGCTCTGGAGAGCTGGGTCCTTGCAAATTCACTCTGCAGCTGCCGGCGAGAGGGTGGAGGGCAGGTGTGGGGAAGGGGAAGGGGAAGTGCGAGATGAGAAGAGGAACAGATGCGCTTCAGAGAGACCAGCTCTGAGATGCTCGGCACTCAGTACTGGCACTTGTCATTCTGCTGCCTGCGTTGGGACCCGTGCTGGTCCACCCTTACAGGATCTGGCAGCAGAATTAAGTGGCGTATTAGCAATAAGTAGTCCTGCCCTTCTTATTACTGTTTATGACTAGATAGCATCAGCTACCGCCAGCAATAAACTGCTCCTAGCCTAAACAGGCAGGGAACCTCAGTGCAACCAGAGGATCAGCAGAGGAGCTCGGGTTCCCTCTGGGGCTTTACTGGCAGCGAAGCATCGTGCAGCCTGTCAGCAACCCGGTTCTAGCCGGGCTCCGAGGTCACCTCCCTCCCGCTGCAGAACGTAACGCGAACAGAAGCGACTTCTGAAGATCACACACGTGAAAGAACTGCACCAGCTCAGGCAGACAGTTCGTGGTCCTGGGGCGCTGCCTCTGCAGACACCGGCAAAGGCAGGGGCCCCCCCCTCCCCGGGCGGCAGCTCTCCTCGGGGCCGGGAGCGCGGAGCTCCGCTCGGTACCGACCCCGGTGTGCGCTGCCCTCTCGTGGCACTGCGCTGCTTCCCGGGAACCGGGGCCTCTCCCCCGGGGGCAAAGTACAGCACGATCCCGGCTTGCAGGGAGGCGAGGGGGGGGGTGTGTGTGTGTGTGTGGGTGGATTCAGCCCGGGGCTGCGGGCTTGCTGCTGGCTGCGGGAAAGCGCTGCCTCCCCTGCTGTTGGGGGCGGCTCCCGGGACCGGCCACCCGGGGCAGAAGGGCTGCTCCGGGGCCATCGCTCCGGCACGGGGCCAGCCGTGGGGTCGTGCGTACCGGGCTGGGCTCTGCGGGGCTGCCCACCCACCCACCCACCCGTGCTGCTTCCCCCCCCGCTCCGGCGGCGCGGCCGGGCTGCGAGTGCCCCCGCGCGGTGTCGGGGACCGGGAGCGGAGGGAGTGCTGCAGTCGGGGGAACAAAACCTTTGAGGAGAGAAACCCTCTCGGAGGTGGAAGGGATCCTTTCTGCTGGTCCGCAGCGCTGCTGGGCTCCGCAGCTCCCGGGTAAAGGCGGGGAGACCCGCTGCTGCTGCCTGCGGGACCCAGGGCTGCTGGCATCGGTGTTATATACCCTGCTTGCAACCGTCTGATGAGTTTTTAATGTGTTGGGCTATGATTTTTCCTGCTTTGTTTTGCTGGAAAAAAATGCCTGTCAAAATCATTCAGCTGGCCCTTAAAAGGGAGTTGGGGGGGGGGGGAACCAGGTTTTGCACAAACTAAAAAAAAAAAAAAAAAGGATTGCTGGCTTTTCTCTTTTGTCCTGCTACAGCACTCTCCAACTTTACACCTAGACAGGAGAGAGGAAGGAGAAAGAACCCTGTACCAGAGCTATGGCTTTTCCCACCCCTGTGAAAATCCAACCTAATTTGGACAATGCTACAGCTTTATATATATATATATATATATATATATGTAATCTCATTCCACGGCTGTAGAGTTGAGATTTTGCAGGATTCTAGTAATTAAAAGCCTGCGAATTGAAGCAACGCTGTGCATATTCCACCCCGAGTTAAATAGGACTTTCCTGAAAATGCAGGTGTGGGTGATTGCAGGGTAGAGCTCACAACAAAGGGATTAGGTGCGCAGAGGGTGATGTGGGAGCGAAAGGCGGGAGGCTGGGACCAGCCGCTGTGATGGGGAGCCAGGGGAAGCCCTGACTCTCTACAGGCTCTGCTGTGGGAAAGCTGCAGGCGAGGGAGAGGCTGGATGAGGCTGAGCTTTGGGCTGGAGAAGCCCACCCTTCCTCAAGCCCGTTCCCAGACTAAATTCAGGATGCTCACCTCCAAATAGCAAGGCAAGTGCAAATTCTGAAGGCCTGGGCTGCCGCCCCTGGGGCTGGTGGCTGGGGAAGGGGCTGCTCTCCTTCCCATCGCACCAGGCTGTTAGCGTGCCGGGTCCGAAGACCTGTGCTGGTTAAAAGGCTGGTGCGGCATGGCCAGCGGCCTGGCGGTGGTACAGTCCAGGAGGGTAATGGGTATTGGATTGCTCCCTTAGGTCTGTTCTTGAACCTAATCCTCATTAGACTGAAACCCATTTCAATTAAGACAGGCTGGGCTCCTCCTTTGTCTTTCTTTTAATTGGACCGTTCCCGCTGCTAAATGGGCAGCTTAAGCATCCCAAAGACCCTGAGAAAAGCCCGGCATGTCCCCTAATGGGGTTTGAAAGTGGAGAAATAACAGCATAATCAGTCTCTTCCTCTTTGTGTCAGCCCTTGATTCACACCGCTTGCCCCCCTCCCCTTCACACCCTTTCACTGAGTGGCTGCTGACAGATGGGAACAGGACCGCCATGTCAATGGGGTTTGTCGGGGGCTTTCATGGGCCCTGTTGCCATTCTCTGTCCTTCTTCTTCGTCTACTCTTGGCCTTTGTGCCAAGACTGGGAACAAGCTGGGAAAGCTGAGCCGGTCCTGTAAATACCTGCCTCCGCTGGATCAGCTTAGGGCTTAAAGGACAAGACGGGGAATACTTGGCACAGCTCTTTATCCCTTCCTCTGCTTGCCTTACTTTCCCTCCTTCATCCTCTCTTGTTCCTTTTTTTTTAGTATTTATATACCCTGTTTTTCTCTCCCGTGCTCTTTGTATCTATCTATTTTCCCTGCCCCTTTTTCCTCCAGCGGCCTTCCGTAGTCTCCCTCCGCTCTTATTCTCCTTCCAGTGACCTCTTTGGTGGCCGTCGCCGGTCGGATTTTGGCTCACCCAGACCTCTCCTCCCAGGCTGCTGTGCATCACCGGGAGCTTGCAGAAGATGCGTGACCTGCTTCCAGGGGACCCGAAATTGAGGTAATTGCTGGGCAAGAAGCCCCTGCAGCTTCCTGCCCTGACGCTCCTTGTGCTTTTCTGCCCCGGTGTCCATATGTTTGGAGCAAGCGACTGCAGAAGCGCACGCTTCTGTGCATACAGCTGGTTTCTCACTGGGCAAACTGGTCCAAACCGAGGGCTGCCCTCTCATGGGGTCTGATGGGCTTGGCCAAGCCCAAACTCAGGGCTCCCCCCAGTTTAAAGTCCAGGAGCTCTGCTTAAGCACCTGGGCAGGACTGCTTAGTTTTGGGCAGGCTTGCCTACCTGCCCCGTTCCCGAGCAGGCACCAATTCACAGCGGCTGGAGTGTTATGGTCCCTCTCCCAGGCAGGCTAGCCAGGAGGGGAATCCTTCATTTCCAGTAGCTGGGACAGCTGGGGGCTTTCCCTTGTGCTGGCAACAGAAGAGGAGCTCAACACTGGATTAATTTGATGAGTGACTTGCTCTATCCATCAGTGTTAACAGTCAAGAGTGTGTCCTAACCAGCCTCTGCCGCTGGTGACTGCTGGGGAGGGCCCTGGACATGACCCAAGACCTTCTGGGACAAAAAGGGCTTTGATCCCATATGTCGATAAGTAAAAACGGCTGAAGACACTCTTGTCGTGCCCCGGAGGCTCCTCTCGTGGCTGGAGGACCAGCTTGGCGCTCGGTGCCGGGGACATCCTCGAGCACCTCTGGAGCTCCCTGCACGGGGAGGTTCGCTGGCCGGGGAAGCTCGTCGCAGGTTTCTGGGCTGCACTTGGCGTTTGGCCGACTGACGGCTCCTGCCCTTACTCCTCTCTGCCCACCCCCAGGCCAGACTTCCCCTGGGGTTATGTGTGCTGAGCTATAAGACAAAAGCCGGTGGGAGGCACCGGGTGTGTGTCAACCTGCTTAACGGCGGACAGGTCACCTCCAGATTAACTTGCATAAATCCCGACTTCATTAAAGCTGCAATCCCCTCTTGAGCAGAGAGCTCTGGCGAGGGGAGGCGGGGTGAACGTGCAGCAGTCAGGCTGTCCGTCTGACCCCGGGGTAACTCTGCCTCATGTTGGTCCCGAGGCAGCGAGGACAAGATAAATCTTTCTCCCTGGAGCGTCCCCAAAGAAAGAATGAAGTTAACGTCTGCCTGGGAGCTGTGGCGAAGGTGTTTGGAGGGAAAAGGAAGAAAGCAGAGCAATACAAAAGCTGGACAGAGCTGCTCAGTGGATGCCTGGGTTGCTAAATGAAGGATCCGCTTCGCAATGTCACAGCTGGAAGCAAAGGGAGCTCTCCGGGTCTGCGTGTGAACTCTGCCTGTCTGGCAGAATACGTTCCTGCCATCCCACCCACAAAGGAGGAAGAAAAGTGAAATGTGCAGAAATCTGGCGTAGTTTTTAGCTTGTTTTGGGAAGACTTCTACCCTCCTTAAACTTTCCCCAGGAGCTGGTTTTTTGAGTAGGTCTCCTCCGCCATCTCTCTCTCTGTGCATCTCCTCCAGCATCTCCCCGCACCTCCTCGCCTGTCTCCTCAAGAGTTTCCTCCCATCGCGGCTGACTCCTCAATCTGGCCGTGCTCTGCGGGGCTGATGGTCCTGCAAGCGATGGGGCATTACATTTGTTTCAGAGCTGACCGGACGCAACTGCGATGGCAACGTGCATTTCGTGCCTTCCTCCCGCGCGTCACCTCCCAGCTGCTGAAACCTGCCCCGTATGTCCAACGCGACGCTCATCCGCGAGCTAATCGCGTGCTCAGGTGTGCGCTAACGGAGCGCTCATGCGTCAGTAATTGGTCGGTCATGCAGGTAGTAATTAGGCGCTCATGCAAGAGCTGATTGGGCACTCATGCATGATGTAATTGGGTGCCCAGGCATGATGCTACTGGGCGCGCACGCATAAATTAATTGGGTGCTCAGGTGTGATGCAAATGTGCACTCATACGTGTTCTAATTAGGAGCTCAGGCATGAGCTAACAGCTCATATGTGAACTTATTGGGTGCTCATGTGTGACGTAATTGAGCAATCAAACGTAAATTAGTTGGGTGTTCTTGCATGAAACTAATCAGGTGCTGTGTGTGCACTAATTGGGCCCTCATGCATAAATTAGCTGGGTGGTCATGCACGAACGTGTTGGGCTCTCATGCAGGTACAGGATAGGTGCTCATGCGTGAACTGAGTGGGTGCTCATGTGTAAAGGAATTGGTCTGGGAGGCCAGCTGGGCCTCCTGTTGGGCATGCTGGGAGTTGTGGTTTTTTCCCGTGGCAGCTGGAGCAGAGGTGCCCAGGGGTGGCTGGAGCGGGTGGGGGCTGCCTGGGATCCCCTATAGAGCCCCCCCCCCCCAATAGGTTCCCCTCCGTGGGTGCCCACAAGCTCTGCAAGGCAGGGGTGGGTGCGTGGCATGCAAGAGATTTCAGCCCCCAGAGCAGCAGCTGGTCAAGCTTCAAGCGACAATTTCCAAGTGGGGCTTGAGCCGTGCCCCGGACTGCCCTGCTCCGTGGCACGCTCCTGAGCCTGATGGAGAAGTCAGATCCCAGCTGTAAGTTTGGGTATCGCTTCTTCATTAATAGATACATAAACAAGCTCATGCGTATGCAAGATACATCGGTAACCACCGATGACTTTGCTGTATTCAGGCATCTGTTATTAAAAATGTTCTCTGCAGAAACACACAAGTATGGATGAGGGATAAATCAGGTATGTCTCTACTGCTCTGTTCTAATGTATATAATCTTACCTCTGTGCATGCACATACCAATAAATTTGAAACCACTGTGGCCACAGCCATACCAAGTCGTCCTGCTATTGTTCGACGAACATGATCTGCACTAAAGCTATGCCCAGCTCTCGGTGTGGGCTGCTGTATGGTGATACACCGCACAGGCAGCTCAAACCAAGACACTGGCACTTGGGGGGATGCAGAGAAAAAAACGGTAAATTACATTTAATTAATGTATAATTAATGCACTTTCTGGCTTTCTGTGTTTCCGTGCAGGGCCCTGGATTTGCCTGCATGACCGGCACTTGGTTGCTGCTGCGGTTACTCAAGCTAGTTAATTCAGAACTCGGGTAGGGCCACACGGCAGGTCTGCAATCTCTGTCCATCTGTGAACCTTTCAATATTTTCCAGAGCAGAGGGATGCCCTTTTACATCTTTCACATATGATGTGACCTACTCCTAGTCCTTGGGCTCTGGAAGCCTGACCTGTCTTTTCCTGTACGTCCAGAGACACGGAGAGAGACACTTTGCATAGGTGTAGTGAGGCCATGAAAAATAAGAGAGCTTGCAGGAGTCCCGACCCCCATTCCTGCTCTCGGGGCACCGACCCGCTCTCACGGTCGGGGTGCCCGAATCTTTCACTCCCGCCGCTGGCTGCGACACATTTGCAAGAGGAGCTCTGGGTCGTCGGCAGTGCCTGTATGCTTCCCCCTGGCTAGTCTTCCCAAAAGATCACAGATCATAGCACGTGGTCTGATCTACGGGCATTTGAATGACTTCCCATCACAGTCATATCCCCCGGCACTGGAAATATTATGGGGCTTCTCTGCACCACTTCCAGAAAAAAGCAAGAGCCTAGTTTATCTGTACGTAACGCTGTCGGCGCGTGTCGGTCCCTCCTGGCTCCTTATAGGCGTGAACTCGACCTCCCTTTCCTTCCCCCCCCAAACAGGTCATATGTACCGGGGGGCTCTTTTCTCTTCCATATGGTGTCAAGCCCACCTTGGGGCAGAGACCCTGGGAGAGCGCCTGGCAGACAGCTGGGAACAGAGGGAAAACAGCAGCAGCCGCTACTGTAACTTGCAAAGGGCCGCAGCAGGATGGGAGAGGGATGCAGCACCAGGAGTTGTCTCCCTGGAAACCGCAGCGTAGGAGACATAATGAGGAGTGTCCCTCCCCTCCAACCACTCTTTAATTCCTTCTTCATCTTTCTTTACAGCCGGGGGAGTGAAGAGCAGAGCGGCGGGGCAGGGTGTCCGCCTCAGCCCAGGCTATTGTGAGTTTATGACACCTAGCCTTAGAAAAGCACATTTTTAACCCAGCTGCCGCTATAACTTATTGCAATGCCTTGTTATAGCTTGGGAGCAAAGAGGGAGGGACGAGAAAGGAGGTCACGCAAAGGGTGCTGCGTGTCCCAGAAGGGACCCTCAAAAAAAGCCAGAGGGGGAAAAGGATGCGGGCTCCCATCTCTTTCTCGTTTGGCTCTTCCCACAAGCGTGGTATCTAAACGATGCATTCAAGACTGAGGCGTCCGAAGGCACGCCGGGGACAGAGCAACGAGACAGACGTAGTCCTTCTCGCCGCCTAAAAGCGCGTACGTTCTTACGCTCCGAAGGCAGATTCAAATGCAGGCGGCTAACGAGGAGGAGGGCTAACAGCCCCACGGAGTCGAGGTCCCCATGTCATCATTTTTTTGTTGTTGTTGCCGGGGCACTAGGTGAGATCCTGGAGGGTGAGCTGGCTGCCCGGTGCGGTGCTCCAAGGGTGCTAACCCACGCAGCCCGCAGCTGCACCCTGGGGTGCCCACCGCCTCGTGCGCAGAAGCAGGTAGGCACCCTGCCCCGGTGCAAGAACAGCCGAGGAAAGCAAACTCCATCCCAGGCGGGAGGAGGGTCGCTGGGTGCTTTTTTCCCAGGCTCTCAGTGCTCGTGTCTGGAGCGGATCCTTAGCGGCTGTGAAATAAAGCACTGGTGGAGTGTGGGGCATCCCCCACGGACATCCTGACCCCAGGGCTGGGCAGCCGAAATCCCTCCTTGCCCCGACACGCCGTTCTGCACCGCACGTTCTTGCGGCAGGTAGGATGGAGGAAGCTGCCTATTAAATCCTGCTCCAAAGCTCTCAAAAGTTGAAGCAAAGGCTCCTGCTACCTCCTCACGTGCCTCAAAGCTTTAACCTCCTGCTCCTCAGAGGCAGCGTGCCCAGGCAGACAGATCGGCTGGCTGCACGGACAGGCTGATGGTGCCCTCGTGTCCCTTCGCTTGGGGGAGAGATGCCTGTCCTGCCCTTTGGCTGCCGCTTTGGTCGCTCCCAGATGCTGTACCGTACTGCAAAAAAGGGGAACAGGCAGCAATACCCCCACGCCTCCTGCAACACGTCTCCCACCCCCCAAAAATGGAGAGAAAAGACTGAAGGGAAGCAAAACATTCCTGCCAAATGAGCGTCCCTCTGCGGTCCTCCAGCCAGGGGCACCCACCTCCACCGGGGACGGGGCACAAAGGGAGAGCAACTGCATCGCTGGCTCTTCTCCCTTGTGGTCCCGGGCAGATGAACCTCGGAGGTGCCCGGGCACTCAACCGGGTGGGTGCTGGCCGAAAGCGGCCAGCCCCTCTGAGCGGGGAGAGGGATCGCTCCCCACGGAAGGGCATCCGGGGGTGTTCGGCCTGTTTCTCGGCAATGGAGCCACCCCTGCGGGGCAGTGCTCCCCTGCCCAGCCCCATCCCTTGCCACCTCCCTTTTTGTCCTTCCTCCCTTTTTGTTATTTGAGAAATGAATTTTAAAAAATGGAATCAGTTTTCCCTTTGGGGGGATTAGAGCCCTCAGCATTCAAGCTCCCAGCGCAGGAAACAGTGGCTTTTCTTCTGGTGCAACTTGGAAAGACATGGCTCTCTGTTCTCCCTGAAAGCCCCTCGCACTGAATGACCCACAGGCCCTGAATGAAGTGCCTCTCAATTAAAAGTTTCCCATTGATGCTGGTTGAATGAGACCTTGCTGCGGAATTCACCCTGGCTGAATGGCCCGGGCCTTCATCAAATATTAAGGGGCCAATAGATTTCCCACAATATTTGTACACCTTCCTTTGTGGGGATTTTTCCCTCCATTGAACCAGAAACCGTTAACACATCCGCTCCCGACGTGCCCCCTTCTGCTGCTCATTAGGGGCCGTGGCAGGGACGCCCGCTGCTGCGTGCCACCCCCAGGACGGGCCGGCCAGCGGGGCACAGGACCGGCCACCTGCTCGTATTCATCCTCCGGCGAGGCCAAGCCGAGCTTGAAATCCCACGGAGAAACGCAGGATGGAGGGAGACGGGAGCGGGCAGCGCTCCTACCCAGCCCTCACCTGCGCTTGGGGAAAAATCCGTCCCCTCCCAAAAGCCGGGGGTCACCTGGCCGGAGAGGGGGCTTTGGTGGCATTGCCCCTCGCTCTCTCCTGGTGGTCCCGGGGATAACGCAGGGAAAGGAGAGCCTCCCCTCCCGTTCCCCTTTCCCGGCACAAAGGGAAAGTGGTCTTAAGTCCGGGGCTCCCTTCTGCCCGGGGACAAAAGCTCTGGGACACTTTAACAGCACCGAGGGCCTCGCTGACAGCTCTGATTGTTAAAGCACTGGGGCAGCAAGGCAGCCCCCCCCCCCCCCCCCGCCTTAATTATTCCAATTAGAAACCATGCGGGGCAGCCTCGTGGGGGTGGGGGTGAGGAGAGAGGGGTGGGCTCTGCATAATTTATTCTCACTTAATCTCATTAAGAGGAAGAAAGAGAGAGTGAGAAGTGAGTGTGGGAACGTAGTGCGTGGGAGGAGAGCTGCTGCTCGGTCCTTTTCCAGCGCCTCTTTCTGCCGCAGGATTTAATGGAGCTGAGTATCATCCCCCCTGCTCTCCAGGTGGGGAAAAGAGGCACGCAGGAGGGTAGCTGAGGTCGCACAGCAGGGCAGCGAGAGCTAGGAACTGAACCCAGGGTGTCTACATCTCCTTACACCTTCTCCCCCTGCCATTTTCTCTTTCCACTTTCCTCTGGAGAGTGGGATTGCCGAAGGGCTGGAGGGATAAAGGTGTCATAGCCCCGTTGAGCCGGGCATCAGGCAGGGCAGAGACGGGCCGTGACCTTCCATCAGCAGCAGCACTGTTTAAGCTCATTTGCTTCAGAAAGCGCTTGAAGAAACCACTGCTGTGCTCTTATCAGCAGGTTATACGAGACAGAAGCCGGGAAGCGTCTGTCCTTGGGGTCCCCCTGGGATCCTGCCCACGTGCGGGCAGGAGAGAGGCTCCGAGCGCTTGTCCCGGTGCCAGGAAAAGGCTGTCCTCGCCCTGCCGTCCTGGCCCGCTGGCTTGCAGCCTCAGACCGATACGGATGGGAATAATCCCTTGATTTCACACCCCCCCCCCCACCCCAAGGCTAAGCGCTGTACGGCTACAGTCAGAGCCCCTGCCCCACCGTGCCTGCAGGCTGAGCGAGGGATGGAAAGCATGCGGAGGTACGTTAGAGTTGAAGCAAATCTAGGGAAAGGACTTGTGGTGCCCGGGGTCACCTGTCAGCGTGCTCAAACTGGACCAGCTCTCCTCTGAGCCTCACTGTTTTATTGCTGCTGCTGAGGAGTGTTATAAAACTATTTCACAGCCAGCAGGATAATAACATTCATGCGTGGCTGCCCAGAGGGACAGGACCCTCATGAATCCCAGCCAACGTGGACGTTCTGGCGTAAGTCAGGGTAAGAGTAAAGCAAAATGAGGAAATGGAGTAACGTTTATTTTTGTCTTCGTTTTTCGCCCTCTCTGAGAAACTTCCTTCTGCTCCTCAGCCCTGCCTGCCCAGAAGAGCTCCTTCCAAAGAAGAAACCAGAAGGAGGGAGACATAATGACCAGGCTCAGCACTGGCCTCGCTGCCGCTTGCCAGCTCAAGCGTGAAGGGCCTGTGGAAATGAAAGAGCTTTTTACAAGGGCTCCGTGGGAACGTGACCTGAAGAAATCTGTGACCGCTGGAAGCAGAGGGACAGGGGGTGCAGGCTGCGTCCTGGCAAGCTACAGGTATGTGCCAGAGCGGTGGCCGCAGCCGTGGCTCCACGGGAACGATGCTAACACCAGCCGGTGGCTGGATACCACGAAGGCGTCAGCCCCGTGAGGTCTCCCGGAGGAAGAGGCGATGGATCTTGGGCGGACGGGGTGTTCGGGAGCATCTCTTTGCGCTGCCCCTGCCTTTCATCTCCCCTGCTCTAGACAGCAGGGGCGGCTGGTGTGCAGGTAGCGTGGGACCTCTCCCACCGTGGGAGCAGCGTGCAGGGCTCGTGCTCACGCTCGGGGACGGGAAGGGGTCTGGCTCTCCTGAGGGTGAGGGTGAAGGAAGGCGAGGGTAACATTACCGTCCCTTGAATCTGCCTTCTGGGCTGTGGTGGGGGCTGTGAAAACCATATCCTCTGGAGCAGAAAAAATCGCCATTCCTTCCCTCCACTGACCTGGAAATTGTTAACATGTTCCTGTGGCCCGTGGGTCAGCAGCAGCATCGCCTGGGTCGCCACGCCGCATTGTGCGGGGGGGAATTAGCCACCTGTTCCCCAGCCCTAATCCTGCGCGCAGGGCAAGGGCGGCTCCGCTTCGCCGGCCGCTCGCACCGGCTGCTCCGCAGGCACAAAAAGGCCAGTTAACCTGGGAACAGCCTTCCTCGAAGATCAAGGCGAAGGGAGCTCGGGGAAGGGAACGGGAGACGCCACTCGGCACCCTGCGTAAGAGGAGGAGGGCGAGACTTCTCAGCTCCATCAGCCCCGCGTTGCGGCATGGGAGCTCCTGTTCTCGAGTCCTGTCCTTCCAGGGCAAATGGCCGGAGGAAAGCGAGAAAGAGCAAAACGGTAACTGGGAGATGGAACCGGACTGCAAGCCCGGGCTACGTGTGTCCCTCACCATCAGCTTTCCAGCCCTGCGCTCCGGGAGACGGCCTTTCCGTAATGAACAAGCGGAGGGGTGGGCACCCTCGGGGCTGCTCTCAGTAGCCCTCAAAACTTTAGCAGGACTCCGGAGGCCCTTTTCCTGGGACGCTCCCAACAGGAGATACGGCCAAGGCACAACTTCTGGATGCAGGAGGACTGTCTCCTGAGTTCTGAGCTTTGGACCCAGCATTTCAATTTGGCTTTAGGCAGAAAGAAGGGACAACATTGACACGCGCAGATTTCTGCCTCGGTGATTTCAGTAGAGGTGGACGGTGAGATCCCTTCAGTGGGGCCAAATCCTTTGCCTGTAACAAAAGGAACACTTGCCAACTGGCTACAGGTTCCGGCAAGGACATCTCTTATTTATCTGAGCTGCCTGCCTCCAGCCTGCTGCACGCGTTTCCTTTTTCCGCGGGTCTCGGCAGCCAGCCTGCCCACGCGGCCGCGGGGAAGGAGGCTTTAAGCGTCTTCTGAACGAGAGCCTTGGCAGCCCAAAGGACAAAGTGCAAAGGAAGGCGGATGGCTGAATGGAAAACGGGCAGCTCCTTCGTGTGATAAGATGGGCTGTGAATTCCCCACAGCCTCTGACGCTGAGCACAAAGGCGTGGAGAGCAAGCGGCCGTAACCCTGCTCAGTAAGTCAACGGTAGCAGTGGCAGCGCTCTCCGACTGTTTCTGGACTGTCCTCTGCTCCCTGGGGAGCTCTGGAGCCATCCATGTGGGGAGCATGTGCAATTTCCCATGCAATGTGCTCTGCATATGTCTCAAGCATATGGAGGGAATGGTTCCAAAGCCAAAGGGCCAAGAAAAAAAAAGAAAAAGAAAAAATGAATGCCTGTGTTGAAAAAGCTTTAATCAAACCTCATACTTCCATACTTTGATGCATTACTCAGCCTAACCTTGGGCTACTCGGTGCAGATGGGCTGAAGCTTTGAGGGATCAGATTTGGAGTTTCTCAGAAAGGCCCAAGGCTTTATAGAATGGATATCCAGGCTCCCACTGCGGGTGGAAATTGTGAAGAAGGATGTCAGAGCCATTTCGGTATCCCCATCCCAGTGCTCTGTGGCACCCTCAGCTGGAGATCCGCAGGTGGGACAGAGACTGGCCGTGAGCTGTCGTGAGAAGTCACTGCTTTTTGGAGGCTCTTAGAAGCACCTGCTCATTCCTCCTGTGCTACCGCGCAGGCCAGCAAGAACAGCCACAGGCCAGCGAGAGCGGCCACCAGGATACAGGGACAGCCAAGACGAGAGAATACAAGACAACATCTGTGTGCGAGGGGCTGCCACAGCTGCCGCAGTGCCCATGAAAGCGCCCCGTGGCTCCATCTGGTTTGGGGACAATCCCAGTTCTTATGGAAACACATGGCTGACATCTGGGGAAAGAGGAAACGGTGGCAAGGGTTGCCCCAGCAACGGCGTGTCCCTCCGTCTGGTCCCCCACTGGGAGAGCCATGGGATCGGCAGCTCGCCGCTCGGGGAATTCAAAGTACAAGACCAAGGCGACTGATTGATGGGTCGGGTTCAATGGGGAGGGATATGATTAATAAGTGTTATGGCCCCATTGTTCCCGCTGTGCGGCTGTCAGTGCCGGTTAGCGCTGATGGACGCTTTGATGACTCTATGCCCATGAGCGAGCCACTGACTTGATGAATCCCAGCCAGCAGAATATTTGCTACGAACCCCTTCTGCCTCCCTTGGACAATAGCGGGGCCAGCCTGCATTGTGCGGGGTGTGGGATCCGGGTTGGGTACTGAGGCCCGATCTTTCTCCAGCACGGTGGTTCGGCAGCGCCCGCCTCCTTCCATCACATCACCCCCCTTATGGGATCACAGTCCCTCATCCTAGTTGGCAGCTGGCTGTGCCAGGGAGGGAGAGAAGGATAAGAAATTGTGGCTCGCTCTTAGAAATGCAAACACAGGGGCTTTCAGGCTGGAGTGTCACCATGGTCTGGAACCGACAGCAAAGCACTTCTTTGTGCCAAACATTTGTGTTTTGCAACCCAAAGTGTTTTCTTTAGGCACTGTGCACCCCGGCAAGGGGCAGGCACATGTTATGACAATCTCTTGCGAGCTGTGCTTTAATGAGCTCTGCTGTTGGCTCCCTCTGGACGTGCAGGACAGTCATGTACCTGCCCTGTGCCTTGATGACCCTTGGGCTGCTTGGAGGTACTGGGCACTCTTTGGGACAGGAGAATGCCGGGGGGCATATCCTGTCTCCCCACTGATGGCTACTGCAACCTGGATCATCCTTGCCAAAGACGCCCCGCGACAAGCGGTAACTGCACCAGCGGGAACCTTCTTCCCAGGGCACTGTCCTGCTGTTCAGGACAAAACGATTTCTGAATGCAGAGCTCAGCCGCGTTCTCCTTCTGCTCCGACCTGGTCAAAGCAAACTTCCTCCGTCCACAAAGCGGCAAGCAGGTCTGGGAGTGCAGCGGGAGGGGATGCTCAGCCGGAGCTGCCCCAACACACCCAGTTCCAGTATGGCTCGTTGACTCCACCAGTTTGGCTCCTGCTGGTTGTCCATCCTTTCCGATGTTTTCATAAGGTTGCTGCCGCTGAGGGTGAACTAATGCTGGAGCTTCGCGTACGCAAAAGGCGACAAAGTTCGTTTTGGAACAGCTGCCGTTCGGCTTGAGGGGGAAAAAAAAAAAAAAAAACCAAAAAACAAGTACAAATCCCAGCTGTGCGCGGTGGGCATAGCCCTGAGATGTTCCCAGCGGTTTGGAACAAATCCAGCCAAGAGCAGTGCCAACCTGGGTTGCAAACCTCAGGACGGGGTCCCGGGGGTCCCGTGTCCCCCCCTCCACGGGCGCTGCCGCCGGTACGGCGGGCCACTCGTGCCCCCTGCCGGTCCCTGCCCGGTGCTGGCAGCGGAGCTGTGGGTAGACAGGGTGGTCCTCCGGAGAAAGGAGGGGGGCTACACCGGTTCTTCCCCCCCCCCCACCACCTTGTACCGGCAACCCCCGGCCCGGTGGAGTGGGACCCGGGGCTGCGGAGCTCGGGGCGATCGCCCCGACTTTATCTGTAGTGTCTTGGTTTATTAGGAATGGATGCTTGGCTTAGCACTGGACGGTGCTTTGGTATTCGGGGTGCTCTGCAGGAGCCCGCAGAGAGAGAAGGCGAGCATGGAGGAGGCGACGGTAAAAAACAGGGTGTCTCTGCCGGGAAAACGGAGGGGGTTCAGACCCATCTCTCCCCCCACCGACACGGGAAAGCTTTATCTGCCCCAGCACCGGCGGGTGTCCCGGTTCCCCTGCTCACCTCCCTCCTTGAGCCCCGATGGCAGGACGTCTGTCCCATCCCTTGATGCCAGGGCAAGGTGCCAGCCCGGGGGTCTGCGGGCATTGCTGCCCCAAGCCCGGCTCCTGCGGGATGCAAAGGTGTGGGCTGCGCTCTGTGTGCGGTGCATCGCAGCTTTCATCCACGAGAGGCCACTTTCCTCTAGCGTTTGCTGCTCCAGCAGCAAAAAGCCTTCTCCAGCCGGGGAAACGCCGGGAAAAACATGCGCTCGCTTGGGCAAATGAGCGGAGGACAGCCAGGTCCAGGCTTGGGGTTGGATGTCTCTTCCAGTATGTGGCTGGCTGTGCTTTTCTGCTTAAGCTCAGCTCCTTCCCAGCTTTTCTCTGCCGCTTCGTGCAAGCAAGAAAGCACTCGGTAAGAAACTGCACTGGTGTTTTTGTTGGGATGGTACGTCCTGCCTGGCTTGCTTAGGTAACGCCTGTGTTGCAGGGTGCCCGAGAGAGCCAGGTAGGACCAAAGAAGCGGTCTCGGGGTTGCATCCCACCTCCGATGCAGGCGATGCATCTACTCATCTCTGTACTGCCCAGGCAGCGGCAAGTCACGCTTCCCACCGTGCCCGGCAGCGATAAACCCGCAGGAGGGCAACTCGGTCATCTCTCCACTTCAAGCCCATAAACGATGCGGCTTTGCGCTCAGGGGGTGCCGAGGGGCAACGGAGGGCTTTCAGCAGAGGACCAAAAGTTTGAGTGGGAACATTTCAAAGGCTCGGGGCCACCCATGGCCATCGGCTGCCTGGCAGGCTGCAGGGTCAGCCCCTTGGCGAGCAGACAGGCTGGTTAATTGGAAAGGCAAATGGCCCAGGGCCCTGCGAGCTTTAGCTCACTCACAAAGGGATGCTCTGCCCTGTCTCTCCCTCTCTCTCCCAGCCATGCAGCTGGATGGCAGCCCAGAAAGGCTCACCCTAGCACAGGGCACTGGAGCTGGAAAAGCCACCTCCCGTCTGCGGGAAGGGAGCAGGGACTGGGTGCTACGTGAGGGGCCGTGCCCTTCTCTCCCAGCAGCCAGAGCCAGAGGAACAAGGCAGCGCAACGCCAGCGTTACTCTAATGTCTGGGTCTCGCCAGCCCAAAGCGAGACCAGGACAAGAATTGCTAAGCCGCCTCCGTGCGCCCGGTCTCACCTGTCCCTGAGAAGCCCTGCCTACGGTGCTGGAGAAAGATCTGAGCCACTCGTGCTTGCCGTGGGCTTTGCTCTCAGGGAAGAGGCTGAGACTCTCTTAAATGCCTTTTGCCATTGTGTGCTGCTCTGTGGTGACCCGTGGGGGGGTTGACTATTTGGGAAATCCTGCTCGGGAGCAGAAGGAGGTCGGGCTGGTGCTCACGCTGTGGTAGAGGGCAAGACTCCTGTCCTCCTGGCTCCTCCCTTCTCCTCTCCTGAGTTTCCCCCTGTGCCGGCATGTTAATTACTTAGGACCTGATTTCCTCGTTTCTGTCACTGAGGCTGCATTGCAATAGCCAGTCAATAACTCAATCAGTGTGAGTAATATCTAAGTACTGCATCTTGGCGCTATTATTGTTCTCCACTCGGTAAGGGTTTATGGCATTTCATTTCATAGAAGCTTTCCTGCTGCCAAAACCTCAAGCCAGCCTTTTACTTTAGCTGTATTAATTCTCCTGGGTCAGCCCTGCTCATATTGTGTTTTTAATTGAACATTCTTTTCCTGTCTCACTTTTGCAAATTCAGCCTTGATTTTTTTCCAGTTTTGCAAGGGAGGAAAAGAACGACTATGGCGTTGGCTGACCCAGGGATAGCACTTGTGAGAGGGACCCATCTTTGGCAGAAGCAGCTGCCTGGCTGGGAGAGGGATGAAGGGGAAGGTCCTGATGAAAACAAGTGGGAGAGAAGTGAGGGGGACTTCACTTGGAGAGAGCTTCGTCTCCTCTGGTCCAGAGGCAGACTCGTGCCAAGGCCTCTACCCTCAGATCCTGGGATGCTGGAGTTACATCTGCTTTTTGTTCCAGCAACCTGTCCTGCCCGGCCACAGCAGGCAACAACACGTGTTCCTTCTGATCCCCATTCCAGGACCAGCACCGGGATTGGTTTCATTTCGAAGCATCTCCCTGGGCTTTGGCAGAGTTTGTCCTCACACTGGTGGGAGGTGAGGGGAGAGAGATGTTGCTTCCAGACCCCACGGCTCTTCTTGTTCTTTCCTGCCAGCGCGACTGGTGGCTGACATCGCCCAGGCCGCCCGAGCTGGGAGAAAACCACAGCTCGGGAGGAAAGATCGGCTCGGCTTCAGACTGGTTCTGACTGGAGTGGTGCTCTGGCTTGAGGTGAAGCAGGTCTTGTAATAGCAGGACATCAGAGTGATGTGAGAGGATTTCTGAGACCTGAGACTTGTGAGCCTGTTTCTGTACAGGGGCTAGCACCAGCAAGCCTGATTTGGCCATGCTTGCTACAATAAATGTAAGTACAATTAATAGTAGTGCCTTGCCAGGGAGAAGTGGATGGGTTATGCCAGCCTTCCTCAGACTGAGGTCAGCCCTGCTAGTGCTTCTCTTGTAGCTATCAGCATCCATGAGGGAGACATCTCCTGCTTGCTGTAGAGATATCCAGGGCACTAATGGTTTCCAAAAGTGGATCTGACCGACTGAATTACAAAGCCAAAACAGAGTAAGTTGCTTGCAGCAAACCCTGCTTGACTAGACTATAAGCAAGCCCTGGGCAAATCTCTGGTCCCAGGCCTAAACTTTGATTTAAACTACTAAACCAAGAGCGACAAGACTGATTAGCTTCCCTTACCTCCCCCCCCGTCAAAAGCTTCTGGACTTAAAACTTCTGTCTCTGGTCCGTTTCTGCGCTGTTTCGGCACATTTTACTTTAGTTTTACCTTATTGACCATCCAGTAAATAAGCCGGGGTCAACCCCAGTTCTGACAACTCTGCAACACAACATCTTATTCCGAATGCTCTTTACAGCTCTGGAAGGGGCCGAGCCGAGCCGGGAACCCTCCTTTTACTGGGGGCAGAACTCCAGCAGCTGCAACCAGCTCGTCCAGCCCCAGACCGGGTTATGCTTACCAGGGCTTCCTTCCTTCCTTCCCGCCCAAATCTCAACCCTTGCCATCTCCCAGCAGGAGATTGTCGTTGGCAGAGGGTCCCGGCTTCCCCGCCGTGCCGGTGCCGGGTCAGGAGTGCCCCTGGCACCCAGCTGCCTGCCGGGGACCTCACCGCTGCCCGGTCCGGGGGTGAATGCGCACACTGTCCGCACTGCCTCCAGTTTGGCAGCCAAAAGCACGGACGCATTGGTACAGCCAGGCCACGAGCTGCCGCTCAGTTTTAAGATCCTAGCGCAGAGCTCTTCACCCTCGTAAACGGCCTGGCTCCTAAGCAAGGATTATGTGTCTGAACAAGCCCTCGGCTCGGGAGCAGCTGTTTTCCAGCTATTGCCTAACAAAGAAAACTTTTATGACTACAGGAGAAGAACAGGACTTGGGTTTTCTGCACCAGCCATCTGATTTGAGAGCAGCGTGGCTTTGGAACAACGCCGAGCGGCTGAATCGCTCCTCATCCGTGTGGTCACTCGCACCCTGCCCAAAGCGTCGGCCGGGACCTGCCAGCTCCGCGCCCCCGCCACGCTGCAGGAGCCGAGAGTGCCCACGGAGGGGGATCCGCACGCGTGAACGCGCAGTGCCTTCCGCTTCGGCATCACGTGCGTTTGCCTCCCTGCCTGCCTTACCTGACTGAAGACATTGCCAGGTTTTCCCACTGACCCGAACATTGCACCGGTCTGCCACGACCTGCCTCTGATGTGAAAGAGCTAAAAGCCCAGCCCGTCTGGGGCTGCGAGATTTGGTTTGTCATGGTGGGGTCACTTCTTTCCCCTTGCACAGACTTCATCCTTTCCTCTTTCTTGCTGCTTTTTTAAAGAAACCAATTTCCCAAATGAAGTGCAACGGGGAGCAGACAGTCTGCGAGTGCCTGAGTCAGATGAGCCTAATGGATGAGGCGGCAATTCACTGAAGCACTTTGTTTAATTGAAAGGCTCTGCCTGTTGCTGCCAAAGGGAGTCAGAATGTGGTTCCCCTGACAGGCCCTAAGTAGATGACACAATATATGGAGGCTCAGTCACCAACCCTGCTGTGTTGGGCTCCTTGGCTCGCCTCCTACTCCCTGCAGCAAGCTGAGTCGCCTTGGCAGGAACGCGGTACCTTGCCTGGAGCCTTTTACCGCAGTCGCCCACCCCATGGCCGGGCATCCACTAGACAGGCTCTTGCCCTGCCAGCTCCCCCCTGGGTGCAGCAGTTTACGCGGTGTGAAGAGGGTCTCCCCGCTGTGGGCTCTCCTCAACCTCAGACTGGATTAGCAAAGGAGGTTGGAGGGGAAAGCATCTTTCTGGCCGATGCTGTGCCTCAGAGTTCCTTCATCATTTTGGGCAAGTCGCTTAGCGTCGCCAGTGCTTCCTAGGCCGATAAGAGCACATAGGACCGTGCAGAAGCTGCTTTGTGGAGCGGTTGTGAACGGAAAGGTGTCAAAGGGAGTTCAGCGCTCAAATACTGCGGTATTGTGGGAGCAGCAATTGCCTCGGTCGGGCTGGAATGCAGGGGTCTGCCAAAGCCCAGCCAGCAAGATGTGCGGGACAGCCGGTCGCTGCGGGTGCTGGGGAGAGGCAGGATCTCTGCTGGGGGTGCTGTGTCCATCCACCACTCCTGCTCCAACCCGGTACATCGCATGATGCTGACTCTCCCATTTTGCTTGGGCGTGTGCGGCTAATTTTTCTCTCCCTCTCCTGTCACTTTTCGATGACACCAGGCCTTTTCTTTGGATTCAGCCCTTTGCAGCGCATCCAGCAGACAGATTCGGGGAAAGGAGAATTCCGTAGAGTCCACTAGGCGCCCAGCTGGGCAGGGGCACCCGGAGGGCAGGCTGCCTTCCTCCCTCCTCTTTGACCACGTTGCTGGGTACGGCAGGACCTTTGGCTGGCAGTCGCTTGGCAATGCACTCCCAGTTGCAGCTGGCCTTCGCCTGAGGGCTCAAAGCCTGGGCTGCTACTTTACTGGGGAGAGATTCCTACCAAAAGCCTGCTCATCCCCTGCCTCAGCTCCCAGGTCTCCTGCCCCCTCTCCCTGCATGCCCTGAATTAAGTCAGGAGGCGTTAAACTGGGCAGGGGTTCCCACAGCCCAGGGCCAGGCACAGATAAACACTGGATGGAGAAGGATGTCAAGTGGTGTTCCTGATCTTGCTCGATTTGAAAGTTTAGCGCAACAGGGACTGAAGCAGGACATCCCTGCTGCCCGTTGCCTGCAGCCATGCAAGGGGCTGCTTGGCAGCTCTGCCTGCGGTACCCCCCTGCCCACACCAGCCTGATGATCAAGACTCAAAAAAAGCCGTGGCCTCTCCTTCACCCTTGCTGGGACAGGGTCCCCGTTGTTATCTCCAATTTACACCCTGGGAAAGGTAAGACAAAGAAGGGCAGTGACTTGCCCAGTGCCCAAGGGCTGGGTGGCCCTGCTCTGTCTCAGCAGCATCCCTTCTTTTTGCCCTGGAAGAGCAGGCAGCAAGAGGTTAACTCAGCCCGAGTCCCTGCTCCGTGTGTGTGCGCAGAATAATGAAAGCAGAGGAGAGAGCATTTGGGAGATTCAATGCGAGGCAGCATCACCCCAGTGCTGGCTTCTCTCAGCTTGGCACGGAGAGGATGCAATATTTCCTGGTCATTCTATGTGTGTGCACTAAGAAATTGATTTTCAGATAGAAGAAGAAATTTTTTAAGAGCTGATAGTTTCAATGTCTTTTTCTCTCTCTTTTTTTTTTCCCCCTTTTTTTTTTTTTTTTTTTTTTTTGCCCACGCTAATGGCAACAGCAGCAGCTGCATTAACGGTTTTGGATAAAATTCAACACAAAAGCCTCTATCTCCCTGAGAGTCTGGTCCAATAAATCCTGCCTTTAACTATGAAACGGGTTTAGGGGAGTGTGAAACCACAAGCTGGGAGGGCCCGGTCCCTCCCTGCTGGCCTGTGGGCATTCCAGTCCGACAGCCTCACTGGGCACCACGCAGACCTTTTGTCAGAGGAGCCCAGCAGAGAGGACCCGGGCAGCAGCTCTGGCCCGCCAGTGGCTTTGCAGGGGTTGCCAAGGGCCCGCTAACCGAGTGCTAAAACCTTGGCTCCTCGCTCCTCGAAAAAGGGGAAGAAACCCAAAAGCCCGATCCCTGCATGCCCTGAATCTTAATCTCTTCTCTTTCAGCTCCGGTCCTGCCTCCCAGCATCCTCAACGTCTTCCATTAAAGGAGGGCTCCCGAAAGCTGCGTGTCTTTGTGGTGTCTGTCCGCTCATCTGCGTGGGGACGCTGGCTCCAGCCTGCAGCAGGACGGCGGCGGCGGCTGCCGCCCCAGCTCTCCCGCAGAGCCCTCAGCACCCAATGTTCTCAGCTGGGTCCCGCCGGCACGCCGAGGACAGCTCGTTACTCGGGAGATGTGATCAGTAAGAACTGGGACTGCCCTTGCTGCGGGAACTCTTGGATTCTTGTTATTTTAAAGCTTGTCGCAGAAGGAAAATGGGATATTTCTCTCGGGCAAGAGGTTGTGAAAGAACGGGGTTGGGGTATTAGCACTGTGCATCACGTGCGTTTCTTGCAATAAAGGTTGAGCCAAATTTGACAGGGAGAGAGCTCTGATCTCAAAGATAGTCACATCCTTCAAGTTGCCTTGACACAGGGCGGCCATCTGGGGGAAAACAGGCCTTACTAGCTAGGAGATCTAAACCGAAATAGCTGCCCCGGCTCCTGAGGACACACTGGGGCAACCCAAGATGCCCCATGGTGGGAAGTGGGCAAGATGAGAGCAGCGACTGGGTACGTCCAAAAACCCCAGCATCCCTTACGTAAGAACGTGTGTCTCTGGTGTCGAAAATGACCCGGTCTTTAAACCGGGAAAGGCTCCTTGTGTTTCACTCGCAATATTCTTCAGCCCCCCCCCCCCCTCGTTGCTGTATCCGTGAGCCCCACGTCAAATCTTGCCCCATAGCTCCCGCCAGTGCTGCCCCACGCACGGCGCTGGTGCTGCAGAGCAGCCAGCGTCCGTGAACCTGGCACGGGGCCGGGCGCTGTCTCTGCATCACCACCTGAGCGTTGGAGAGCTGAAATTTTTGCTTTACGGTAATGAAAAAAATGCTTTGGTTGCACTTTCTCTCCAGCTAATCCAATTTGTCTCCTTACTGCTTGCAAATGCCTTTTAAAGATTCCTAGCAATGTATTATAGAAATCCATTTGCTGAAATGCAGCGAAGAGGGGCATTTTTATTTTACAGTTATTAGCGGGTGACAAGGTAAGTAACTCGGAGAAGATTGATCACCCAGCTAAGCATTTTTACTTTCTCAATTAATCCTGGCATGATTGTAATAAATCCAGGAGTGGGAGTAATTAGATGTGAACGGACCTCACTTCCTTTTGCTGCTG
Organism: Aquila chrysaetos chrysaetos; assembly: GCF_900496995.4. NCBI lineage: Eukaryota > Metazoa > Chordata > Aves > Accipitriformes > Accipitridae > Aquila > Aquila chrysaetos. The sequence continues at coordinate 4,014,531 of NC_044009.1, read as the reverse complement.
CGTGTCAGGGGTAATGGATAGAGACATCTTTCTCTTGGAAGTGGCCTAGGGAGACGTCCAGTTAGATGGGATTTCTGGAAAGAAAGATAGATGTCAGGGGCCAGTGTTCACTTTTTCCTCAATGGAGAACAGATTTATGCTATCAATCCACATTAAGAAGACTTCATGGCTACATAGAAATCCAGCAAGAGTAATTCAATTAGCCCTATGCACTTTTTAAGATGGGATTTGATAATGGAGGATCATTTGCCCTGAAGTTCACGCTGAATTTTCTTTCTGCTTCTTTCTTTTCTTTTTTCTTTCTCTTTTTTTTTTTTTTTTTGATTAAAAGAGTCATTGTGGTTCACCGGATGCTTTTGCCTCCGAGCTGAGAGGTTGCTAGGTTAAGTCCTAAACCATGCTGGAGGTTCACGGCCGCTGAAAACGCAGCGAGACGGCACCTGTATGCGTGTGCGTGCTCGGTGCTGATACCCGGTCCCTCTCGCAGCGCTAAACCGAGCCCATCTTTGCAAGCCTGAAGCCTGCCCCTTGTACCGAGCGAGGGCACGGGCTCGCTGCTGGCTCAGGGGGAAAACTACCTGTCTGCTTGAGATCCCAGGACTGGTTCCAGCACGAGGGAAGAGCGCAGCCGGTGCCACGGCCAGCACACCTCCTCCCCAGTCCTGCGTGCCGTCGCAGCCCGTGCCACCGAGTCCCCAGCCCCTGCTCTGCCTTGGCCAGAGTCCCTCGAGCCTGGGGGCCCTGGAGACCGACGGCTGCTCTGATCTACTGTACACGGGCA